>NC_140586.1:234291330-234868830 GCF_964204655.1 Triturus cristatus
ACGGGCTTGCCTTAGGCGCGCCAGCGGCGCAACCATGCAGTGGTCGCCATATGGAGGGGGCGGGAGCAGAGGTAGGGGGCGGGAGTGGGCCGGATCGTGGGCGGGGCCACAGGGGCAGCAGCGGCAGGAAAACAACACACAGGGGAGCTAAAGTGACAGAAAAATAAAAACTAACACAGAGTAACTAAGGCAGGAAAATACAAAGCAGGAACAGAATACAGGCACACGAGGGCAACGAAGAAGAACAGGGGTAACGTGGTAACAAAAATGGATTTAACTTTTGATAGCCGGTTTTTAATAGGGCCGAATTTTACTTACTGCACATTTCCCCTTTATTCTCCATACTGGTAGTGCCCATAGTCACACTGCTTCTCACACACTGCACAACACATTACGCTGAACAGGGAACCTTGCAGTTCAGTGTATACAGACCGTTGGCAGTCAGGCAGTCAGGCAGGATTATAGAGTGTGGTAGAGAGGTAGAGTTACCCCTTTCTACCAAAGAGTGCACTTTGGGGAACGCAGTTCAGTGGTCTGGTTGACTGGCCTAGTTAACTTGACACCCTTAAATGAAGGCTGGGCAGCGGGCGCACAGCAGAGACAGTGCATTTCGAGTGGGACACGAGTACTATTGACACTGACACTTTCATTTTAACGTGGAAACAAAAACTGATTTAACTTTTGATAGCCAGTTTTTAATAGCGCTACATTTTACTTACTGCACATTTCCCCTTTATTCTCCATACTGGTAGTGCCCATAGTCACACTGCTCATCGTACACTGCACAACGCACTACGCTGAACAGGGAACCTTAAGGTCAGTGTATACAGACCGTTGGCAGTCAGGCAGTCAGGCAGGATCATAGAGTGTGGTAGAGAGGTAGAGTTACCCCTTTCTACCAAAGAGTGCACTTTGGGGAACGCAGGTCAGCGGTCTGGTTGACTGGCCTAGTTAACTTGACACCCTTAAATGAAGGCCGGGCAGCCGGCAGGCAGCAGAGACAGCGCAGTCCAAGTGGGACACGAGTACTATTGACACTGACACTGTCATTTTAACGTGGAAACAAAAACTGATTTGACTTTTGATAGCCAGTTTTTAATAGCGCTACATTTTACTTACTGCACATTTCCCCTTTATTTTCCATACTGGTAGTGCCCATAGTCACACTGCTCATCGTACACTGCACAACGCACTACACTGAACAGGAAACCTTGCAGCTCAGCGTATACAACGCGTTGGCAGTCAGGCAGTCTGACAGGATCATAGAGTGCAGTAGAGAAGTAGAGTTACCCCTCTCTACCATAGAGTGGACTCTGGGGAACGCAGATCAGCAGTCTAGTTGACTGGCCTAGTTAACTTGACACCCTTAAATGAAGGCTGGGCAGCGGGCGCACAGCAGAGACAGCGCATTTCGAGTGGGACACGAGTACTATTGACACTGACACTGTCATTTTAACGTGGAAACAAAAACTGATTTAACTTTTGGTAGCCAGTTTTTAATAGCGCTACATTTTACTTACTGCACATTTCCCCTTTATTCTCCATACTGGTAGTGCCCATAGTCACACTGCTCATCGTACACTGCACAACGCACTACGCTGAACAGGGAACCTTGCAGGTCAGTGTATACAGACCGTTGGCAGTCAGGCAGTCAGGCAGGATCATAGAGTGTGGTAGAGAGGTAGAGTTACCCCTTCCTACCAAAGAGTGCACTTTGGGGAACGCAGGTCAGCAGCAGGTTGACTGGCCAGTTTTTAATAGCGCTACATTTTACTTACTGCACATTTCCCCTTTATTTTCCATACTGGTAGTGCCCATAGTCACACTGCTCATCGTACACTGCACAACGCACTACGCTGAACAGGAAACCTTGCAGCTCAGCGTATACAGCGCGTTGGCAGTCAGGCAGTCTGACAGGATCATAGAGTGCAGTAGAGAAGTAGAGTTACCCCTCTCTACCATAGAGTGGACTCTGGGGAACGCAGATCAGCGGTCTAGTTGACTGGCCTAGTTAACTTGACACCCTTAAATGAAGGCTGGGCAGCGGGCGTACAGCAGAGACAGCGCATTTCGAGTGGGACACGAGTACTATTGACACTGACACTGTCATTTTAACGTGGAAACAAAAACTGATTTAACTTTTGATAGCCAGTTTTTAATAGCGCTACATTTTACTTACTGCACATTTCCCCTTTATTCTCCATACTGGTAGTGCCCATAGTCACACTGCTCCTCGCACACTGCACAACGCACTACGCTGAACAGGGAACCTTGCAGGTCAGCGTATACAATTCGTTGGCAGTCAGGCAGGATCATAGAGTGCAGTAGTGAGGTAGAGTTACCCCTCTCTACCATAGAGTGTAGTCTGGGGAATGCAGCTCAGCGGTCTAGTTGACTGGCTTAGTTAACGTGACACCATTAAATGAAGGCCGGGCTGCAGGTGCGCAGCAGACGCGCGCAGGGGGCGCACCACTGGCGGCAAGCCAGTACGCACGCCTCCGCGCCCGACTAGGCCCAGGGGACAGGAACGCTGCACAGATTTTAAGAATCACTTACTTTTATAAGGAGTTTGTAGTGAGGAGGTCCACGCAGGAAGGTTGTAATTAGGATGATTTATTCATGAAGATAACAGGTAGAATAGATCAGAGCAACAAGTAGTTGAGTTGTGAAGGAGAGCCCCACCAGGAGCAACCTGTCTGCTGCTCAGCCCATGTCCAACTGCCACTTCACCTCACTGTGTCCCAACATTCCGAGGCACATCATGACTCCAACATTCTATTGGGCACAGAGCACAGGCACTGGGCTGAGAAGGAGGTGTAAAATACATTTCATTACAAATGCAGGATACTACAGAGTTACATATTTTCAACACACCCTGGGCAGTTGTTGCAACAGGGCTTGGGATTTCACGGGCGAGCCAGCATCAGATGAGACCTGTCAACATTACAAACTAGAAATGAAAGCACCTCCCGAGCCAGTGTCGAGCAAGACCAAGGGGCAAAAGGAGCTGCAGGCATGTAAGCTAGGGTTGATCAATTGTGTCTTCTTGCCCAAACAGAAAACAGAAATTCGTTTACTGTTAGAAGAGACCACCCTAGATGCTCTATTTATCACAGAAAGCTGGCTTATGGAATGCTCCTCCCCTGACTTAGTAATGGCCCTGACTCCAGAATATGAAATATACAAACTGGACCAGATAGGGCAGGTGGGGGGTAGACTGGCCATTTTGATAAAAAACGAGAACAACTGCACCATCGAGGCCTTCCCCATCAAAGGGTGCAAATGCCTCTAATTTTCAATCTCCTTATCATCTACTTATACCTTCTCAGTGCTCTTAATTTACAGACCCCCTGGCCCATATGGAGAGTTCCTAGACAGTCTACCTGACTGTCTCGCCAGCACATTGGTAAGGAAGACCAACACCACCATAGTAGGAGACCTAAATTTACACACGGAGGATCAGAATCTCCCCAGCATCAAAAGGCTGCTGCTGGACCTCGAGGGTTTACAACTCTCCCAGCTGGTAACGTTACCATACACATACAAAGGGACACACATTGGATCTATTTATTTCTAATGACCTCAACATTAAAGTTGCTCCATCAATACAGGTCCTCTGGTCAGATCATCACTTCATTCCTTTTAATCTAGGGAAGAGAGGAAGAGAGCAGGGCAGGGTCACCCCCAAAGTTGAGACAATGAAAAGGTGCTGGGCCAAGCTTAACGCCAAGGCGTGGGGGATCATTCTAGTAGAAACGACCAAATCAAACACTAAGACACCAGAAACAGTGGAGGAAGCATACTCAAACTGGGAAACATGGATAACCCAATCTTTGGATAAGTTAGCTTCCAAAGTCACTTCCAAACCAAAAGCCAGACCCAAAGCGGGGGTATGATGTTAAAGAAAAACTGTAAAAAAAAAACGTAAAGGACTGGAGTAAAAACTTTGACCCACAACTTAAAACCTTGTACAAGTCAGCCATTAGACACTACCACAACAGTATCAAAGAAACGCAGGCCAAATTCTTTGAGGAGCAAATCAGCCAGGCAAAGAACTCCTCGAAGGAACTGTTTGTGGTAGTCAAGGCTTTAACCTCTCAGCCCAAGATTCCCACCCAACAGAGACCTTGGAGGAGAGGTGCAATGACTTAGCCACCTACTTCCTCTCTAAAGTCACGGACATCTACAGCTCCTTTAGGGCAGGCGGGGAAACAACTACAAGGTGGGAAGAGTATCAGGCGGTAACTCCCCCCCTAAAAACTATCACCAATCTCCCTTTAGTGAAGGCAGAGGAGGTAGAATCTCTAATGGGCAAAGTGAGGTCTGGGTCACCACTAGACTCAGCCCCGCTGCACATCCACAAAACAGTTACATCTGCCGTTCTTCCTATGCTGGTTAAGATCATGAACCAGTCTCTGCAGATGGGCGTGGTTCCAGCGGCATGGAAGCATGCCATAATTAAACTCCTGCTTAAAAAATCGAATGCCGACCCAGCGCAACTAGGGAACTACCGCCCCATTTTGTATGCTCCATTTGTCAGTAAGCTACTGGTTAACATGTTAATAGATCATTGGCTGAGTTCTTGGAAACAAACTTCTGTCTCCACTCCACCCAGATGGGATTCCGTACACAACACAGCACTGAGTCTGCACTGTTGTTGGTGGTGGAGGAACTCAGAATGTCATTAGATCGGGGAAGCTCAGCAGCTTTACTACTCTTGGACCAGAGTGCGGCCTTCAACACAGTGGACCACCATATTCTGCGAAGCAGACTCTCGGCCATCGGTGTTCAAGGCACCATGCAACAGTGGCTGACCTCGTTCTTGGAGGGAAGAACTTTCCAAGTTATGGAAAACAACATCTTCTCTAACGTGATGTCCCTTATGTGCGGGGTGCCATAGTGTTCCTCACTGAGTCCCACACTGTTCAATGTTTACATGGAGCCATTATCTTGGATTGCCCAAGATTTCAACATCTCTATGACATCCTACGCTGACGATACGCAGCTGTTGATTTCTAGACCCTAAAACCAACGGGGACTCTGACAGGTTATCGCACTGTATGGAGAAAGTCATGGAATGGATGACCAACAGCTGCTCAAAACTAAACGGGGACATGGACGGGCGTCACGACACTACAATGTAACAGACGTCAGAAACGATACACATAAGCTTGATGGCTGATGATATAGGCACCCAGACACAGACTTCCCGACCGCCTGACCTTCCATTCAAGGTGATGTCGTGGAATGTGAATGGCCTGGGAGATAAAATTAAAAGGGGATTGGTACTACAATATCTCAAACGTAAAGTCCCTGCAGTAATGCTTCTCCAAGAAACACATTTAACAGGTACGGCCTGTAAAGCTCTGGACAGATGGGGGTTTAAAATGGTAGTGCACTCAGACTTTGCCGCTGGCGTCCGCGGTGTAGGAATCCTACTTAACAAACGTTTCCCTATAATAGTATCTGGATCCCGGAAAGATGACCAGGGAAGATTCGCGACGGTGACCTGACAATGGGATGGTAATGTTAATAACCTGGTGACAGTCTACATCCCTCCGACACTACATCAGACGACACTCCCAGACCTGGGGAAATTCCTCTTAGCACTCCCACAAGGTGAGCTGATAATTGGGGGAGATTTCAATATGACCATGGACACCTCTATCGATAGAAAGCCCCCTGGAGACCATAACAGCGCTAATCTTAGATTGGTGGAATTCACCACAGCGCTCGGCTTAATAGACGTATGGAGAACCAGGTACCTGACAGAACATCAATATACATTTCGGTCTGGAGTGCATAATAGCCTCTCTAGATTGGACTACATTTTCACATTAGCGACTGGGCTGACAGGGGTTACAGAGATCGTACACTTAGCCAGAGGTATATCGGCTCACTCTCCAGTGCTTGTTGCATACGCAGCCTCTGTCCCGAGGAGGCACTGGGTGTTCCCGATCCATTCCGGATACTTTCAAAACCATAAGATTAGTAAAGCCCTTATTAACGCGACAGAGAACTATTTCGCAGAAAACCAACACTCAGTAGCATCCCCGGTTACACTGTGGGAGGCTTATAAACCGTACTTCGAGGACAGGTAATTTCCCTAATTACGGCTCACAAACAGATTCAGAGGCTACCGATAGAAAGTCTAGAACAAGGAGTGGCCGGGGCGGAGGCGGAACATGCTGAGTACACTGATAAGAACGCGACACAAAGGCTGCACTTGGCACAGCAGGAGTACAGGGCCTACATTTGGGAAGAGACAAAAACTAGACTCACTAAAACCCACCACACAATCTACGAGCTAGGTGACAAGGCAGGCAAGCTGTTAGCATGACTCGATAAGAAGGAAAGGTCTCATAACTGGGTGACACAGATCGAGCTGGAGGACGGAAGTATGACAGCAGAACCCCAGCGCATAACAGAGGCATTAGCGGTGCATTACAAAAAGCTATATACCCCAACAGCAAGAGTCACGATAGCCGAAAACAAGGAATTCCTCAAAGATATAACCATGCCCACACTAACCACTGATGTGGTTGAGGCTCTAGAAACCGACTTGACGCCGGAGGAACTAGAGCTGGCGATAGGCGCATTACACACAGGGAAGGCCTTAGGGCGAAATGGAATTCTGGTAGAGTTTTACAAGAGGGCTACACCGAAACTCGTACCACACTTACTGACCATGTACACAGAAAGTCTAGGGAGGGGAATCCACAAACCAGGCAAACCACCGCTCGACTGTATGTCCTACAGACCGATTTCTTTAATTAATGTGGAGGCGAAAATACTAGCAAAAACTCTGGCCACAAGACTACAGCCACATCTAAACACAGTGATTCATCCGGACCAGTCCGGGTTTATGCCAAACCGGAACACGGCCCTAAATTTGAGGCGGCTACACAGTGTCATGGCACGCCGTTCTACCATAGAGGAAGATGCGGCAATTTTGTCCCTAGATGCGCGAATGGCGTTTGATATGGTCGAATGGCCTTTCTTGTTTGCCGTCCTCCACCATTTGGGATTCGGTCCCAAGTTCTGCCCATGGGTCCAATTACTTTATACACAGCCACTGGCGCAGGTCGTGGTCATTGGTCATATTTTATCCGTCTTCCCGTTGGGTAGAGGGACGAGGCAGGACTGCCCTTTGTCGCCGCTCCTCTTTGCGCTGATGCTGGAGCCTCTGGCGGCTTGGATACGTCAAGACCCGGCTATTAGAGGATTAAAGTGGGCCGTGGGATGGGAGGATCGCATTTTGTTGTATGCGGATGACATACTTCTGTACCTCGTGTCACCGGCACGATCACTTAACTGTCTGCTGGACATATGCGCATCGTATGGGAGGGTCTCCGGATATACCATAAATTGGACAAAATCGTTCCTTTATAGCTGCGGGGCTCACCGCCACAAATAGCAGATAAAGGCTTCAAATACCTGGGGATCTACATAACACACGATAAAACACAATTTATAGCTGAAAATCTTGCACCACCACTGGCGCACTTCCGTCGCGACGTCAAGCACTGGTGCACATTGCCGCTGACATTACTGGGGAGAACGGCCCACTTTAAAATGATGGCACTCCCTATGTTCTTATACGCACTGCAAAATACACCGTTCCCAGTAACCCCAACTTATTTTACAGCGATCAATGCGGAAATAACAAACCTGTTATGGGATGGAAAAACACCGCGGGTGGCGATGCAAAAACTGACAAGAAGTTGGTATGATGGAGGCATTGCTCTCCCCAACATCAAATTCTACCATTGGGCCTCGCAACTTGTGGTCATAAACCAATGGCTTCACATACCCCAAGATGACCCAGCATATCGTTTGGATAGGCATTTACTAGAGCCTGCTGGGATTATGGACGCATTATATAACAAGGTTAAAAGAGAGAACCGCACAGGCCCGACGGCACATACTATTCAAATTTAGTTTGAGGCACAACGGGCGCTGGGATGGGGAGGGGTGATGACACAGGCCATGCCATTGTGGGACATGAAAAGACTGGGCACTCTGCGCAACACTAAAGGTTTTCGACAATGAGATCTGATTGGAATATCAAGAGTGGGGGATCTGTGGAAGAAAGGAGAAATGGTATCTTTTGCATACTTACAGGACACAAATAGACTGGCGAACACGGAAAAGTTTAGATATATGCAAATCAGGCACGCACTCACATCACAGATTCCACCAGGGACACAACTCGCAGAATACTCCCCGCTAGAAGATAGACTTCTCACTGAGTATCTCAATAAAAAAGCTATCTCCCACACATACCGGAAAATTATTAATAACCAGACGGACCCCACAATAGCCCTCAAAATCAAATGGGAATCAGAAGTGGGAAAGCTAGATGAAACGGACTGGTATGCGGCACTCGCGTCCCCTAAGGAGGTGGCAATATCGTCTAAATTGAAATTAGTAAAATTCAAAATCCTACACCGAACATATTATACACGAACGCTTCTACACAAACTTAACAGGACAGATACACTGCTCTGTCTTAGACAGTGTGGCGAAGAGGGCACATTCATCCATACCCTCTGGCGGTGCCCAGAAATCGCACGATACTGGAGGGCAGTTATGCGCACACTCTCGCAGGTCACGGAGATTACGCTTCTCCTGGGAACAAGACGATGTCTTCTCAATGTGTGGGAGCCCACAGATCTCAACCACGCAGCTCAAGACTGGGTAACGCTTGGCATGATGTTGGCAAAGCGTAACATAGCAAGACACTGGGGATCCCGACAGACTCCTACCCTACACAACTGGTGCAAAGATATGGACAACGGAATGACAGTGGAAAAATCGGTATATGTCCATAGGGGGTTCTCCAAAAAAATGGTCTCGGATATGGAGTGGATGGAATGCATACCGTGGAAATATATGTGAGCCCCCATCTGAGAATTCATCATCAGATAGCAGTGAATAATCGGTATAGCGTGAAAACAAGACTATTAGATATTGTGTGTATGGGTCGCCCACAGGTGAATGCGAATGTCGAACACGCTGCAATGCTAACGCTCACCAGTAACCCACCATATAACGTTAACTATTATAATATATATGTCATAGAACTGAATTTAACTGTGATCAATGCTTATATTGCTTAAAATGTCAATAAAAATGTTTTTGTTTTTTTTAAACTAAACGGGAAAAAACGTAGTTAATGATCCTCGGGTATAAGATAATTCCTAGGCCATCTATAAGTTGGTCTAATTGCCTGGGCAGCCCACCCATGCCTAAAGAATCCATCAAGAACCTGGGCTTCTGGCTCGAAAAGGATCTATAAATGACAACTCAAGCCAAGAAAGAAGGAGGCACCTGTTTCGGACTACTCAGAATCCTCCGTAAAATCCTAGAACGGATTCCCACACAGCTTAGAAAGACTGTAGTCCATTCTATGGTCACATCACGTCTGGACTATAGAAACTCACTATTCCTAGGGGCACCGAAATACGTGATCAACAGACTTCAGGTGGTCCAGAATGTGACAGCAAGACTGCTGTGTAAGGCCTCAGCTCGGGAGTCAGCCAAAAATCACCTTAAAGAACTTAATAGTGTCCCGGTGGAGGACAGAATCAAATTCAAGGCGCTGGTTATAACCCACAGAGCACTACACAACAGGGGCCCTAAAAAGATTAGAAACTTGGTGTCCCCATATGTTCCAAATAGGAATCTGAGATCGAGCTCTGAAGGACTTTTAAGACCAAAAGCAAAAGGAAAGCAAAGTGGGGAGGCAGATCCTTCTCCCACCTAGCACCCAAACTTTGGAACTCTTTACCATGTGAATCACGGATCATGAACAATGAGTTCGAATTTAGGAAGTCAATAATAACATGGCTGTTCAAGCAGTACCTCTAACTTCCGTCCACCCTCAGCTTGCACCCTGTCTCTTAGCGCTGGGAAGTCCCATGGCAGCTATGCGCTCTACCAATCCTAGTTGCAAGGATGTAAGCAAGAGAAGTGATCAGTATTGGTAGTGTGGGCTGTAGTATAAAAGTAGGAGCCTTGTCAAAGAGGAAAATGAAGAAGAGAATATCAGAATATTGTAACATCAGTTCTGGAGCCAACAGGAGCAGTGTACTTT
Source organism: Triturus cristatus (assembly GCF_964204655.1). Taxonomy (NCBI): domain Eukaryota; kingdom Metazoa; phylum Chordata; class Amphibia; order Caudata; family Salamandridae; genus Triturus; species Triturus cristatus. The sequence continues at coordinate 234,301,430 of NC_140586.1, forward strand.
TCTGCACTTGTCAAAACTCACAGTCAATCGCGCATGACAGGACTGGGTTGATAAGCAGTAGGCTCTGGGAAAATAAATTGGATTGAGAGAGAAATCAGAGACACTGGATATCACCACGCTGCCTTGTATCTTTGCTGGTCATTGATGACTTGTGGTTCATAGCAGATATGCAAAGACAAGACAAACGTCTTTACTGCCATATCAAAATATTTCAGCATCTACCATTCACTATAGCAAATTATATACCTCCAGAATATCTCAGTATGCGTTTAGAATATCTGTATGTATCTGACCCTCTGTATTGTAGTAGAACTAAGGCATTCCTGGAACCGAAACATAAATGCTAGTTTAAGAATGATCTCACTCCTTTCTGGTTCAAACATAAATTGAAGGTTGCTTTCTTAACTGTAACACAAAAAAACATTAATCAGAATTATATGGTACATAGTCACTTCCCTAATCTCATATCACTACCATTATATGTGCATTATGAGAAAAGTCTTTCAGAAGATGAGGATCCTTCCTGTTATTCGTGGAGATTAGAAAAACCATTTGCAAAATAAATGTGAGTGTCTACTCCTTTAAATGTATCTCTAAAACACTACTTTAACAATTAAAGTTAATTTCCAAATTATGATTGGATTCCTAAGAATGAATCTGTATATTCAGCTCAGACTTCAAACAAGCATCCAAAACTAACAAATAATTGCCAAGGATTTCCATGAGTTCTGCAAAATCTTTGCATCAGCAGCAAAGTATCTTGATGGGCTACCAACTACGCTCTGGACCTCAAGGAAGGTATACTCGATATCTTCAAAATGAGTGTCACCATTTATAAACATTGTGAGAGTTCTAGGAAATATCACAAATAGAACCCACAGTGAGGTCTGTAATTTGGCGGGGAGTAGCATTTAGATAAATATCACACAATGATATCTACATTTCTTAAATAACAATTACATTATTCCATGTATCCGTTTTAATTAAAATACAATTCAAAATACATTGCAAAGATTTTAGATCACTTTGATATGAATACCATATTTCTTCCATATCATCACTCACTTCCAGTTCTCTTATTTTCAGCCAACAAGTTGTTTGTGGTACACACGAGAATATCTGCTTCTTATAGATATAAATATGAAGAAAAAAAAATTGAAAGCAAGTAGGGACTACAGTTCAATTGTAATAGTATATATCAGGCACAACGTGTCATACATAAACATATTATGTTGATAATTTATAAAGCATACGTGCCCCAAATCAAGTTTCAGAATGTAATTCATGCAATACAATATATATTAATAATTCCTACATCATCTTCATTAATATCGTAGATCATGTACGGAGAAAGCATTTTATTTATACATTTAAAATGTCGTCTTTAACTGAACAGCACAAAAAAAAACAATTATTTGGATTCCTGGACAGAAATAAGAATTTTGTTTGTGGAGAAACTATGCTCGTCTGACTATATCCTCTTCAAAAAGTGGCAAGGGTTCTATTTACCTTGTCATCAAATGTTCTAGTAAATATATAGAAATTGTCTAAAAATAATATTACTTATGGGTGGCAGGGTTTCCTTTTGAGTACATCATTGCACATATTACTTTCGTTAAGACTAAATACTTTTTTGTGATCCAGTTACTTATCTTCCTGTCTGATTCAAACTGATTCTAGTTAAAATGCCTGAAGGCATCTTTAGTTTGAAAGATAACTTACCACTATTTTTAATGCAAATTAAACTAATCCACCAAAATGCGGAGGCACAATTAGCTATAGCTTAAACACCAGTTCTCCTGTAGACATAATCCATATCAGAGATCCTCTCTCAGCTGGTAATATTGACATGACCAATGATTTACCCTTCAATTGGGTTATCAACAGTATCAACTACCACCAAACTTAGCCTCACCACGGCTTTGTATGTTGGAAATATACAGGCACATGCATCAAAAATCAGCCGTTTGCGATCGCGAAATTAGCTTTTGCGATGCATTAAACAACTTTCCACTCGATTCCTTAAATGCAATGCAAAAAGCCTTTAGAAATAGCGATTTTGCTATTTGGGCCCTCTATTTACCGTGGAATCATACCACATGGTAAATAGCGAAAACTTTGGAAAATGCACTAAAGTGCATTTTTCAAAGTTGTAGGTTACACACACACATGTCCTTGGGACATGTGTGTGCGCAACATATGTGCACAGTTCAATTTCAGGGGTCACCCTTGAAGTTGCATGCGCAATTTGCGAGGCCCATAGGAATGAAAGGGAAGCTTTAGCTTTATTCGCTTTATTCGCAAATAAGGAATATGTAGGAATCGCTATTTTTATAGCGATTCCTACATGCATAGGATTTTGCGAGTCCTTAATTGCGATTCCTTAATAATCACAAATAAGGACTCGCAAAATCCGACCTTGATGCATGTGCGTGATAGTCTGTAAATTCCAAACCCCTGAGCACAAGGAGCTACGTTTGTGAGCAATGCAAGGGGAAAATGAAGGAGGTCCACTAGTAGGGCAGTGGAAATCCACTAACTCACCTACAAAAGTAGAAGTCAGGCTACATGAAGGCAAACTCACTCGGGGAAATACTGACTACTACTCAAGTACTACCATAAGCCAAGCATGTACAAGGTTACACACACCAGCTTAAAGACACAGGCCAAATACTGGCGGAGTCACAGAAAAAAAACAGTTGATGCAAGAAAACAATGATAAAGGAAAGAAAGTCCATTGTGAAATAATAGATAAATGAAGGAACAGTGTACACAAACAGGGAGTGTGCCCACGACCCCAGTACATGTACATACATGAGGCATGGTATAGTGATGAAGTAAATGTAACATCAAAGGATAAAAGAATGATACACCACAATAAAAATATGTCATACTCTGAATAACAACATAACATAGAAAGGTCATGATATGAATACAGAAATATTACATTAGCACGAATGATAACGCTGCAAAACATATATATGCAAAACAGAAGTGTTGCAGAAAGCTTGTGAAGCAAAACACTAACGCACACAAACACAATAATCAATTGAAAAGCAATAGGTACTGCCCATCAAATCCACCAGGATTTTTTTTGCTTTTTGACCACCTGGTATATGACATTTTAACTGTGCGTGCGCCCCACCACTGGTGACTTACTCATGATAAGCTCACGGTAAATGGACTGCACATGTTTTCTGCTAATGTCGGCTGTTTACAATAAATCCGCTGTGAAGCAACAAGGTCGAGGGGCACTTGGCTGGTTACACGTGTGCACATGTGTAACGGCTGCACATGTGAGACTCCTTTTGTGCACAGCCTGCTCACTACGCACCGTTGGCCTGGCGCAGAGGTAACTCGGTAGAATTGGATAGTGACCTGGGATAGGCCTCATAATGTTAGTGTACACTCATAGGGACAGTTAGTGTGGCTTACTGTCTTATCTGCAGTGACATTCCATTATACATCTATTGGGAAGGCTGCCTTAGAGAGCAGTTTTACTTCCCTTGGGCCTACGGAGACCAGTGCCATATCGAACTGGGGGAATCTGTATGCCAAACCCAGATGTGAGAGTTACAAAGAGATATCTGAACAACTTGTGGATAATTATTTAGGATCATCATAGTTCTCTAGCTCAGCACCCAGGCCTTTGTCACCCTGCTGTGCCAAGTTAATTACACTTCTCTCCAGCAACAGGAACAAAGGCCTCCCCACACAAAGGGAGCAATAAACAGTACTTCACTCAGCTTCTGAGGAGGAAAGGAGTGGTAATGAGGGATCTGAACCACCAATAAGCTGTCCCACTGTCCCAGGGATGGCCCAGTCCAAGCCTACTGAACAGAGGGAGTGCAGACAGGGGTCTCCTTGTGATGATTTGGTGGAAAAGGCCCTGGCAGTGATGTCAGCTAGGGGCAGACTTGTGGACCCTAGAGCAGATGTGGCTAGTGATTCCTGATTGATGCCATTTTGAAATGTCCCAGCGGGTTGTGCAGGAGGGTTGGGACAGGGGCGGATACGTGATATGGAATCCCAGGATAGACCAGAGGTATCTTACTTCAGGAACTTTCCGATCCCACTTAAAAGTTCTTGTGCAAGGAGGACAGCTCTCTCTTGGTTTGTTTTAATGCTGGACACTGGGACTTGAGGCGGCAGCCTAGGACAGCTGGAAGAAGAAACTCCCTGATATTCATATGGACTAAGGACTCTGCCCGTATTTGACCCCAGGTCCAGTGGGGCTCTCCCCAGAACCAGGGAAGCTTGTCCCGTTACACCCCCTGAGGACTAGTTACGGAAAAAGAACTGGACCTCTACACTAAAGAGCAGAGAAGCCCCAGAGGAATTAAAAGTTGAAAGGCTGGCGCAGGGAGCCAGTGGGACCAGCTCCCTTCAAATGTTGTGGTCTTTGAGGCCAGGAGACCCAGGGAAAGTGATCCAGATTGCTAGAGCTCGGCACCAGGAACAGAATGGGCCCAAAGTGGAGCAAAGCAGCCCCGTGGGACACAGGATTTTGGAAGGAGAAGGATTCAATATCTGACCTCAGGCTCTCCACTCAGCGAGGCCTGATGGGCGATGAGCTCCACCGTCCAAGTACTTCAAACCCCCGGGGTGGGCCATGACCCGGGGGTCGCCGACAGAAATTTGTTAACTTTTTAAACTCGGGTGAAGGGGTACGTTAGGCCCCCTCCCCAGAGTTAAGAGGGCCTGAGGAATCCCAGGCCCCGGGCCGAATTTCATCAATGGGGGCCCAACTTTGGACCCCCACCACTGTAAAATGTGTAGAGTGCTATTGCGTTCCCCCTAGAGGTCACCCAGGGGCCCACGATCCCCAACTCCAGGTCCTGACAAGGTAAAAGAGGAAGGGAGAGTGTCACCGCAGTTCCCCACCTGCGGCTGGCCCTCCGCTTGCTTGTGTCTGGGGGAAGCGGGTGGCAGCCACAAGATACTGCACTCTGCACGCAGGAGTGGGCAGGGGAGACAAGAATGCCAGTTCCTGCTGCTGCACCCAGAGGTGTGACCAGGCAGGAAGCACGTTGGGGCAGCCAAGAATGGGCTCCCTGGGCTGCCCCCACAGAAGAGACATGTTTGGGGTGCTCAGGTGGGACTGTGCACGCACTAGGAGTAAAACAGGAAGGATATTAAAAGAGACAGGCCTTGTGGCGCGAGGCCACGCGCCGAGTGAAAACAAGCATCTGGAGCCGCTCATCATTATGCACACTCCCGAAGGAGCACCCTGGAATGTCCTGTGGGGCCTAAAATAGACAAAGCCATTTCTGCTTCTGATGGTGGCCCCAGGAAAGTGGTGCCACCACCCATAACAAGAAAAAGAGTTCAGGGGAGCCACAGAGATGTCCCAGCTCCCTCAATGGCCCAAGAAGCATTTTTAAAAGTACTGACCCTAAGTTTACAGGGTCCACAGGAAAGTGACCAACCCAGGATTTTCTTTAGGTTTTCAAGCACTCCCCAGGCTGGAGCTCTACAGCTGGGAGTGCAGTGCTGTCTTGGGTGAAGTAGATGGTTGTAGTTACTGTGTCTAACGAAAGATGCATGTTGCAAAATACCCTGTAGGGGCTAAGTCTATAGTTACATCTTGTGTAATCAAAATGTGATGCCCTGTAGAGGCTATTTTTATGATTGTGTTCTCATGACTTGCAAGTTTATAAAAAAGTACACAGACACATGTGAAGTTAATTTTGAAATGATAATGTTGACAGTGAAACTGATGAAAGTGCATATGTTTCATTAACATTAATAAGTGCATTTACACATGGTTATTACTGATTCTTAGATTTGGGGGTCTCTAGTTGGCATAGGTAGGTACCTGTGATAAATAGGGACCCTTGTGTCTAGTCAGGGTAAAGGGGTACACTCCTAAAATAACCCCTGCTCACCCCCTTGGTAGCTTGGCACGAGCAGACAGGCTTATCTCAGAGGCAGCGTGTAAAGCATTTGTGAACACATACAGTAATCAAGTGACAACACTACAGACGGACACCACACAAGTTTTAAATCATAAATAAGTATTCTTTATATAGATTTATCACAAGACCATAAACAACAAAAATCCACAATACTGTTACTTTAAAATGGTAGAATTTAGCTTAGTTCTCTTAAGATGGTAAATGCGACACTCAGAGTTCAATGTACCTTAAGATGCGACAGGCAGGGCAATGAAAGAGTTGCAAGGACGGTGATGCGTTGAAGATCCGGTGCAAATAAACAAAGATGGCGCTTTCATCTTGATACGACATGCTTCCCGGTGATGCGGCGGCACCTGATGCGACGTCGATCCTCTTCTCCGGTGATGCGAGATGCTTTACACGATGCGAGCCGCGACAGGCCCTGCGACACTCTTCCCAGTGATGCGGCGACGTCTGCTGAGACGTCGATCCTCTCCCCTGGCGATGTGAGTTGCTTCCACAACGATGCGAGCTGCAACAGGCCCTGCAACACTCTTCCCAGTGATGCAGCGGCATCTGCTGCAATGTCGATCCTGTTCTCCGGCAATGAGCCGCGACAGGCCCTGCAACACGCTTCTCAGAGATGCGGCGGCGTCTGATGCAACGTCGATCCTCATCTCCTGCGATGAACCACGATAGGCCCTGCAACACGCTACCCAGTGATGCGGCGGCGTCTGCTGCGACGTCGATCCTCTTCCGCTGGCGATGCAAGGCTCTTCGGTGGACCTGCAATGACTCAACGATTCTTCTGCGACACGCTTCCCGGTGATGCGGCAGCATCTGCTGCGACGTCGATCCTCTTCTCCGGTGATGCGAGGCGCTTCGTGTTGTGAAGCGGCAGCGGCAGCTCGGCAACACGCTTCTTGTTCTTGAGTCGCGCTTCCAGCTCCTTGCAACATGCAGGTCCGCAAAAAGTCCAGCACAATTGCAGGCACTTCAAGAGAACTCTTGGGGAGCTGGTGGGTGAAGTCTGTTGGCCCTGAGACTTCAGCAGGAGGCAAGCCCTTTTCAAAGCCCTTGGAGATCCTTCACAAGTTGACTAAAAGTGCACACAGAGTCTCTCCTCAGTTTCTTCTGGTTCCACTCCTCAGCAAAGGTTTCTTCTTGTCTCCCAAAGTGATCTAAAGTTCTTGGGTTTGGGTCCCAATATTTATACTAAGTTTCGCTTTGTTCTCTGAAGGCAGGAAGGCCTTTGCCTAGTCCAAACTAGTTCTGGTCAGTCCTGGAGCACTTTGTTGACAAGACTCCTTCTTTCCTTTCAGAGTGCAGGGCAGAGACATCAGACGCACCACAGGAGGGGGAGCCAGCATTGTGGGGGGAAGGCACAGCCCTATTCAGGTCCCAGGTGCAGCTCCTCCCACCCATCTAGATGCAGATCTCTCTATTCAGCCCTGTGCTGACTCACCCTGTCTCCTGGAATTTCCCCAGCCCCTGTCACTCAAACTCCAGACAAGGAATACACAGCCTAGCAGAGGCAGGTTTGGATGGTTAGACAAGAAAATACCTACTTTCTAAAAGTGGTATTTTCAAACACGTGGGGCCATATGTAGGTAGCTAAATACCGGTCGGTATCGGCCGAAATTCGGTAAATATCCCGTTACCGACCGGTATTTAGTCAAGTGAGATGTAGGAGGCCAAAAACCAGTGTTCGGTAAATATGAATCGGTAAATACCGATTCATATTTACAGAATTCTAAAATACCGATTCATATTTACCGAATACATATTTTCCGATTCGGTAAATATGAAGTGGTAAATATGAAGTGGTAAAACGGGAAAAGATATGTAGGTAAATTCGGTAATTAAGAAATCCATAAAATTCGGTAATTAAGAGTCGGTAATTAACACAGATTGAAAGCAGGTGGTAAGCATCAACAGTGCATATAAGCAATCCCAAAATGCAACAGCGTGGACAACATGGCCGCTCTGTATGTCATTGCAAGGCGCCTACGTCTACAGGCAGCAGGTCTGAGGATTTGGAGACGGGAGGAATGCATTTACAGACAGCGCATCACACTCTTTCAACAGACTGACGCAGAGATACATGAAAGGTACAGGCTACACCCACAAACCATCATGGACCTGATAAGGGACCTGCACCCACTCCTGGACCAGCCAACAAGAAGGGCGCATGCCATACCACCACATGTACAGGTTCTCTGCAGCCTACATCTACTCGCATCTGGCAGTTACCAGGGGGTGATAGCTGCGGTGGGCGGTGTATCCCAGAGTTGCCTGTCCCGTTTCTTCAGGAAGTTCCTGGATGCCATGATGCAGAGAATGCACCACTACATCAGCTTCCCAAACACACAGGCTGAACTGCAGAAAACTAAAACTGACTTTTGTCACATGGCACAGTTCCCCCATGTCATTGGCTGTATTGATGGCACACACATCCCAATCTGCCCACCAGCTGCCACTGAGCACATCTACAGGAACAGAAAGTCCACCCACTCCATCAATGTGCAGGTAATCTGCGATGCAGGGAACATCATCACTGATATTGCTGCGAAGTTTCCTGGGAGCACCCACGACTCACACATCTTCCAGAACAGTGGGATCTACACACGACTGCTTGCCGGAGAATTTGGCGAAGGATACCTGCTAGGTAAGTAACAGTGACGCTCCATAATACTTAGTGCAAATCATAGTGTATTGAGGCATGTGACTGATGGTTCCCTTTTACTCACCTAGGCGACAGTGCATATGCCGTGCGGTCATTCATCCTCACTCCCTACCTACACCCATCAACCCAGAGTGAGAGACGATATAATGTGGCACACAAATCTACACGCAATGTGGTGGAGCGCACGTTCGGACTATTGAAAAGCAGGTTCCGCTGCCTCCATAAAAGCGGAGGTGCACGCCAGTACACACCCATCCTCTGCTGCAAGATAATTGCCACTTGTGCAATGCTGCACAACCTTGCCACGAGGAGAGGTACAGAGGTCGAAATGACATATTTTGAGGACAATGATGATGAGTCTGCACAGCCAGAGGCCAACGCAGCAGGAGTGGCAACAGCAACAGATGGGAGAGTGAGACGGGCAGAGATCACATGCAACTATTTCTGAATGAGTAAGGGGACACAGCCAGTAGTTGGATGCCATAACGTAGTTTCATCTGGCAGCACTACGCCACAACACAAAGGGAAACCTTTTCCATCAACATTGAAAAATAAACATATGTCAGTCAAGGGTTACTTCACCCAATAGTGTCTTTGTTTTTCCTGACGCATTAGTGTTTGCGCCCACGCGCACCAGTGCGGGATGGCATTGAGGGAGCGTCCTCACTGGCTGTGGGACCAGTGGCACCACCTTGCCGCCTGCTGCTTCGACGTGTGTCTGGGACAGGGGGGGTTATGCTGCTCCTGCTGGTCGTGTCTTCGGTGTCACCAGCATCCACAGCACCAGTTGTTGCAGACTGGTTGGTGAGCAGCACTTCTAGTGCACTCGTGACCCTCACCATCCCCCTTGATACATCTGTGCTGCAGTGCGCAAGGCCCTCCTGCATCGCCACAGAGCGCCTGCAGAGCAGCGAAGTGGCAGTTGCCAGCCGGTTCACTGCCCTTGAGTCCTGATCCTTTCTCTGATGTCCCCTGCGCCGTGCTGCCCTGTCCTCATCATACTTTGAGCACAGCAGCATGATGGACTGGGACATGTCCCGCATGCCCGCTGCCATCTCAGCCATTCCCCCTGCCATGGCGCTGATGCCCTTGTCAATGTTGACAAATGTCTCATTGAGGCCACGCATTTGTCACTGTACGGACACCATTGCCCTTGCCTGGATGCGTTGGATTTTCACCATGGTGGCCTCAAGCCCTGAGGAGACTCCATGGCCCAGCCCTAGGGGAGGTGGACTCTGCGGCCGAGCCCTGCGGCGCCGTCTGCCACCTGTGTGTGCTCCCTCAGAGTCGGAAGGCACACTGGCATGGGTTACATCCAGGGGTACAGTGGACGTTTCTGCCCCCCTCGAGTCTTCAGAGGATGAGTCTGTCACATACAACCTGGCAGCAGCACGCCTCCTCGACCTGTGCAATGCAGGTGGTGAAGATGGTGGTGACACCTACAGGAGTGGGGATGCTGGCTGGAGTGGCGATGCTGGCTGGGGTGGTGTGACTGCCTGTGGTGCCGTTCCCTGACCAGAACTGGTGGTGGCCTACTCCGCGCTGTCTTTGTGGTGTGCCCTCTCTCCCTTGTCATGGGCAGTTCTGTGCGCAGTAGTGCCTGTGGACAGAAATGCAACATCAGCTAAGTGTACCTGAAGCATAGATTTGCTGCCATGACAATACATTTTTTAAACAGTATCTCAATGTCCTCTGCCTGCTTCTCGCTACTGTGTGTCACATGCCCTGTTAATCTGTGCTAATCGTATCATGTTTGGGCTTTCAGGGACTACATCTCCCATGATGCATTGCTAGCATGCACTAACACCTGTACTGGAGTGGGATTCTCATTGCACATTTGGGGAGTTGGGATAGGGGTAGGGGGGGACACATTGCTGTGCAAGCGTCTTACCTTGTTTCGAGGTGCCTCTGCCGGAGCTGTCAGCGTCCCCAATCCCCACGATGCTTTCTGGCTCAATGGTGGTCTCCACTAGCTCCTCCAGTTCTGTCAGGGCTGGTGCCCTGTTGCGTCCACCTCCTGTCCGGCTGGCCTCTTTTTTCAATTCTGCCACCTTCCTCTTCGTGATGATACGGATGTCGTACCACCGCTTCTTGAGGACATCAATGTCCCGGGGGGTCACTCCCATGGCATTCACCTGTGCCTGGATTCCAAGCCAGATCTTACGTTTCTCTGACTCAGCCACTTGCTGTGACTGTTTGCCAAAAAGCTTCTGGTGCTGCTTCACAACCTCCTCCACCAGTACCTGCAGCTCCTTTTGGCTGAATTTCAGCTTTCTCTTCCTCTCCCCTCCATCCCTCTCTGTGTCCTGGCTGGCCATTGTTGCAGTTTCCAGGGCTGAATCAGGCAGTTGCTCTGTTCCTCTCCTCTGCACTCCCAGCCTCTCCAGAGTCTGTGGATTGTGTGCACCTGCCTGGGTGTGGCCACTTCCTGGTTGGGTGGGGTTTAGGGAGCACAGGATTGGCTGATTCATCAAGTCATGTGTATTTGAATTACCGATTCGGTATTTACCGATTCGGTAAATACCGATTCGGTAAATACCACTTCGGTGTTTACCGAATCGGTAAATTCCGATTCATGATTACCGAATATTACCGAATCGGTAATGTTTACCGATTGTTTACCTACATATAACTTACCGATTCTTAAATACCGATTCGGTAAAATTCGGTATTTATGAATCGGTAAAAAAAAATTACCTACATATGGCCCAGGATGTTAAAACCAACTTCACTATAAGATGTATTTTATCATTCTGAGTTCAGGCATACTAAACTCGAATTTCTACCATGTTCCCTGAGTCCGTTAGGATTATAGGATGTAATAATCAAACTGCCCATTCTGGCCTATGGAGAACAGGTAGCCTTGCAATAGTGAAAAGCGAAAATGGCTGTAATTCACTATTAGAACATGCCACACACACCAGAGCATGTCCTACATTATACTTACAATGCACCCTGCCCTTGGGCCTACCATAGGGTGTCTGATATGAAGAAAAGGGAAGGTTTAGGGACTGGCAAGTGGGTGCACTTGCCCAGTCAGCATGACAGTACCAGACTGCACGCAGGCTCTGCAATGGCAGGCCTCAGACACATTTTTACAGTCTGCTTCTGAGGGTGGCACAACCAGTGCTGCAAGCCCACTAGCAGCATTTGGATTACCAGCCCTGGGTACTCCTGGTGCACTGTACTAGGGTCTGACAGGTAAACCAAGCCAACCAATCATGGAATCACCAATTCATACATTAATTTACAATAGGGAGCACTTGCACTGTGGCACTGGACAGCAGTGGCACAGTGCTAAAAGCATCTAACACCAGCAAAAACACATGAGACAACAGCAAAAAATGGAAGGGAGGCCCATGCCAAGGTGCCAGGTCTAACACTGATTACTGCATTTACTTCTGAAATGATGCTGCTTTGACATGTGGTTTGTTGATCTTGAACATTTGACCAAGTGAATAGACCTACCTGATGTGCTTATACAACCCTTTTTGGTGGGGGTTAGTGGGGGGGGTGGGGGGGGGGGTCACAGGTGATTATGCATTCTCATTAAAGGTATTTCCACCAGCCTTATGTATATCTATAAATTACTGCGTAGTATTGAGTAGTACGTGTGTATTAAATGTGGTTTTCCTTTTTCTAAAAGAAATGCACAGACTGGACCATTATTTGTTGAGTGTTATTATTGCTTGTCAGTGAATGGTGATTACTAGCCCACACCATCTCCCTTGAGTAGACCTTGGCTGCTCTGCTCCACTACCCTGAAAGAGTCAAGCGCCACAATGGGGTGTTTGGTTACCAGTGGAGGACTAATGTCGACCCATTCTTGTGCAGGTCACACCACTAATGGCCTGTTTCCTTACACCAATCTAAGCGGGTGTGGGGGATTAATGAACATACCTGCCACACCCCTCCCCAGCTGCCATTTATGAAACCAGGAACCATTTACTCATAGTTCAGCGTCATATGTTAGCTAGCCACAGGCATAGCAACTTCACCATAATGACGATGTCAGTGATTTTTGCATTTTATTTGATAAAGAGGAATAACTACTTGAAGAGTAGAGAGGTGATACACAGATAGAGGCTCTTTATCTTTTTTTGTCTCAAGAAGAGGTTTTGGGAGATACCACTTCTCTGGTTACTATGTATTGCTTCCAAGGTTAACTTGGATATGGTAACTTCTGCAACAGCCTGCTCCCATACCGCCCTTGGCCCTGCCAAGGTGCTAACTATACCTCCCAGCCACTGAATCCTTCCAGAAGGCCAGTGGCGTCTTAGCTGGCATCTCACAGGTAGGCCAATCCAGATTGTTATCCCAGGTGTTGTGATGCATTACCAATCGAGTTCAGTGTTGCCTCAGAATGCTGCAGTCACAGCTGGACAGACAAAGGGTGGCATGAAGGTTGTATGGTGCTGCCCATTTTTACTGGTCCTTGATGGCCATCGGCCGCACCCATGTGGCACTTCAGCGAACCCGGCAGACCACACATCTTTATTGCATTCAACATAGCTTCCACGGTATCGATGTGCAAGCTGACTGTGACATTGGGGGCCTTGTCACACAGATGTGGTTGAATACTTAACAGTTTAAATTTCACTCAGCACTTGCATGTCGACTGAATGCCAGTGATTACGTAGACATGTGGCTGGTTGGCGAAGCAGCAAACACATGCGAGATGTCTATGTTCACTTGCCTAATACTATCAATGCACCTGGAACGTAGCGAAACACTTTTTCCTACATAACTCTTGGCACAAGTTGTTAATGTTTTCATGAGTGGACTGTAACGAAATGTGAATGGAGATATCCAGTAATCCATTCTTCATTACTATTCACAAGTGAGTGTATGTATGGTCTCTCTCCCAGTCTCCTCACTCCCTGCAGACATCCAGGCACTGCCATTCAAGATAGGTATAACAGAGCACACACTCAAACCAAGGCATCATGTTTCACATGTTTGGGACTCTCAAGTCAAACTTCAGATGTCTTGCTCTCACAGAGGTGCTTTTGTATTCCCCTGAAGTAGCGCACAAGATCATCTTCGTATGTTACGTGTTGTAGAACATTACCAGGAGATTGGACACACTCATGAACCTTAACACCACACAATGGACCAATCACGTTTTTGAGCTGGGCCAGTACCCATAGGTCAAGGTGTGTATGGTCCCAGCTAACTTGTGGCCTCAGGCTTCACCTGAGCCAAATTTTTGGTTGCAGTACCATAAAGAATTGGCAGTGTTGAGTCAATGGTGAAATGTATGCTATATCTGAGTTCAAACATGTCATTCAGAGACACCATAGTCTAATTCACCCTGATGCAGCATCCAAACATGGCTATCTTACACCCACACATGGGTGCACTAATTGAACATGCATAGGAGCACAATTGTGTAGAATTGCAGTGGTGGCTGGCATGTACCGAGGGTAGTGGGGTGGGTGGGACATAAATAAAAGTAAAAAATAAGTTGAAAAATAACTACACTTACCTTCCTGATGCAATGTCCTCTTTTCTTCAGGCAGGCAGGCTCCAACGTGGGATCCAGGAAACTGCAGTAACCAATCCTGGCGCTGCTCTCATGCAGCATGAAAAAAGCTCCAGGATTTGATGGAGCAGCCTCCTTCAGCACTCCCGAGGACACTGGAGCCCTATGCTGTCTCTAACCCAGCTGTATTTGACAGCTGGGTTAGAGAGGTCTAAAGTGTGCATGTCTGGCCATCACAAGACGCCCGGCCAAAGAGACATGCGTACTTTCAAACTTAAATGCCCTGTCCCTCACTGCTTTCTACTACTGCCTGACTGGCAGCAGCAGAAATCAGAAAGCCCCACCCCCCTTTGTCCTGACACTTGGCTCTGGATGGGGTTTTGAAAAATAAAATGATAATAAATTAACTTTATTACCATTTTATTTTTCCATCTCTGGGGCCAATTTACTTAGTGGGACGACGCTACTCTGCCTTAGCGGAGGAGCCGCCCTGTAGAATTGTGGGAACCCAGTGTGAGGATTGTGTAATTGGTTCATTTTGACTGATGTCACCGATGCACTCTGTCTCTCCTTTCTGTGACCTGTTTGTAATACACTGTTTAACATTAGGCCACTCAAAGCACAATATGATGGCAACAGCAATTACTCACAAGTAAACAATACAAAATTGGACATTCTTGGGCTGTCTGGTTAACCAAAGGGATATCTGCAGCAAGCCCATTGCTCTGTGGACCCAAGATTTCCCCAAAATGGCTGTAGAGAGAACCAAGGGTCTTCCAGCTTCATCCCGGGGTAGGTACAGTTCCTGGGGAAGGAAGTCCTTCAGAACTTTCCTCAGCTGCAGAGGAGCTCTGACAATCAGCTGAACCTCAAGGCACCCTTGGTAATACAGCAGGCCATCGCCAAGACGTTCACTGCAGTAGGAGTTGACATCTGAAGTGCAGAGAGATTTATAAATCCTGGCAGGATTTCTCGGTCTGGTCCCCAGGTTGATCTCCCAGGAAATATTCAGGAGGTCAACCCAGCTATTCGGGAAAATAATTTCCTCCAGCAGGTGTTATAGTGGGGAGTCCTGGTGAAGACCTTAGCCTAAACTCCATGCTCAGCTGCAAGAGCACAAGCAACAGCAGCACAGGGGTGAGTATCAATTCTTAATTATGCTGTGTGTCTATCAGTTCATGACATACAAAGCGACCTCGTGTAGTGTTTTCCATAATAAGAATTGTGATTTGCCATCAGCAGAGTCCGGCTGCCCAGTACAGGGAATTGACATGTCTATTATCATTGTCGACCGCCTCTTGTCTACATCCAACTCTGTAACTTTGGAGTTTGCGCGCCCTCCCCAGACCACCACCACCGCTGTCTTCAGTCAGCCTATCCTTTCTCCCCCTTTGGAGGTGCTAGCTCCTGCTTCCCCTGTAGCCTGGTCTGCACCGGATGATGTCGTTTCTGCATAGAAAGATGGATGGAATTATTTCTGCCCACAAGCCGGGGTAGCATCTCGTCTGCCTTGCAGTATTGACTTAGTTCAGATTTGTATTTGTGGCGCCTCCATTTCTCAGGTGGCCTTCTGTTGGACACTTGTTTTGAATTTTGCATTTGGATATTTTGGATTATTATATTTGTGTGTTCATACCTTTTTGGGGATTTTGGGTCTGTACAATCTTGATTCATTGGCACAATTCTTTCCGCTCTCTACATTCCTCCTCGTAGTCAGGCTTTATTTCTGTTAGTTTTTCACACCCAAAATCCCCTTTTTCCCCCCTCGATCATCCTACCTGTGTTTAAGTTTTGTTTACATAAATATTTTGTTGCCCCATACTTTTCCTTGATGATCCTTGTGTGTGGGTTGGTTGAGAAGTTGATGTGGGTCATAATATGGTGGATGTAGTTGCTGCGGGATATGCCCATACATTTTGCGCATGTCACAATACACACTACACATGTTTTAACCTGTTTTACCCGCACACAAAACGAGCGAAGGCAGTTTACACTCTTAACATATATTTATCATGCATGCATTTGTATAGAGTTTGTGTGGATGTGTGCACGCACGTGTGTTTGTATCTGTGTGGGAAGGGAGAGGTGCTATGGAGGGTAAGCGAGAGATGTCCACGCCTGCAGGGGTATCGTCTATGCGCCTGCCTATGCAGTACTGGTGCTGGGTTTGAATTAGTATCTGGTTCATCAATAAGAACAGGTGGGTCTGGGTGTCACTGCAGGGTATTGTTGTTCGTGCATATGTATCAGTGACACAATTGGGGCCCCCAGGTGTAACTGGAAGCCTTCTGCCCATGGTCCAGAACAGAAGCAGGATCTCATTATGAAATCTGACACTCTCCTGCTCCACCAGTAGCAGGTGTTCTTGTTGCAACTCCAGTGGTTTCCTCAGGATAATGTTATTGTCCTTCATGAGTCCATTCTGATGCTACAGGTTGGTTGTGGTGTGTGTCCATTAACTGCTGAACGTTTGTCTGTCCACATCGCATGTTATCTTGTGAGGTAAAAATAAATCTTCCTTCCATGCTGCTGACCTGCAGCAAGCCATCCCTTGTGCATTTCCGTCTCTCAATGTCAGATGATAGGTAAGGATGTGGAAGGGTTGACATGAGGGGTGTGCAACATAGTGAATGGAGGATGGATAATTGCCACAGCTCACCAGGGAATTCCTGCTCTAAATACTGGAATTGCACCTGTGTGGGAACGTGGGGAATAGGAATCATCTGGGGTACCTGTAGGGTGGGTGAGTACGTGGGTCCTGTGTATCTAGGGTATGTATCTGTAGCTTTGGTCCATGTATCTGTGGCCTAGCAAGCTGGACGAAGGACTGATAACAAGCAGTGTGTCCTGTTTGCTTTGCTGGTGGATGCATCCACAGTGTTCTGAATGGGAGCACCAGCTCCTCATTCTGATCACTGTAATGAGTAGTCAAGATGATTACTTGAAGGCACAAGGGGATCTCTCCTGGGATTGCACTACTTGTCGATTGAGTGCTGATGTTAGGCACCGCTTCCTCAATTTATGTGGATGAAGGAAACGAAGGCCCGATTTAGCATTTGAGGGATGGAGTAAAGGCAGCCAGATGGTGGAGAACTTTACATCCGCCACTCTACCTTTTTTCCTGCCACCCAAATATATAGCGCACCGCCGGCCTTACAGTGAACTCTATGGGTTTGTATGAACCACCATCACAGCAATTTAAAAGATTGGCATGCATCGGAGACAGATGCTTACAATAAACTTTTAATACTTTTACTTTTCCAAAAACAAAGTCCCAAAACGCGAGTGTGTTTTGGGGAAAATGCAAGCTAATGGTCCAAAAACCTTGGGAGCTTTTTCCCATGGTGTGGGAGTCACTTTTTTATTTTTACTATATTCTGACAGTGACAGACCGTAAAAAAAATAAACATCCGCCCTCCCACTCTAAACAGGGTGGATGGTTGAATACCTTACCTCTGGTGGCCTGTACTTTTTCAGGGCCTCGGAGGAAGGTTTAAGGCGACTTAGTAAATTTAGCTCCATGGTCATTGACTTGGCTGTCTGCCCGATTCAAAATTGGATCCATGGACAGAGTTTGGCAGACAGCGTACTCTGTCACCAGTGCGACAAAGTACCTTACCCTGTCCTCCAACCTCTACATCAGGCCTACAGTTTTTGATAATTTGAGATGTAGTAGTGTAAGGATGTCGAAACTTTCCTTCCATCATGCTATTTACTGAGTACTAATTGGATACAGAACATTCCTTATGGCACTAACAATAAGGCAACATACTAAAGTAAACAACAAAGTGATACATTGAATGCTTGAATTAATCTCAGCCACTGGTAATTATTTGGGCCACATCCAATTATGTTGTTATGATGTACACCATGCCACCTCAGTTTGGACCCAGCTATATGCAAATCAGTCTTGACCCTGCTCCATTGGGAACAGTCCAGCCCACCCTGCCAGGCCAGGTCATCGCTGAACCTGAACACAAGCAACCCAAGACCAGTTCCGCCCTTGTTATGGACTTATTAGCCAGGTGTAGCTTGGTTCCAGCGACACAGTGTGCAAGGGACCCACATCTGGGCATTCCATCCCACTTAGGGCGACATACTAAAGTATACAAAAAGTTATGGGTGGATCTCAGCCACTGTGGTGTGATGTATGTCAATGCACACATAATATTACAGTAGGACTTTACCCTTAGCGAATTGTTCTCTCACTGAACCAAAGTGATTTCAGGCAGGTTAAAATAGGCCCTGCTTCTGCCACAAGCCGAACCTCCCATTCTTTTTCCCTCCTTCCCTTCCTTTCACAGTTTCTGCTTTACCCTCTTCCTTTTTTCTCCCTATTTATAACACTCTCACCCCCCCACCCCAGCGCCGCACTCTGAACCACTGTCCTGCCTGCTTCATCGCTCGACCAGTGACACTCCCTCACTTCCCCTTTGATAAACTGCACAGCGATTCCAGCCTGTGGTGTGCTCTGCGCTCTTCTTGCGGCGGGGTATGGACAGGGTGGGGGCGTATTCACTGCATCCTGTGTGCAACCTTGAGAGATAATTGAGAGAGGCTAGTTCTGAGCATCTAGGTTCAGGCAGCAAGATTATCCCCAGGTGACACAGATCTGGCTGATCAGCATAGCTATCTCCCAGGCTACACGGGTCTTGTCGTCTCAGACAGCAAGCCATCATCCAGGCTACATGAAGTTTACACGCTTGACATAGCTGCCTCCAAGTTACAGTATCTTTCAGGCCCAGACTTCAGAGCTATCTCTTGGATTACAATGATCTTCAGGCTCAGAAGCACGGGCACCCCCGCCCCCCCCCCCCCCAACACAGCCCCAAGTTATACTGCCCTCTCAGGTTCAGACCCAAGACAGTGCAGCTATTGGTTGTCTTACACAGGTGACAGGTGACACAGGTTGAGGTAGCAGACAGCAGAGCTGCTCCTCAAGCCACAAACATCTCTCAAGCTCCAGCTTCATGCTGGCATCTTTACCCTCCAGGTTAGCGCATCACCACAAGCGGCCAGGCTTAGAAATCAGACTTTCAGCGGTATTCTTCTGCTTCACAGACCAAGGTCTCAGCCCGCCGGGTTACCTCCCAGGTTACACACTAATGTTACAGGCCCAGCTTGCACATAACAGAGCTGTCTCTCACCTTGTGCAAGCCTCCGAAGCTGAAACTGCAGAGCGACTTCACAGGGTACACAGAACACACAGCCTTGGGAAAAATAACTATCTCTCATCATGGAAAGATCTTGCAAGCTCAGACAAGGAGCTGTTGCCCAGGTCACACTGATCTCACTAGCACAGACAGCCGAGCTATATCTCAGATTACACAGATCTGGCAGGCTTAGACTATGTCCAAGGTCACACAGATCGGACAAACTCAGCCTGCAGATGACTGGACTATCTCCCACGTCACTCAGCCTGCAGATTGCTGAGCTATCTCCCACCTTACATAGATCTTCCGGGCTCAGACAGCATATCTATCTTCCAGTTGACACAGATATTGCAGGACTCATAAAAGCAAAGCTGAGTCTTAACAAATCCAGCTGTTACAGGATTTGTAGACTAGACTCCTCTGGGTATCCTCCAGGTGGGAGTGGTGGACGCCGGGTGCATGTTTGGGAGAGCGAGTCACCCCTTCCACCTGCACGTGGACCTTCACAGACCCTTGGCTGGGGTGGCTACAGCCCTTTGTTCTATTTAAAACCCCACAGCTCAGCTGTCCACGGAAACAGGAAGTACAGAGGCCTGCTCACCGTCTCGTCAAGAACCAAGAAACATAGATTATTTCAACACGGAACTAGTACGCTTGCTCAACCGCAGGATCCGTTCCGCCCCCCGTGCAGCGCATCTCTTCCCCAGGCTAATCGACAGTTATGAGTCAGGAGGCTGGGCTATCTGTCCCTGTCAGGACACGGGTCTCGGATGAGTGGGTCGGACTGTCAGGATCCCTCCTGTTTACCAAACACTATTGTGAGTCATAGCACCAGGACGAGGTGGAATGGGGGAGTCTCTCACAGCCAGGATGGAGCCCCACAGCAGTGGTAAGTGGTTATGGCCTATTCAAGGGCATGACACTTTTTTCTTGGGTAACCCTGCAGAGATTCCAGGGGTCTCAATGGCTTTAACCTGCTGTGAGCATACGGCTGTAGCTGGGGATCACAGTTGCCATGTCCTCTCTGTAGTGTTCAATGGAGTGTAAGGTGCTTATTCTGGGTTTACAGACATGTTCCAGGCTGGGGACCAAGCAGAGAGTGTTATGTTGGAAAATCTCCCTGATTCTTGATGTATCAAATGTTTGCTCTCTGTTCTTCTTAACTCTGGTTTGCACTCACCTTCTGTGCTCTTTTCCACCTTCCATTAGTCTTTCAAATTGTTGATTTTCCTCCCTGCTTCCTGTGTCGTCTTCACACTGTTGCAGAGATTACCAGTTAACTCTCCCATCAGTGACACTGTGTCCCAGCCCCTTGCTTTTATTTATCAACCCAGTAGATTTTAGGCATTGCAGTACTGGTTGTCCTCGAACGAACCAATTGTTCTAAGGTTGTAGATCGCAAACATGTAAGAAGGGAAAACTAGACATGGACTATAGCGTCCCAAATTACATGGAGGCATCTGTTAAGTTTATCGGTTGCTTCTTTTGCCGCTTCTCCTCCCTGATTCCTGGCTCTACACCTTCTTGGTTGCTCTTGCTACTAGTTGTCTTTTCTCTTCTCCTCGACTGCTCTAATTACCAACATAACTGCTTGTTTTGTTGCTGCTTCTCTCGCTCTGTGGATCCTAATCGTGGTTCTCCTTCCTGTTTACTAGCTTTGTTTCCCCTCTTTTCTCTCTGTGACCCGTTGTACCCCCCCCCCATCACACCTATTTCTGATTTTCCATTGCATTTTATGCTATATTACTCATTCAGCAGTGCTTATTGCTGCTTCTCCTGTTTCCTGTTATATGCCTCCTCTGTCACTCTTATTCCTGCTTCACCTATTTCCTGTGATATGCTACCTCTTCCACTCTTATCCCTGCTACTCTGTTTACTGTTATATGCCTTCCCTGCTACTCTTATTTCAGCTTCTCCTGTTTCATGTTATATGCCTCCTTTTTCACTTTTATTCCTGCCTCTCCTATTTTCTGTTATATACTACCTCTGCCGCTCTTATTCCTCCTTATTCTTGCTTCTCCTGTTTCCTGTGATGACTTTCCTGCTAATCTTATTCCTGCTTCTTCTATTTCCTGTTATATGCTACCTCTGCCACTCTTATTCCTGCTTCTCCTGTTTCCTGTTATGAAGACTCCCCTGCTAATCTTATTTCTGCTTCTCCTATTTCCTGTTATATGCTGCCTCTACCACTCTTAATCAAGCGTCTCCTATTTCCTGTTATAAGATACCTCTGCCACTCTGATCCCTGCTGCTCCTTCCTGTCATATCTTACCTCTGCCACTCTGATTCCTGCTGCTCCTTCCTGTCATATCCTACCTCTGCCACTCACTCTTATTCCTGCTTCTCCTATTTCCTGTTATATGCAACCTCTGCCACTGTTATCTCTGCTTCTCTTTCCTGTTATATGCTACCTTTGTCACTCATATTCCTGCTTCTTCTATTTTCTGTTATATGCCTCCCCCGCAACTCCTATTCCAGCTTCTCATATTTCTTGTTATATGCTACCTCTGCCACACTTATCTCTGCTTTTCCTTCCTGTTTCCTAATTACCTTTTCTGTCAGTTCCTTCCTGTTTCCTAATTACCTTTTCTGTCAGATGCTCTTATCACTGAATCTGTTCCCTTGCTTCAGTATTCTTGTGTTTCTCTTATCCTGGTTATCTTACCTGTTTCTTAGCTCAATTCATTTCACTGTTGTTCCTCATTTTACTAATTCTCTTCTCTGTTTCTGTACTCCAGTATTTGAGTCAACTTCTGCATTCCTGCAAGCCTCCCTGCTGCTCTTATTTCTGGTCTTCTTCCCCATTTCTAGGATGTGTTCTTAGTTCTCCTCTTAGTTCTCCTCCTTGTTTCTTAATTGTGTTCGCTGTTACACCCCACCCCCAGTTTTGCTTATTCCCAGTTCTTCTTCTTGGTTCTTGCCCTATGCACCTCTCCATTACTTTTGTTCCTGTCACTTCAAAAGCTGTAGCCTGGTCAAATGGTAATCAAACAGTGCCCATCGCCACTCTCTAGGGTGCAAGAGTTTTTTTAAGAGGGTCACCAACTATGGGGTCGAACTATGGACCTCCACTGAATCCCTAACAGAAGCCGGGTACGCCAGCTTAAGCACCTTCTGTAACTTGAAAGTCAAAACTATACTCAAACATGCAGGAAAAAGCATACAATAAACAAAAACACAAATTATGAAATATTTTAGATAATTCACAAGCAAAACAATATGAAAAAAATCAAAGTTTTAATTTTAATGGAAAGGTGGAGCGTTTCAAAATGTAGATTTTGATGTCTAAAAGATAGAGCAATATAGGCTCTAGCATCTCACTTGTCTTTTTTGCTCCTAGTGCATGCTGACTTTTTGTTGATCGCTTGCCAGTGTTTCCATTGATACTACAAACGGTATCAATTTCTTAGCATTCCATCATAAATAGGTACGGCGAAACACACCAAGTGAGTTAATTTCAAGATTTGTATAAGATATTATATTATATTTTTTGTACATACCAGGTTGTACAAAAACATGTTCATAATCGAAAAGAAAAATACGTGACTCATTAGTGAATAAGTGATCTTAAAGTGTCAAGGTGGTAAAGTAAACTGAATACAATATACACAGTGCGAGCGTTTAAAAACAATGGAAAAGATGTATGAATCAATTAGCATCCGTCCCTATACAGATACATTTCCAACAGCCCTCATCTGGGTCCTATTTTATGGTGGGGGGGGGGGGGGTGTTTGGAGAATGTAGGGTATGGATTGCAAGGAGGCGTTGTCGTTTCGACCCAGGAACTTGCGTTAATGCACCAACGTCATAACGGGTCTTCTTCAGGACAGGGGTGTGGACAGGCTGATATGGTGGTGTTGAATTCCACTTGTAGGCCTAACGCAGCCAGTGAATCCACCATCTGGTTAGATTCTTTTGGTCGGCTTCAGCTGGAGTTAATGGGGTGCCAGCGAGGTTAAACCAGATTTCGTAGCACAGAACTATCTATCTTAGTGATAGCCTCTGTAGGAATCAGTAGGCTGTCTCCCCTGACAGAGGGTCTTTATTTTCCAAATGGCTCTACCCTGTAAGCCTAAAGGGAGCCAGCCAGAGAATCCACCATCTGGTAGATGGTAGAGGCAGTCGGAAAATAAAGACCCTCCATTGGGGGAGGCAGTCTACTGATTCCTACAGAGGCTGTCACTAAGATACATTAAGTTCTGGCTCACGAAATTTGGTTTAACCTCGCTGGCATCCCATTGACTCCAGCTTAAGCCAACCAAAGTAATCCACTGGATGGTGGATTCACTTGCTGCCTTTAGGCCTACAAGTGGAATTCAACACCACTATATCTAACAGTCCACACCCCTGTCCTGAAGAAGGCCTGTTGTGACGTTGGTTCATTAACACACGTTCCTGGGTCGAAACGTCGACGCCTCCTCACAATCCATACCCTACGTTCTCCACCCCCTAAAAAAGAACAAGCATTTGCAATAGGTCTCGCAGTTACGCGAGTTTAAGCTATTGGCATTGTAAATTACAATGCCTTTTAGTTATGTTTTTAAAAAGAAAACAAAAATAAAAGGCATTGTTATTTGCAATGCCAATAGCTCAAACTCGCGTCAATGCGAGACCTATTGCCTTGTAAATGCTTGTTATTATAACTGTTAGCAATTTATCATCAAATCTGTATACATGCATTCCTGAACATTTGATATAATTAGCATTCACATGCACACACTACTTCACGTTAGAACGTGTATACGCGATTGTGGTCACTAGTTTTCCGTTAGTTTTTATTCTTGTAAAGTTTCCACGGGTCTTCATGGGTTATCTTTTTTCATATCTATTGTCACCTGTTATCACAGCTCGCACGTTTTGGTTGGTTTAACTCCGATCATGCATACACACTGCCTTGCATTTCATGACGTCACGAGGTGGAATGAGGTTATCCTGTGGCATCTTTCTCCAGGTAACATGCGGCACATAAATCTGGATTCCTATTCGTAGGCAGCGTCGCCCACCGCAGGCACCATTAAGTATTGATGTTTTGCTTCTTGTGTTTGTTCTTTGCAGTTAACATTGAGTAAGGGGGCACATTGTTTTAAGTGGGCTCGTTGTTACGAGGATGTGTCCGTACAGCACCACATGCCTTGTGCCGCCACCACAGGTACTGAGTCTCACGCGCATCCTTTAGATTGCAATTTCGTGACACCACGCGCATCACGGAGTTTTAAAAGACAGCATTTTATTATTGCAGGCTTGCGGTTTAGCATTTAATGAGCGCACTCCATATTGAAGGGGATCGTGAACCCAGTTTAGGTGTTGATAGTGAGTACAATCACTGTTACATACCCAACCTCGCCGAGTTGCATGCTGGGTACCTGTATACAGTCACAGGGTGTGACTCTGACTACCACTTTCAGCATGGACTTTTTCCTTTGCTCTTCTCGTTCTCTTCTAATTGCTCTACTTTGCCATCTTCCGATGTTTTCACTGAATATCGATGATTACCGGACCATCATGTCATTCATTTTGAACCTTTCTCTTGGTCCAGAGTTACCCCTGATGATGGGTTTTCCACCTGACATGCATTGGGTTTCTTCACCGAGCATGTTGAAGTGCGCCGCGTTTCTTTGATGGTACTTTCATCGAGCGTGGCGGGCAGTGCTTATCGTGCAGCACACGAGGACTACATGGGTATTACAGGACCCCCCGCCTTTAAAATGAGTTTAAGGGAAGGCTTCTTAGGTGGACAGAGGTAGCACGTGGGACAGCGCTCATGGAAAAAAACTTGAAGACTGAGCTAGAACACGGACAGGACAGCGCCGATAACAGAGACTCACCAGGGCGGCGACAGTCCATGCAGGGCACCGGGAGAGCTGCAGTCAGCGGTAGCATATGGGGGAGCTGATGTAAGCGCGCCGCGCCGGACAGGAGATGTGCACGCGTATGGTGCGAGCAGGAGTTGTGCTAACGCCGCGAGCCGTACGCATGCACATCTCCTGTCTTCCACATGCGTGCACATGTCCTGTCCCCCTTCACCCACCAAACCGACAACAATAGGTCTCGCCAAGGCGTGCAGCGCATGCGCTGCGTCGCTAGGCGAGATCTAAAAAGGACCCAGATCAGGGCTGTTAGAGATTTATCTGTATAGGGACGGATGTTAATTAATTCTTACATCTTATACATTGTTTTTAAACGCTTGCACTGTATTTATTGTATTCACTTTACCACCTTGTCACTTTATGATCACATATTCACTAATGAGTCAAGTATTGTATTTGTCTTTTCGATTATGAACGTGCTTTTGTGAGAGACCTGCATATACAAAAATGAAAAAATATAATATACAACTCTTTGAAATAACTCACTTGGTGTGTTTCATGGTACCTATTTATGATGGAATGCTAAGAAATTGATCACCAGACAGAACCGTTTGTAGGATATTTTGTAAACGCCCAGGTTCTGAGGGATACAGGGTTACCCCATCACAGTTCATGTAGAGTGTTTCAATTGAGTCCGCCAATCATCCAGTCTAGGTTCTGTTTGATGCTTCCACGATTCAAGCTAAGGATGCCAACTTAATTTTTAACTTCCATTCTCAAACTCCCTCATATTTACAGAGTGTTTTACAAATGTCAGTTTTGATTTTTATGTAGATAGACTTTATTATCGGCTAATAATATTTAATTTTCTAAATAGTCACAGACCTCCTGAGAAGATGTTATAACCCTCAAGGGGTCCGAGAAGCCCAAGGCTTCAGTTAAGAACTGCTGAAATAGGATGTGTAGGTGTTGGTGTTTGCACACACATTTCCAAATCACATGGACTGCTCTGGCACCGATGCAGTTTCACCCCTGGTGAGGTGGAGGATGAGGCTGCCTCAGGCTCTTTTAAGAAATGTCTCTGAAAACCAGGATCATATTGCCAAAGTATTAATCAAAATTTGTTTTCAAAATGGAAAAGTGCACATTATTGGAATGTCACTCTGAGAAAATAAAAGGCAGCAAACAGCATAAATGTTTACCTTGGCATCTACAGCAAAATCATTTCTCCATACTTGATGCAGTCTTTCTGCCTCTTGTTCCATTCGCAGCAAAGGTCCCAAGGAGTTTTGACTTTCTCACATTTTGGATTCATTTTGAGATGAAGCATTGGCAAAGTTAATAGTTCTGGTATTTGCTGCCAGCCTTTTGGAGTTTTCAATGCTAGTTTTTTTTGTAAAACGTTATTGTTGGGGAAGTTGCTGGCACCTCATCAAACTAAACATGAATAACAATAGCTAAATGCAAAACTATTTTTTTAGCTTAAAAATCACTCATTCCCATAGCAGTCCCCGACATTTTTGCCATTTCTTCAATATAAAGCCCTCTTAGAAACATTTGGCTGTCAATGTCGACTATGTGTATGCTATCATGAGAAATTAAGAAGCACTCCTGAATATATATCCTAAACACTTTGTTTATAATTGCATTTAAGAACATTTTTGGGTTTATCAGAATCTTTTAATAGGAGTGCTGGGGCATTAGAGTTGAGTAGTCCCTGAAAAAGATTCTTATTTTTTAACGATTTTTATTTATTGAAAGCATTCCGACAATATGACTGGAAGTGTGCTTTATTTTAGAATGAAATGCCACCTAGTGCAAATTTTATATGCATGGGGAAACACTTGGAGCTAATAAATAGTACAAAAAACATAAATGTTGCAATCAAAAGCCACTGGCGTTCTGTTTGTTGGTATTGTTCCAGTGCTCTTACCATAGGATTTTTACTGTAATGAACTCCAACTATGCCGTGTGGTGGAATGGCGTAGAAATCGTTGGAGGAAATACCAGAAATTAGTGTCATTGAAATTTCCCTGAGCCTATTTTAGAGCCTATCAACCTCTTCAGTCTTTATGTCCCTCATATGTTTTGTTATGTTATGTGAATTTGTAGAGCACGGCTGATCACCTATGAAAGTATCCAGGCGCTGCATTTTTTTTGCCTAAACTTCACTGAAACAGATTTTGTGAGAGGTAGCTTTTTTTACGTGCCACCTAAATACTGGACTGCCCACTACTACACCTACATCTCCTGGTATGGTTGTGAAAGATTTTTATTTTGTTTATCAACGATAAAGCTTGATAAAAGCTTCACGATGTTCCATATTTCCACACTTCCTAAACTTTACTAAGTTTCCCAGGGTCACCTTTAGGGGTGGACGGAATTTGCGAAATTCACTTTCTCAAATTATCGCGAAAATGTTAAAAATCTCTGCAAACACGCGGAAATATCGCGAAGATGTGGAAGTTTTTTCCCGCCCGTTCACGGTATTTTCTGCGTGGTCGCGGCTCGCCAACTTACCCATGCGGTTGCTCGCGGGCGCGGCCATCTTGTTTTCACTTGTCTCGCGGTGCATGATCGCGAGAAGAAAGCGTGATCGCGCGACGAATGACGCTACTGCGGGCGCGAACTGTCACGAGACAGCGCAAATGGCTACCAACAATCCAACATCTCGTGGAGAATGCGACCGGATCCGGAAAACTTGTCGGCGAACGCGGGGATTCAGGTAAGGCGATCGCGCGCACGCGAGAATGTATTATTATACAGCGCGAGCAAGCAAAAAATTTCCGGTAAAATGCGGCTTGCGGAAATTTTGACATTTTCGCGCTCTCCGCGGAAAGCGAAAATGTCAAATTATCGCAATTTCCGCGAGCGGAATTTTAGCCCAGGCCTAGTCACCTTCCCTTGTGCTGTTTTTCTTGCACAGCAAGATCTTTTTTGCCACATAGCAACACAATTTTCACTCTAATCAAACTGAAACTGGAAAACATATTCAGAAATGCTCTCCCAAGGTTACCTTTCGCTCTGTTTTTTTCGATGCCCAGTGGCAAATACCTGCAGAGTTGTCGTTTACTTTTTTCGAAACTTCTTTGTGCACAACGGCATTAGGCAGGAGAATAATATGGTATTCTGTTAAGTGTGTTTTATGCTCAACAATTATATAACATAGGGGCATATCAACAACAACCGGCGATAATTATTGCGAAGCACACTTAGCGCTAGGATAATTATCGCCGGTTAGTGTGGATTTTTATCGCTAAGATAGTGTGCTATTAGCAACGCTTATCTCAAAAGCGATAAAAATCCTAGCGCTAACTGCCTAATGTGAGATTATCGCTAGAAACCCAGCGATAATCTCACAAAATGTGGCGTTAGCTTGTTGATAGGGACTCACAAACTTAGCCATGATATCCTCCTTCCATAGGATATCATGGCTAAGTCAGTCCTGAAGCAGACGTAAGGAAAGTAGCGATAACAGGGGTTATTGCTACTTCTCCTGCCGCTATGCTTCATAGCGTGGGGCTTGATGATAGGAGAAATGTTGCTTAGTCTCCTGTCACGTTAAGATTTCGTACGCTAAAGCAAGGTTTCACGCGTTAGCGTGACCCTGCTAATTAGGCGATAAAATTATCAACGCTTTTCGGCCGAAAACAGCCGCAAAAGCGGCGATAATTTTCTATTGCCTCGTTGTTGATATGCCCCATAATTTGTGGTCTTCAGGCACCTATTCAATCTTACCGAAGTTGTACTGTTGTCCATAGACTCGAGTGGTGCACACCACCAAGCCTCATACACATCACTCAACACTTAACACTTGGGCCCTCATTACGAGTGGCCTGGACATTTGTATGCTATTTAACACATCTGATAAAATGTGAGTCTGCTGAGTCTAAATTTATCAGGTGCGATACATACCACAAATTACGAGTTTTGGGGAACTGACATGGAGTTTTTGGTAGTTACCAGGGTCGGACTGGCCGTATCAGGCATTGGTACCCGGGAGGCTGGAAGGGTGGGGTCGGTTTCGCAGCTGTCGGGGCGGTTTTGCAGCGGGGCTGCAATATAGGCCCCCAGTAACAAAAGCAGCCGTGCACCCCCTTCCCCAGCCCACGTGGGGGGAGGGGTGTGCTGCTCCGAGAAAAGTGCCAGGGCTGTTTTGGGTTCCCTGTCCGGCACTGATGGTTACTGCACCAAAATCTGCATGGTCCCGCAAATACTTGCCATTTTACCCTGCTAAATGTCAGCAGGGTTGCCTGGCTCATATTTGGCAAAAAATTCATTCTTGCGATACATATCTGCGGAAACAGCAGTATCACGCATGTTGCAATTAGCCGCGCGGCTTATAATGAGAGCTCTTGGCCCTATACTATTAAACCCACACTATGCCACGCACAGCAAACCGACTAGCCACTTACTCGACCATTCAGAATGCGCTCTAGGGCCGCAGAAGGGGTAAGTAAAGTAACATTATACCAATATTATAATACAATATATCTTTTGCAGTCAGTTCCAAAACTAAGCTTTTCAGTCCTCAACTTTAGCGACATTGTGCTTTTATTGCCGCACTGAACACCTGTGCTTTGTGAATTCCACACTAAAACACACACAATAGAATGATAACTTTAGCGACATTGTGCTTTTATTCCCGCACTGATCACCTGTGCTTTGTGAATTCCACACTAAAACACACACAATAGAATGACAACTTTAGCGACATTGTGCTTTTATTCCCGCACTGATCACCTGTGCTTTGTGAATTCCAAACTCAAACACACAAAATAGAATGACAACTTTAGCGACATTGTGCTTTTATTCCCGCACTGAACACCTGTGCTTTGTGAATTCCAAACTCAAACACACAAAATAGAATGACAACTTTAGCGACATTGTGCTTTTATTCCCGCACTGATCACCTGCGCTCTGTGAATTCCACACTAAAACACACACAATAGAATGACAACTTTAGCGACATTGTGCTTTTATTCCCGCACTGAACACCTGTGCTTTGTGAATTCCAAACTCAAACACACAAAATAGAATGACAACTTTAGCGACATTGTGCTTTTATTCCCGCACTGATCACCTGCGCTCTGTGAATTCCACACTAAAACACACACAATAGAATGACAACTTTAGCGACATTGTGCTTTTATTCCCGCACTGATCACCTGTGCTTTGTGAATTCCACACTAAAACATACAAAAATAACATGCAATATTTTTTTCTAGACTTCTTTTAGAAAAATGCCCAATCTTCATTTATTTTTATATTTTTCATAAATGTAACATGTAAGGTAGTCATTTTGAGGTAATATTTTGTTATTTGGAGAAGTGCCTCTCATCTAAGCTGCTAATTAACAAAATAATAGCAATCATCACACCTTTTCCAGGGCTATGAACATATGTAAAAAATTCAGCTTTCATGATTGCACGTGCTACACTGTTATGCACGTTTAAAGGTTAGAGCTTCTCGCTGAATTACAGGTGCTACAAAATACTGCTGCCAGACTAATATTATTCCACCGTTGCGGTCTTCGTCGGCTCCAAGCCCTCCACTGGCTTTCCATCAGGAAACGAATCCACTTTAAGATCATTAGTTTGGTACATAAAACTATTTTTGGGAAGGGGCCTATCTATTTGGCAAAAAAACTCAACTGGTACCGGCCCAACAGAACCCTCAGATCTGGAAGTTCCTTCTTACCCATCTGAGGATACGCACGGCCTGGAACGGTGGGAGATCATTCTCATATCTTGCTCCCACCTTATGGAACGCACTTCCCATTCAGTTACGCATGGTCACCGATCACCGCCTATTCCGAAAAAGGCTAAAAACCTGGCTATTCAGATCACCTATTCTCTTCTGCTGTCGTTCCCGACTCCCATCCATGGTTTTAGCCAGCGCTGTGAGACCCTTGGATGATATGTGCGCTTAATAAAATCTTGTGACATAACATAAATGCTTTCCATGGCTTCCCACTTTAGGAGACCCGCTCTCCACACCTGAGAGAAGAATTACTCCCATGCTCCTTATTGTTGTAATACTATGTGTGAGCAAATTTATCAACAAATTTAAATTCATGTTTTGTGAATGGTAGACGTGATGTAAATCCGTCTATTTTTGCATCTGCATTGAACTTATGTGCGCAGATAGCTTTGTGAATCGGATCTAAAAGTTATTACACACAGGCGGGCTTGGCAATAAGAACCGAAGCCGACGTCTCTAAAAGAACACTAACAAGGGACGTCACTTGGGGGTCCTCAGGGATCGCTGTTGCTAGTCTCATGGTTGCCATAGAAACTTAATACTTCTAAGACTGTCTGCTTTGAGATGAGGTATCACCTTGGTTTCCAGTACCCTCATTATAGGAGGTGTAGGCTCTTTTGTGGCCTATCTCTCTCCTGCGGGAGCCAGTCAGGAACTGGTGGCCAGGAATGTTGACGCACAGTACCAGTGGCAAAACCATCATTTAATAGCCTGCAGGGGTTGATGCTATCACCCATTTGCCTTTTTTCCCCCCCTGTGCCTGCCTTTTTTTCTGATTCATGAAATTTATTTTTACATATACAGGAGAATTATTTTTAACCATCCTGTTACTCTTTCAGGTGACAGTCAGTTTGAGGCCACTTTTGTGAAGTTTTCAGTGTCAAGGTTCACAAGTAGTATCTTCAGTGATGTCACAGTGAGCTAAATGGATGTGTGATGACACTTCTAAGGGGTAGGTGAAAGCAGCTACAGCTACTCCTCTTTGTGAAGCCATAGAATGGAAAAAGATCTATTGATGGACAGAATGCAGAACAATGTCATACATTAACCCCAGTTCAGAGATCTGGGCCTAAATCCATCGTTATTTTGCTCACCATGCCATTCCAGTTTGGACCCAGCCATATGCAAATCAGTCTTGACCCTGTGCCCCATGGGAACAGTCCAGCCCTAGAATGGCCCTGGTGTCACCCTCCATGTGCATTCCGCATTGGCGAAAATGATGTCTGGGAACAGGGGTGGAGCATGGATGAGTGACGCGGGCTATGTAGGTTACAGGGCGACTGCCCCGTGAAGGACACCACATGGAATTCCTGGATCACGAAGGCCGCTCAGGAAGATAGTGGGATTTTCCAGATGTGAATGGCCACCCAGGAGCTAGCAGACTGACTAAACCGATTAGTCGCACAGCAGTCAATCAGATTGGCACAATCGCTCTGAAGATTTGGAAATTTTTATTTTCTGCCTAGCAACCATTCAGAACTGGTTCCATTGTTTAGAACATTTCTATCGCCTGCGGGCTAGTTGCCTTACTGAACTGGCTTTGCAGTTCAGAAAAGCCGCTAAACCCGCTAAACAGGGTAAATAACTATATTTGTGCCACCATCCAGAACGAAGAAATGAGTGAATTTTGCGGGATTCATATATTTGGAAATGTTTGACCATCACTAGTCAGTTATTCTACCCCAAAGATTTTTTTTTTTTTTGACAACAAACTTTATTGGCATTTGTAAGGACACCGGGGAATTCGTCCCCATACACGGTACCAAGATGAAGAAAAGAACAGTGAGAAGTGGCATCCTCGTTCAGCCCCCCCCTGGTCTGCAGAACATCAGACCCCCAAACCCTCCCCCCCCACCCGCACATCACATCCGCCCACGGTCCAACACAGATATGCCATATTTTCTATCCGCATGAGCTCCATATTCCAATTACCCATCCACAATACATGGGGCCCGGGGCCCCGAAGGGGGACTCACCGGGGCTCTGATTAGCCTCTCTATTGGGTCCAATGGCACTGCATCCCCCCGCACAGACAACACAATACCCCGATATCGCGCCCATCTCTTCCAGACTTTACCATGCTTACTCGGACAACCCCTTGCCAAGAATACCGCCTCCTCCGCAGACATGCAGCGATCTAGTGCTTTCTTCCAGGCCTGAACCGGGGGCGGGGCAGAAGACTTCCAATGCTGGGCAATATCTCGCTTGGCCAGCGTCAATCCCAAAAACAGGAGGTGTCGCTTATAGATGTTGCCCCCTATCTCCTCGGTACAATGCAACAGTGTTAAGCGGGGATCGGGGGGCAGCTCCCAACCCAGCACCCCCCCCAGGCAGGACAGAACCGCCGTCCAGAACGGGCGCAGCCGCCCACAGTCCCACACCGTGTGCAAGAATGTACCGTCCCCATCGCCGCAACGGAGACACGTGGGGGACCCAATTAAGTGCATGCGCCAAAGGCGGTGCCGGGTGGAATACGCCCTGTGCAGGTATTTGAATTGTATGAAGCGGTATTTGGTGGCCACCGCAGCATATCGCGGACCCGCTATAGCGTCTGCCCAGTCATCCTCCGTGAGCGCGGGGATATCGCGCTGCCACGCCTCCTTGGTATTATCTAGGGTAGTGCTCATGAAGGTTGTCAGAGTCTGATAAATCTGGCGAATTTTGTGATCCCCGAGGTCTCCCATCAACAGTCTACCCTCTAGCGGGTGGAACTCCGGCAGAGTGTCTAGGTGCTGGATGCTAGGTGCGAGGGCATGCCGCAACTGGAGATATTTGTGAAACTGGGATTTATGCAGCTCAAAATCGGCCTGCAGCATCTGAAACGACTTAAGCGACACTCCCTTCATCACACCCCCAGCGAGGAGATCCCTATCATGTCCCAATAGCGAAAGCCCTCCAGACTTGCCGTCTCCTTGAGCAGGGTACCCTGCCACAATGGGGTGGCCCGCGTAAGCCTGCCGCGCCAGCCAATAGAGATGACCGATTGCCGCCAGATCCGGATCACCGTAGCACACGCCGGGGGCAACCGGTCTAGCGAGGAACGGCTATAAAGAAAATGCAGCAGAGGCTTCTCTGCCAATGCGGCCCGGTCCAATGCGTAGGCTGGATCCGCGGGGGAGGCATACCACCAGTCATTTATGACTAGGAGATGCGCGGCCCTGTAGTAAGCCTGAACGTCCGCCACCGCTATGCCCCCGCAGTAGGTAGACTGCACACACGTCGCCAAGGCCACCCTCACCGGCCCGCCATGCCAGAGGAATTCATTCAAAAGTGCGTTCAGCTGGCGGAACCACGCCTGGGGCACCTGGAAGGGGTAGTGTTGGAGATGGTACAAGAGACGCGGTAACGTCACCATCTTGAAAATGGCTGATCGGCCGTAGAGGGAGAGTGGAAGATGCGACCACACCCTAGTTTCATTGCGGACTTGGGTCAGCAGGGGCGCAATATTCAGAGTCCAAGCAAGATCCGGCGTGCGGGTAACCCGCACTCCTAGGTATTTGATATGGTCCGGGGCCAGCACTAATTGAGAGGCCCAAGCCTGGCTTCGCTGGTCACCATACAGGGGAAACAGAGTGGACTTAGCCGGGTTAGCCACGAGGCCCGACGTCTCGCCGAACACCCGCAGAATCTCAAGCACCCGGGGCCCAGAGGCCCACGGGTCCACCATAAAGAAGATGACATCATCGGCATAAAGCGCGATACGATCAGAGTGGCCCGAGGGCCAGTCCATACCCCGGAGGACCGGATCGGAGCGGGACCACGCCGCCAATGGCTCGATTGCCAACGCGAACAGCAGAGGGGACAGCGGGCACCCCTGCCGCGTCCCCCGCTTGATCGGAAACGAAGGGGAACAGGCGCCGGCCACCCTAACCGACGCCGAGATGTCCGTATACAGCAGACGCGTGTATTCCAAGAATCGGGGCCCCAAGTTTACCGCCCCAAGCAGCTTGAACAGGTAGGTCCAACTAAGGGAGTCGAAGGCTTTATCAATATCCGCCTGGAGCAGAGCGGTGGGCCGATCCACGCGCCCGGCCTCGGCGATGACATTGTGAAGCCGGCGTATATTATGTCGGGTCGACCGATTGGGCATGAACCCGGATTGGTCGGGCCGGACTAGGGTAGAGATGCACGTCCGCAGCCGATCGGCCAGGACCTTCCCCAGCAGTTTCGGCTCAACGTTTAAGAGCGAGATAGGCCGATACGAGCCCGGATCCTCCGGGGGCCTGCCCGGTTTCAGAAAGACTACAATTTCGGCGTGGCGCCAGTCAAGGGGGAGAATGGCATGGTCCACTGCGTCTGCCAGAGCCGCAAGAAGGTGCGGGCCCAATGTCGTCGCACGAGGCCCGAAAAAATCACCCGGAAAACCGTTGGGTCCGGGGGCCCGGCCCGGACGCAAATTGGTCATCGCGGTGCGAAGCTCATCCAGCGTGATGGGCTCGTCCAGCGCATCCCTCTGGGCATCAGTCAAGCGTACGGGGGGAATATCAGAGAGGAACGCATCAATGAACGCCTCGTCAAGGGGCTCTCGCTTCGCATATAAATCTTGATAATAGGCCGCAAACGTCTGCGCCACCGCCTCTGGGGAGGTGTGGAGGCTACCGTCACCCGCTCGAAGGAACGGGACCTGCGTCTGGGCATCTCGAGACTGGCACAGCCGGTGCAGCATCTGGCTGGACTTGTCCCCCCATTGATAGATACGGTATTGGGTGGCGAGCCACGCCGCCTTAGCATTATCCGTCAGCAACTGGCCCAGTTGACGCTGGACGTGCAGCAGATTCCGCCGGATAGTGGGATCCGAAGACTGGAGGAGCCGCGCCTGCAACCGCGCCTGCTGGGCCTCCAGCTCCTCAATATCCGCCCGCCGGGTCGCTTTAGCATGCGTTCGGAAGCTTATATCCACACCCCGGAGCACGGGCTTCAGGGCTTCCCAGAAGACCGCCGGCGAGGACGCCGTACCCGCGTTATGCTGAACGTAGTCTGTGACCGCCTGGCTAAGAGCTTCACTATAGTCTGCATCCCTGAGGAGCCATGGCGACATCCGCCACCGGTACGGCGCCCTACGAGTCAGCAGGCGCAAATGTATCTGAGTCGGCGAGTGATCCGAGAGGCCTCTGGGTAGTATCGCCGCCTGAGACACCCTATGTAGATAAGTATGGGCAATGAAAATGTAGTCCAAGCGGGACATAGTGGGGTGAACCGCCGACAGGTAGGTATAACCTTGTGCCGTCGGATGCAGCGCGCGCCAAGAATCAGCCCAATCCAAGGTGGTCGCCAGTGAGTGCAAGCGGGAGTCTACGGGAGCCGCCGGTCGCCCCCGCATGCGCAGCCTATCTAACTCCCCCATTGTGGCGTTCCAGTCCCCGCCCAACAACACCAGGCCCCGTGGCAACCCGCCCCAGACCCGTGTTATAACTTCCACAAACGTTTGGCTAAGCGGCGGGGGCGCATACACGCTACCAAAAGTGACCGGCTCTCCATCCAGCGTCCCCGACACTATAATGAACCTCCCTCCGTCATCCACCCAGCGCCTGTCAATCTGAAAGGAAACCCTGCGATGGATTAAGAGCGCTACCCCTCGGGAACCCCTAGTGTAGCCGGAGTGCAGGACGGTGGTGTAGCCGAAGCGCGCCAAGCACGGCGCCTTGGACCCCTGAAGATGAGTTTCCTGCAACATAAGAATATCGGCGCCATATGCCTTACCCGCCCGCAGCACCGCCCCTCGCTTAATCTTGTCCAACAGGCCCCGTACATTCCAGGACACCACATTCAGGACGGCCAGAGGGCCTGCGGTAGAACTCTGTGCCATAGCCAAGCAAACGACAAGCGCGGAGAAGCCCCCCTCCCGGGGGGATGAGGACCCCTTGTGGTGATGTGTGTGCGAGAACAACAACCGTCATAACAAAACAACTCCCTTCCGAACCCCGAACCCCCAACCCCCATAGCCACCCTAGCCCCCCCTATACTTCCCCAAACATGAAGTATCTGTCGCGGTGCCAATCTCCCATCGGCTCCAACTTGAGTCCAGATGTGCGACCACCAATGTATCCCCCCCATCAAGCCCTCCCTCCCACAACCAAACAAGGGACGGGCCACCATAGCCGCTATGAGTCACTGTGCACCTATTTATACGATACCAGTCCGGCAGGAGAGTGACAGTCGATGCAGCTCGTGGGCGCCACAGCTATGTGACCGTCGCCGCCGGGGAACGAGAGCGCCAGTTGGTGCGCGACTTGTGGCGTTTGGGGCGACCATCCCCATCCTGCTGCGTCCGCCGATTGACAGTCTGAGAGGAGTCTGAGTCCAAGGCCGGAGGGGTGTGGGGCCGAGCTCCGTGGCGCTCCTCCAGCCACCCAAGGGCACTGTCCGGTGTGTCAAAGAAATGAGTTTTCTCTTGGAAGATCACGCGTAGCCTAGCCGGGAAGAGCAGGGCATAGGATAAGTTCAGGTGGCGGAGTTTCTTTTTGACCTCGACATAGGACTGCCGCCGTTGCTGGACCAGTCTAGTGTAATCAGGAAAGAGCATGATAGGGTGGGAATCATATCTCATGAGGTCTCCGTGCAGGCGGGCATGTCGCAGAAGAGCGTCTCTATCCGCATAGTTTAGAAAGCGTGCGATCACCGGTCTGGGCCGTGCGCCCGGCGGAGGTTTTTGGGTCAGTGCCCGGTGAGCTCTTTCCACCACAAAGCACGGCGATCTGTGTTCCGCTGGGAAGACCTTAAGGAGCCAATCTGTCAAAAACTGAAGCATGGACGTCCCCTCGCAATTTTCTGGAAAGCCCACCAGGCGCACGTTGTTGCGACGGGCCCGGCCTTCCGCGTCCTCCACTCTGGCGGCCAGTTCGCGTGTCGTGGCCGTCAATTTGTCCACCGTGGCCTGGAGAGACGTAACACTATCTTCCACTGAGGAGACCCGGTTCTCGGCTTCGGTAATCCGTTCCACCGCCTTGCGCATGTCCTGGCGCAGAAATGAGACCTCCGACCCCACCGCGCCGATCTGGGCCTCCAGGGACGCATGGGATTTGTTAATGGCGGCCAGGAGGGTGGCCGAGTCGTGGGACAGGCCTTCGGTGGGGTCCTTGGGCGTCGGCGGCTTAGCAAAATGATCAAGGGTAGGCTGTTTGGCCGCCCCCCCCGGCGGTCGGTCCTTCCCCATGTCGACGGTCACCTGCGCTCCGCCGATGAGACCAGGGAAAGGGGCGCCCCAGCCGTCGCGTCTCAGCCCCAGTGGATGTCTGGCAGCCCCGCTCTCGATGTAGGGCCTCCCGTGAGCAGCCCGGCCCCGGCGCTCAGCCCCGGCACCCAGCGTCACCTCCCGCCGGAAGAGACGCTCCTCCGGTCGCCGCCGTAGGTCCTCCGCGGCCGCAGACCAGCACCGTCCGCTCTCCTGCCGTCTCCGGGGAGCAGCCTTGTCACCACACCTGTCGCTTCACCTTCGGGCCCGCCAGGGGCCGCCGCCGTCGTCGACCACCCCAACCAGACAGGAACCGCGGCCGCCGCCGCCTCAGGCCCGATAATGGAGGCTGCCCCCCTCCACGCACTCCGCCTCCGTCGTCACAGGCACTCCCAGATGGGGGACGGGACCGGCCCAGCAGTCGTCGCGTCCACCGGCGGATTCAGGGCAGTAGCACCAGCCCGGCGCCCCGTGGCGCCCAATCAGGACCGGCCCCGACACCGCCTCGCAGCCAAAGATCCCGGAGGTATCCGGGCGCTGACGTCCTCCGGCCGCAAAGCGAGACAGGCGCCGTGGAAGGCCTCAAGCCACGGCCTCGCGTGGCTGCGTTCCCCGGCCGGGGAAGGGCCCCCCCCCCGCTCTGCACGCCCCACCGTCCGGGGCGACTCCGCCGCGCTTCAGGTGCTCCCAGCCGGCTCCCCCGACAAGCGCTCCTGCTGCGGTGGCACAGAGAAAGGAGAAATGACGGATTATCGGCGGCTAGGTAGCCGAGGTGGCGGAGCTCTAGCAGGAAGCGTCCGCCATGCTCGGAACCCAAGCCACGCCCCTACCCCAAAGATTTTAGTGACGTTACTTCAGTGACACCAGCTAGGGTTACCACTAGCTCTGCAAGCCGAAATCTGTTGACTGGCAGTTCACAGTCTTCCCTGACTAAATGTTAAGCGACATAGATGCTCCATTCATTGGTTCTTGGCTTTCATTACATGACAATTGCTTATTTGTGCTTCTGCACCTTCCGGTGATGCCAATTTGTTTGTCAACACTTAGGAATCTCCTTTTGGGCCATCAGCATTTCCATCACAGAGGCAGTAAAAACTTATGTCTGAGCAGATGATGACCGTTTGGAGTCATTAATGTGGGTCCAATCATCGATTTTCCCTGAAGTGGCATAACAAGACGTTTAGGATCCAAGACCAGACCTATGAGTATAATAACAAAATTCTGTTAAACCAGAGTTGGCCTGTCTATGATCTGTTTCTTTAAATGCCATGAGGTTGGTTCAGCCAAAAGTCCAGATTTTGGAGCCCAGTGGTGGAACCAAAGAGGCTGTTATCTCAGAAAAGTGGTGGAGTAATGCGCACATCAAGGACTGGCCAGTCAGACAATTTCCCAAATATTAATCTAAAGCTTTAAAAAAAAGTATTCACCAAGGCCTGTCAACATCTGAGAGTAAATCACTTTATGTAAAACAAATACAATATTAAAAAATACTGTTGCTTGAGAACCTTGCGCTTCAGGTGCCTTGTCGTCAACCAGGAAATAAGGAAAAAAAACACTTAAAAGGGGAATAAAAAGCATACATTAAAGCAAACAATAACGATTGAGTCAAGTATTACCATAATAATATCCTGCTTTGATAATTGACATTGTTTTTCATCAGCTTTTTTCCTATTATACAAAGGTGTATTCTTTACCTAGGAATATCAAAGGCGAGGCTGCATGTGTGCTTTGCTGACGGAGATGCTTGCTAGTTGCTCTTGTGCTCTTGGCACCCAGAGTCCCTTTGCCTAAGGACAGTTCCTGAGAGATAACAGACTAATTATCCCTTTTTCAAGAACGCATCGTGAACCCCAGCCTTGTCAAAGGTAGGATGGGGGGGCATTGCTGCTGGGTCCCATGGGCCTATGAGCTACTCTCACACAGCTCTTCTTGGTTTTTGATCCTTTTATGTCTGCAGCACAAGCTTATATTTAACACAGTTAGAAAATATTTTTGCAAAGTCATGAGATGGAGTCAGAGTGCTATCAGAGGAGCCAAGTACAATGCCATAAAACAACAAAAGATTAAACAAAAGGGTAAGAGTGAGGAAATAGAGTGTGAGTGAGAAATTATAGAAATAAACAATAAATGAGAGAGAAAGAAAGAAAAAGAATGGAATTACTGCAAAGGAAGGAAGAATGTGAGAAAATATGAAGGAACAATGAATTAAGGAAAGAAGATAGAAGGATAAAAGAGAAAGAAGGAACGAGAATGAACAAAAGAGAAAGGGTAAAGAAGGAAAAAGAAAGGAAAATAAAAACAATCAGAAAAGGTGAAGAACGGAAAAAGGGGATGAGAAAAAAGCAAGAAAGAGCAGACAAAAGAAAGTGGGACAGGAAAAAGAAACGTAGGGAGAAGGAAGAAAATAAGAAGAACAAAGAGAGATGAGAAAGAGAGAAGGCCAAGTAAGAGACAGAAAGAAAGAAGAAAACAAAAAGAATGGAAAAAAGGTAAAATATTGAGGAACAATAAAGAAGGGGACGGAAGAAAGTGAGAGAAGAAATAAAATGGGAGAAGATAAAGTTAGAGAAAGAAGAAGGAAGAAATGAATTAGTGTTACCTGGCACCTCTCTTATGAGGTCAAGAGACCCTGCAGATCTTCAGGACTGATAATTTGGCTCTTACTAATCATGGTGTAAGAATTCCAGCACCACCTTGGTACGGTACTACAGGCTAATCTTCAGTTAGAGGTAGCTGTCCCCAAAACTCAAAAAGAGGACAATTTAGGATCTGGTTGTGATCATGAAATTCCATTCGATTCGCGGTGCAAGGGTGACCCGAAGTCAGCAGTTAGGAGCTCAATGTATATTAGGATCCTGCATCTACTTTCAACCTTTTAGACTCGAGCACAAGCAAAGGTCATTATCAGGGGTCCTAGAAAAATCTATTCAAACTTCACCCAAAAAATACCCATCTGTGACACTGCACTTCACTACAATACATGAGTACCTATACTGAAGAAATACAAATTAGCTCTTCTTCCAGCTAAATTGTGGATCTTCCAAGAGCACATGATTTGCCAAGCCCTGGCGCATAACATCACACATGTAGGAACAGACATATTTCACAATAAAGTACTTTCAAATAAAAAATGCAAGAATTTTTGGAGTCCGAGGTAAAATGTTGATATGCGTTTGAGAACATCTTTCCCTCCAGTAAGAAGGCCATGTGAGGCCATTTGTTCCAATCTGGCACCATCTTATGTCCTCCTGTGTTGTCGTCATAAGGCCACTGTCTTCGGTGGCCTTACAATAGCACCAGGCCTACGTTAATAGCTGGTTGTTCTCTAAACAAGTGTGATAACCACCGGTGTGATATGAGGTGCATGGGAGGTTAACTTAGGTCGAAATGAGGGTTTATAAAAAACATGTCCTTGTTTCCCTTGTTAGGGCAACGCATGAAAGTGTGATTTAGAAAAGTCGGGAAGGCGCTCGAACTGGTAACGGCTTGTGGATTAATGCAGCCACGGTCAAAGTTGCGCACAAGACAGATTGTGAAGTCTGAAAGGGCAGCAATAAGGTGAAATAGGCAGTGGATGCCCATGTTGAGTGATGCCATAGTGTCTAAGTAATGTGACATGGCTGTATAGAGAGAAGAGTGGTGTATGGGGGCACAAGGAGGGGTATACACAGGGAAGATTTTGTTACCAATGTTCATAACTCAGATGAGGTCTCAACTGAAGTATTTTTTCCAGTTCTGAAAACTGTGCCACTGGAATGTGTTCCTATTTCTTGCGGCCTCATCTGGAGTATTCTGTCGAGTTTTTTAGGCAATTTCAGAGCTCTGTGTCCATTTCTGGAAGCAACTTTTTGAGTAGAGTGCCTTTCCAGAGGTCACTTCTAGCACACTTTATTGTGTTCTAGAAGGCATATATGGTGCACTCTGTCCAGTCGCGGATCCAACATCTGCAGTGTCGAGTTCAGATGGCCACCTCTGATGCTTTATTTCCAGTTCTGGATGCTAAATCTGAAATTTTTCTGCGTATCCGGAATGCCCTGGGGACTTTGATCCTACCCTTATCCACACAGTAGGCCCTGCAGAGACTGCCTACCTTTTTCAAGTTCACTACCATAGGTAGGTGTAAGCTCAATTTTTTTTGCAGAGATTAATATTGGTATTAACTGTGTTTTAATGTGCTCCAAATTTTGCTAGGTACATTTGGGGGACTAAAACACAGAGATTTCCAAAAATAAGATAAAGCTGTCTAGTGGGAGAAGCTGGCATGGGAATGCAGGGCTTCTGATTTCATTGACCGCAATTTAACCTCTAGAAAACACGTGCAACTCCCTTAAACCCCTTCCATATGAGCCCCCCATCGGTTCATCCTTCTCTAACACAACAAGTGATAACAGAACTAACTAAGCATTTTTGGGTTCCCTGTTCCAGCCTTGCCATTGAGCCTTTCACAATAATTTACATTTTCTTGACTGCTAAACGTGCTTATCAATGCTTTAAGCTGGTGTTAACCTGAACTTTTTTTACATGCGTGAAGGATTCTGCAATCCCTATATAAAAACCTGTCTCTAATTTCTTTATAATCGGCGACTTGTAACGCACCTAGTTGCCGATTATAAAGAAATCATGTCAGAACTCAACTGTAATAACTTATTACTATTGAGTTCTGTCGTCCCATTGCCTTCTACCAGAGCCAGCAGCCATGGGGAAAGGCAGGCCAGGTCCCACGTAAAATGTTTATTGCAATATGTTTATTATTTGGTCTCCTTGGGTACTTATAAAAATATAGAATCTTTCTGCATGTTTTTTACTGTGTATTTAAAAAAATAACTTGTATTGAATTGCTTCTAAAACCTTTTTACAACAAATATCTAAAAGCTTTTTTGATGTATTAATTTTGCACTAGATATTTGAATTTTATTCTTCATGTTTACAAACATGCTCCTCTCTTTCATATTAAAGAGCTACTCATCAAGGAATTAAGTGGTTTGTGGGAATTGTGATGGTGTGATCATGTATTCTAAGGAATATACCCCTGCCCTACATAATAAATCTATTGCAAGTCAACTCAGAGTTCTTAACCTGATAAAGGAACTCAGCCTTTGGCCTCGTTACTCTATATGGTCATGGAACTCCTTGGTGATTTCAATATCCTTATAATGTTCCTCATGAGGTACTTTATCCCAGGTATCACAGGTCCTTAAATACTCGGGGTGCGATAAACTTGCAGTAATCTGACTAATGTAAATGTGTCTGAATTTCAAGGTGCCCTAAAAGGACTCACCGGTGACAAATTCTGTCCTCTGTAGCTCTTAATCTGTGCTGGGAAGTTTCAAATTCCAGCATGTGGTACCCCAATCTATATTTTTGAGCTTTTATATTTCTGACCACAGTGAGATATTCTGCAAGTCTGACTTTTCAGTAATCTGGATCACATGTGACTTTACTCTATTTCCCATTATCCTCCTCCCTCAAGCTACCTATAAAGATCAACAAGACACCCCTTGCAGGCCAGGCCATTATTTTTAAAGAGTCATTGTTTCCAGGTTTGTTACTAGAATCAATTCAGTTGAAGTGAACCCACACTACAACGCCTAGCATGCACTGATTTCTTTAATGAATCCTGATGGTTTAATTATCAGGTTATCAGCTACTCCATAGCTCTGGTATAAGTATTGTGCAAGTTGACTCAGGAGGGACCCAGTGGTATAGCAAGACAGGTATGCAAGCAAGAAAAATGTGCCCCTATATACTGGTTGGGTATGATGCTACACCCATAATTGGAGCTCAGAAGACTCCTAAGGCCACTGGGCCCCGAGGCCACAGCCTCTGCTGCACTATTGATACCTACACACCTGCAAGGGCCAGATCCACATCAGATTTTTAGAATATCCACTTGGGATCTTGGGCCAGATGTATCAAAGGGTTTTACCCATTCTGTGTCTATGGGAAAATGGGTTCAGACATATGGCCCTTAGTAGCTATGTCGGGGAGATGCAGTAAAATGTACTTATGGACAAAATAAATCTAACAGTCAAATGGAAATATTATTGAGAGGAACAGGGTGTGAGTGAGGGACTTGGGATAGATTTTTCTGGGTTATGGAAGTTTAAGAAACAGGTTTCACAGGAAAGACACATGTACACGGCATAACTGTTTGCAAGGAAATTATAATGCAAACATTATTTTTTTATGAGAAAGAACCCTCAATACTTTTTTGCCTGGACTTTTGTCTACACACACTGGCAAAGGTGAGAAACCTTTGAAAATTGTGGCATTTGTTATCCTTCCGCTGCTTTGTTTGCAGAAATAAAAAAAAACCTCAATCCCCTCCTTTGTTGTGCTCCTCCGTATGTCATCCTCCTGTCTGTGGTTTTCCATGTTGGGATCCAGACACTTGTTCCCGCAGTGGTGTCGACAACAATCTGGCATGCGATTCCAGGCGCTGTGATGTAGGACAGCAGTGCTTGTCTGTATGTGTTTTTCACTTTGTTCATCTATCATTTGGTGACGTAGGGCATTTGGATCACTCTCCATGAAGAGCCACAACAAACAATTTATAGAACAATTTTTAAGTGGGATTCCCGCCATATCTCCCCC
This sequence comes from Triturus cristatus, assembly GCF_964204655.1. NCBI lineage: Eukaryota > Metazoa > Chordata > Amphibia > Caudata > Salamandridae > Triturus > Triturus cristatus. Next base: position 234,345,986 of record NC_140586.1, read on the forward strand.
CAAGGTATGGGTAGTCTTTGTCCACATGTTGTGTTAAGGGGTGCAAGGGAATTATGTGGTGCACGCTTGGAATGTGTTTTGGGACTTTTCCACTTGAAGACAAGCACTACTGAATTCCCATCTTGAGGAGGAAAAAGGAACTTTCTGATTGGGGACAGATTCGACCCGGATGACGCTAAATGCCCCATTCTCTTCTTGTCTCAGTGTTGTATAAAGTTTTTCCGCAACTCATGTTAGCTGCCCCACTAATACTCAGATAGACTGGAACTTTCTGGCCAATCTCCATGTGTCAGATCCTATTTGGTGGGCTACCGGGGAGACATGTGCAACTGGGCCTCAACCATGACAACTGAGATCATTTGCCACTGGTGTCGTGGGGCCAGTCCAACTATGGATCTGCAAACTGGGCCAAGTACAACCCTTTCAGCGCTTGGCTCTCAGGATGACATGGTTGAGCAGCACATTCTTCCCAGGTAGGTAGTATAGGGATGCTGAAGCTCACCATCCAACCAATCAACACAATAATGTATTTTCCAGTCAAGTGATTTTCTTTTAGCTAAATAAGGGTACTTTTTTTTTCACAACAACATTAAATGCTACTCAGTTCAATAGGAATTCAATGACAGGGCTATGGTCTCAGCTATGATCTTCATTAAGGCACCAAACCCCTTCTGATTTCTTACTATGGGTGAAATGTAATGTCTATATGGGGCACAGGTGTTGATTAGGCACAGCTGTAGCTTACTTCAAATGTCCCACTGATCAAATGCACTACTCAGTTCAACTTATTTTCCCTCCTTGCTCTTACCTGCAAAAAGTCTTAAGTTCATGAAGCAGACTCGTGCTTGTGCTCTAGTCTCTCATTCTGGTTGCAGACTAAGCTCTGCTTTTACTTGCTGCTTGGCATTGCAGTTCTATTGGTGCAGTGGGAGTGGTTTGTGTACTTGTCCTTGCAGTGGCAGTTTTTCTTCTGGGGGAGGCGGATGTGCACAGCAGGCCTCAGATGGGAATAGGGACCGCTGGATGAAGTTGGTGTAGCAGGCCTGCGCAGCAGCATTCGTATTCAGCAGTGGCAATTTCCTCTGCCAGGTGCCCACCGATGCTCATGTATGGCAGTTGCAGCTTCTGGGCCAAGACATCTGTGATGGTGTGCCTTCTGCAGTTGTGCCCCCAGGCTCTTCCCTTGATATCAGCAGCAACATCACCAATCTCTGACTTACAGTGGATTGCCAGTCGACACAGTGATGCTTACTCTTGCAAACGGCTTGGTGCAGTTCACATGGGAACCACTCAGATAGACTGGTGGATGTCCCTCCCTGTACAGATTGTTCCTGGCTTTCCTCTTGGTGGTAGTCAGCTTTTTCTGGCCAATCCCCAGGCTGGGAACAAGTTAACTTTTGCTTCTGGGTAGTCTCTTCTCCTGCAGGACTAGGCATACTCTTTCTGTTTCTGAGTAGACAAGCTGGCTTACATTTTAGGCACCCATCATCAGGAATGCAGACTTCAGCTAGCGCGCAACCAAGATGGCCGCGTAGGTGCGAGGCTCCCGAGGACCTCCGCGACCTCCTGAATTAATCCTGGCTATATCCTGTCCTTTTTGAGGGGACTGTGTCGGTGAACCCGAGCTGAGGCGCCACCCGTTTTCCGTGTTCGAATCGGACCCCGAACACCGGCGGGAGCGCCGATCGAAGGTTGCGGCCTTCCCCGCGCCGGCCCCCCGGATTGGAGTAGTGGGGCGATCCGGGGACAAAGTGAACAACAGCGGCGGGCACGGCTGGGCGATTCGCGTACCCCGCGCTTTCACTTTCACTTTTGCACCCTCCTCGCCTCCAGCGAGGTAGGGTCGCAAAGCGGGGTGCGGTGGTGTGGTCTTGTCTCGGTGCCCGGCTGACCCGCCAGCTGTGGATCATCCTGCGGTGCGGTGGCCGCCCTCCCCCCCCCCGGACCCCGTGAATGGGTTTATCGGCCCTTTTGAGGAGATTGGCACGACGGTGGGAGAGCAAGCATGTCCACCAAACAAGATGGCGACCGGGCGAAGGTGAAGACGACCCGCCGTGGCCCGGCGCACCAATCCAACAGTATGGACCGCTACACTCTCCAGAAGGGATCTCCGGAGACATCGCGCACGTCCCCGGCGGGCCTGACGGAGACGCCTGCCCAGCCGGTGGACCTGACCCTCCGGGACGTCATGGGCGCCATCGCGGAGATGAAGGCCTCGGTGGACCAGCGCTTCGACACCCTAGCGCAAAAAATAGACTCGGTCCTTGTGGATGTGAGCCTGGTAAGGGCCGACCTGTCTAAGACGAATGATCGGGTCGATTCCCTGACCCACGCCACAACGGGCCTCGAGACAGATGTGGCGGCCCTCCAAAAGGAGGTGCGCCGGCTTGGCCAGGCGAGCGCCCTGATGGACCGGCGACTGGAGGATTCCGAGGGTCGTGCCAGGAGGAATAATGTTCGTATTGTGGGGGTGCCGGAGGGACGAGAGGCGGAGGCCGCCGACCTTTTTGTGGAAGATATAATCCTCACCCATCTGCAGCCCCGGGGCCTGAGTAAGCTTTTTGCGGTGGAGCGTGCTCACCGGGTCCCTGGGGGTAGGCCGAAGGCCGGTGCCCCGCCGCGGCCTCTCATTGCCCGGGTTTTTAACTTTCGGGACAGGGACGCTATCCTGCAAACCTCCAGGCAACAGGGACCGGTCAAGCTTGACAACATGGATGTGCGTTTCTACCCGGACTTTACTCCGGCGGTCCAAAAGCAGAGACTGAGTTTTCTCGGTATTAAACGTCGCCTGCGGGACCTGAACCTAAAGTACTCAATGCTCTTTCCAGCTAAGTTAAGGGTGGAGGTGGAAGGTCGCACACACTTCTTTGATCGACCCGAGGCGGCTGGGGACTGGTTGGACACTCTGCCTGATGATCGGGGCCGGGGGGGTGGGGGGGGGTGCGGGCGGTGGAGAGGGCCTGCCGGATCAGAATTAAGGGGTGAATAATAGACCCTGCTCGGGACAATACTTCTTTACCATCTCTTGCTCGTGTATGTTCCCCTCGTACGGGGTCTGTTGGGGGCTTCCCTCCTCCTCTGGGGTACTAGTTAGTCTTTCTTTATGGGGCGACAGGCACACTGCACTTTGGGGGGGCTGACTGGGCTCATGCAGGGGTGCAGGGAGGGGGGAGTTCTGTTGGGATGGGGGGGCGGGGGGGGTGTGTTGTTTGTTCGCACCGCAAGGCAAACCCTTTATTGTATTGCTGTTCTCGAAATGCTCTGTGGGGGACGACTGATTGCTTCTACGTATGATGGGGGGTAGGGACTTGGCTGTGTTGTCCTGGAATGTTAACGGCCTGGGGGATCGGATTAAGCGTGGTGTGGTCCTGCAGTTCCTGAAACGTATATCGCCAGATGTTGTCTTCTTGCAGGAGACACACCTTATAGGTAACTCCTTCCATGCCATGAATCGGCGAGGCTATCGTTTGGTGGCCCACTCGGGCTTCACTTCGGGGTCGCGGGGGGTGGGTATCATGATCAAGAACTCGCTCCCGCTGGAGATTGATGAGGTGCGCCATGACGAGAGGGGACGCTACACTGTCCTGGTGGGTAGAATGGAGGGTAGAGTGTTTGTTTTCATGTCAGTGTACGTCCCGCCTGGGCTACAAGCTACTACATTTGCGGACCTGGGGCGCCTCCTCCTGGACCTCCCGGGTGGCCTGCTGGTGGTTGGGGGGGACTTCAATGCGGTAGTTTCTGGTTCTATGGATCGTCACCCCCCTAGGGACCTCCCCCGGGCACAGGCGTGGCTGTCCGGCCTTTTAGACACACTGGGCCTGGTGGATTGCTGGCGACTAAAACACCCTACGCAGCTGCAGTACACCTTCCACTCGGGTGCCCATGGTAGCCTCTCGCGACTTGACTACATCCTGGTCCCGGCGGCCCACGCTGGGAGGGTAGGAGAGGTGTGCCATCTGGCGCGGGGTATTTCGGATCACTCCCCATTACTGTTACATTTTGATGTCTTCCCGAGGGGGGAGGGCAGGGTGGCCCCAATCAATGCATGATACTTGCGAGACCCCACCATTCGGGCCGACTTGATCAAATCCTTACAGCGATATTTTGACGAGAATGTGGGGTCTGTTCCTTCGGCCATCTCCCTTTGGGAGGCCTTTAAGGTAGTCCTCAGAGGGGAGGCCCTCTCCTTTATCTCCCATGCCCGGAGGCGTGAGCGGGAGGAGGTGACCCGGGTGGAGGCCGAGATTGTGGAACTGGAGGGTGACCTGGGGAGCGGGGTAACGGATGCCAAGTTGCATGTTTTGCACCTCAAGCAGGCGGCCTATAGGGCCCTCGTCACGGAGGCGGCCAGGGGCCTCAGTAGAGAGCAACAGGGACGATTGTATGATGTGGGCGATAAGGCGGGTAAATTGATTGCGTGGTTGGATAAGAGGGAGAGAGCGAGTCGTGTGGTTCCTTTGATTGAGAGGATGGATGGTGCGCGTGTCACCGAGCCGGAAGCCATTGTCTCCTGCTTCGCGGACTACTTCCGCGGGGTGTACTCCCCGGTTTCCCCCTGCTCGGAGGAAGATTCCCATTCCCTGCTTCGGGACATAGCGCTGCCCTCCCTTTCGGTGGAGGACAGGGACTCACTGGACGCTCCTCCCACCTCGGACGAAATTGCCCTGGCTATTCGCTCGGTCGCGTCCGGCAAGGCCATGGGCCCTAATGGTCTCCCCATCGAGCTTTACAAGCTGCGCCCGGATGTACTAGCGCCCCACCTGCGCGCGATGTTCCTGGCAGCCCACTCGCAGGGTTCCCTCCCGCCGGACCAGCGTCTGGCCACGATCGTGGTGATACACAAGGAGGGGAGACCCCGTGAGCGGGTCACATCCTACAGGCCAATTTCGCTCTTGAACGCGGAACCCAAAATCCTCGCCAAGGTGTTGGCCAACCGGTTGGTCGGTGTGGTGGGCGACTTGGTCCACCAAGACCAATCTGGATTTATACCCCATCGCAACACGGCTCTTAATCTGCGACGCTTGCACGGGGTGCTCGCGCGTGTCCCGTTTGTGCGGGAGCCGGCCATCTTGGCATCCTTAGACGCCACCATGGCGTTTGACACGCTTGAATGGCCATACATCTGGGCGATGCTGGCGAAATTCGGATTTGGCCCGGGGTTCATTAGCTGGGTCAAATTGTTGTATTCGGGCCCATTGGCGCAGGTGGTGGTGAATGGGCGAGTCTCGGCCCCATTCGTGCTGGGGCGGGGCACGCGTCAGGGTTGCCCCTTGTCGCCGCTCCTGTTTGCACTGGCCTTGGAGCCCTTGGCGGAGTGGCTACGGTGGCACCCTTCTATCCGTGGTCTCCGCTGGACCCCTGAGTATGAGGACCGCGTGTCCCTCTACGCCGATGATATCCTTTTGTATCTCGCCTTCCCGCGCAAATCGCTGATTGTCCTGGTTGATGTTTTGCGCTCCTTCGGGCGTAACTCAGGCCTTGTCATCAACTGGGCAAAATCCTGCGTATATGTGCTTTCCGGGGAGGCTCCGGCCCTACCGCGTGACTGCCCGATCCAGATTGCCTCCCAGGGGTTCCGGTACCTGGGTATATATATCACTCTGGACCCGGAGGCCCGCTATGAGCGGAACTTGTTGCCCCCCCTCCAGCGCTTGCGAGAGGATGTCGCCCGTTGGCGGCGTCTTCCGCTCTCGCCACTTGGCCGAGCGGCCTTGTTTAAGATGATGTCCTTGCCGCGCTTCCTGTACGCCCTCCAGAACACTATGGACTTGGTCCCAGCGCGCTACTTCCGCGAGGTGGAGGGCCTGCAGCGGCGCCTGTTCTGGGACGGGAGGCCGCGTATTGCTCTGGCCAAATTGACGCTCCCGTGGTACGATGGGGGGGTCGCCCTCCCGGACATTAAACGGTATTACTGGGCCTCCCAGCTAGCTGCAATCAATCATGGCCTTTACGGGCCCGCCTTGAACCCGGCATTTGAAATGGACAAGATGCTCCTGCCCGGTGGCGATTATAATCGAGCGCTCTACTCTGGCACGCCCGACTCCCGTCTGACGGGACCGACGCGTGTCATGGTGCGTGTGTGGCACGCGGCTAATGCAGCTATGGGGTGGAAGGACCGTTTGACCCGGGCATCACCGCTGTATGCGTCTGAGAGGTTGGGCTCCCTGTGGACATCGAAGGCTTCGAGAAGTGGGACACGATCGGAATCAGCACGGTGGGAGATCTCTGGACGAGGGGGGGCTTCAAGACTTTTGAGACGCTGCAGACGGAGTTTCAGCTGCAAGGCAGTGAGTACTTTCGATACTTACAAGTCCGCCACGCGCTGGCCTCCGTCTTCCCGGATGTTGCGTCCATTCCGGAGTCTTCCCCCCTAGAGGACAGGGTGCTGGATGGCCATGTACCAGACAGCACGATCTCCCTTATATATAAAAAACTGATCAATGACAGATCGTGCCTGCTGACTAGCCTCCGCGAGGCCTGGGTTGCCGATGGGCTGGAGCTGGACGACGAGGACTGGATCTCCGCGGTGGCCTCTCCGAAGGAGGTGGCCATCCCGGCTCGCCTTCGCTTCGTCCAGCTTAAGATCCTTCACCGGGTTTACGTCACGGGGCCGAGGCTTCTACGTATGGGCTTTGTTGCTGACGGATTGTGTAAGCGCGGCTGTGGTGCTTTGGCAACTTTCATGCATATACTGTGGGAGTGCCCGAAAGTGGAGCGATTCTGGCGTGGTGTGCATGAGGTTTTGCGTGTGGTTACGCGTGTCGCACTGCTGCCTGAAGCGAGGAGATGCTTGCTGAATGTGTGGGAACCAAATGATTATTCGGTCCCGCAGGCGCGGTGGGTGACTCTGGGATACATGATAGCGAAGCGTGACATTGCCCAATTGTGGGGATCCCAGAGGCCCCCGGCGGTGTTGGCCTGGAAAGAACATATGGATTGGTGTATGTCTCGTGAAAAAGTAGTGTATGTGGCGAGGGGTAAGCCTGGGGCGTGGGTGAAAATCTGGGGCCCCTGGAACGCTTACCGTGGGGGTATTTGTGAGCCGCCACTGCTACCGGCAGCCTCGCCAGCCCCATCTCCTTAGCCGACCCCCTCCCTCAGCCGTGGGCACGTGGCTCCCCAGTCCCTGCTATACTCCCATTCCCCTCTTCAGAGTTCTGCTGCTGGTTAGGATCCCCCATCTACGGAGCACGTACTGTCACTTGGATCGCGGGTTGCCTTGCGGGTGTGGTTTTTTGTGTTGTTCTGTTTGATAAAAAGAAACCGTATTGTGGGCTAGGAGTTATGCGGCCTACGCTATTGATGTCACCTGATTTGCCAATCTGCTCCGCCAAGAGACTCTCACTGTATGTATGCTATATGCCTTTTGCTACTCTAGCGGCCGGCCGGATGGTTGTAGGCCCATGCCTGTAACTTTTTCATTGTGCAATAAACGGTTTCAAAAAAAAAAAAAAAAAAAAAAAAAAAGGAATGCAGACTTCAAGTGATGTCCCCTCACCCCTGGGAGACTAGCTGTAAGGCAAACACCAGCCTTGGTCACACAGCACCTCTTTGAGTACTCTGTGGAACTCTCCCTTCTTAGGCCAAGAAGAACTTGCAACTGTTATAAAATGTAGTATTTACTAGCTAAGGTTTCAGAACTGGTTTGAGTTGGTTCTCTTACATAAGTCATTTGCTGGCTGTTCCTCGATCACTGCCTTTGTGCAAAATGATGGTTCTCACAGAATGCAGTAATGGGTCTGTCTCCATGCAGGAGTTTTTAAACAAGTCCATGATGAAGTGTTAGATCTCTGAACTTCGCTGTTATCAGCCTTTCCGAAGCAGCAGAGGTAAACAAAAGGGCAGCTAGAAACATTGTTACCTTGAATAACAGAAACTGCAGTCCCACCCATCACCCCTACCGTCAATCAAATGGCAGCGCTCAGGAAGACCAAATTGGGAGACTTTGTCTAATAAATTAATCATTGGATTTCTGAGGAAAATCCTGCCTACATCCTACATCTTACTTCACTTCAGTGTTTGGGTCTCCATCCTCCAAACACAACAATGCAGACGATACACTTCCACTGTCTGGGGAAGTTGCCCTCATCCTCTGTCTTGTCCCATGAAAACCCAGGATCAACCAAAATGGATACTACAGGCTCCCATACTCAATCTCATACAACACACAGAGTCCTACAACAATACATGGTTATACTTCCAGTGCACACACAAGCAATCGACATGCACATGGGACTCAGCGCATGGTTCTGGAGGTTCACATAAGAGAGAAACCTTTCTTGACAGGGGCCAGTAGAGTGCATTCTCTCTGACAAAGGGGGGAGGGGATTCTTGCCACACTAAAGATTCATAACACATTGGCACTAACACAGTATGCGTCTCACCGCAGACAAGGGACAGAAGTCCTATGCCACTGTGAGACCATGCTTAGTGGTCCCTGACAAGTCACAGAAGAGGCTCTAGACTTCACATTACCAGGATCAAGCTTCTGAACACACGCTTAATTGGCATGACACTAGGGCCAAATAAAAAGTCAGGATACTAGTTTCACATGCAGTCAAGCTTTCAGGGCAGGAGTGCATACTAGTTTAACTTGCAAGAGAAATTCCCATCCCAGCAGATTAGATCAGACTAACAGGAACCTAAATTCACAGTTGAAGAAGTGAGTTTGTTGCATCAGAAAAACCAGCAGGAAAATCCATCTGCATGATTAATTACAACTTTGTGTGCTACTGTGAAGATAGGCCACGTAACACAATACACCATCTCAGCTACTTGGAAAACTCCTCTTTTGCTGCCATCAACCACTAAAAGGGCTGGTGCTCTTTCCGGAACACAAACATGGTACAAAGCAAGAAAGGCAGGAACCTTCCCAGGGCTCACACTATTGCACATCATTTGTTATTAATGGCCACCCAAATCTGTTCCCAATAAGGCGCTCTGCACCTGATAAAGGCCCCTGGAAGCTCTCTACCCTTGTCATAAAGATGAGCCATTATCGCTTCAACTCCTTTATCTGAGGCTTTAGTCTGTACAGTGAAGGGCTGGCCATAGTCAAGAGCCTTCAACACAGGTGCATTACACAGTGATTCCTTGAGATCCCCAAAGGCCTTTTGGCACGCTGCAGTCCAAATCACTTTCTTAGATTGGAACATCATTCCAGTACCTCTCTACACTCTGTTGCTTAGGAGTCAGTTAAAATCAAGTATTACCCTCTCCACAGAACTATCTTTCTCATCGCTGTTCAATAAGTCAAGAAGTGGTCCACTATGTTCCTCAACCTCCTTTGTCATTGCCATGATGTTTACTGCAAAATCTCTCTAGAGTTATGGCTTAAACTGATCCATAAGCAACACTCGTTTGGCTGACTTGTGACGTTTAAGACCACCAACAAGTATGTAAAACACGCGCCAGCGTGTCCTTGCTGATGAAGCGATAAAGTTATCGCCATTTTTTGCCCGAAAATGGACGCTAAAGCGGCGATAAGGTTATCGCCAGCCCTTGTTAATATGCCCCGTGGTATCTCATGTGCAACTTTAGCACTAACTCCAAAATCACATGTGCTCAAAATCATGCACGCTGTGAAATGTCACGTGCCAAAATGCATGCACCATTGCGAAGATACTTCAGCATGTGCCAAAATGCATGCGCCAATGCGAACGTACTTCAGCACCTGTCAAAATGCATGCGCATTGTAAACGTACTTCAGCACGTGCCAAAATGTATGCGCCAATGCGAAGGTACTTCAGATTAGTACATTGGAGATTCTATGCGAATTTCCTGTTCACCCATTCTTTTAGGAAGACATTGATACTCCTAAGGAGAAAGTAAGTGCTTGCATCAGTTGTACAATTCTTTTGAAGCCATGTAGCTAAAATATCTGTGCCAAAGGCAATTGCATATCTTGCCGCCTCTATTAGAGACGTGTTTTTGTACATGTATTTGAATTTGTGTCAGCTGGGGTCCAGTTGAAGCTTTTAGTTTGGAATCAAATGACGGTCTCCTATGAAATACAGCCGCTTGTGTGTTCTTGTGACGTCATTAAGCACAAGACCAAAGGTTGAGTTGTATATTAATGTCATTAGAACCAAGAGCTGACATCCTAAGATATAATATACAAGCAGCAGTATTTTTTTAATTTTTTTTTGAGTTTTTGTGCTGTAAAAAGTTGTCCTTTTGTTTTTATCAGCAAAAAGGTTTATTTGGCAGCAGTACGTAGATCAGTATGTTTGCTACTAAACTGGTGAAAAATACAATAACTGTTTAAATTATTTTAACAGTACTGTGTTAATATTGAAGTTCAAGTCAAATTTTACAGAAGCTGGTTTGAAGACAATCGTGTAAGATAACAAGTCTTTGTTTAAATGGACGATTCTTATTGATTCTTTACCAGGATGTTGTCAGAGAACAAATTAAACCAATTGAAGGATGAAGAGGCAAGTCTCCCAAGCAAGCGCGTCTTTTAAAAGTGTTATTCCGTTAAAGCATATTTGGAAAGCAGTCTGGCTCTAGGATGCAAGGAGGGGCAGCATTATGTCTATTATAGGTTATTTTCAACTAGTCCCACCACAAATGACTATATGTGATCCCTAGATTGCAACAAAATGCCTATTAACGAGACTTCTTCTCGAGCTGTTTGGGAGTGCTCAACCGACAAAATATAATTTTATCTGAGTTCTCAATATTCTTGCACTGAATCTCCTATGACAAGTACAAGATAGTTTCTGGTGAGCGGCATGTAGATTGCTCGTCGGTGGGTGACACGTTGCAATTGCACTGCTTATTTCATGTTTTCCCTGAAAAATAGTTTGAAGTCTTCTTTGGAGGGATGAGTGATTGCTCAGGGTTTTACTCTGAACTATAAATTCTCTGGATCCCTGTGTGCAAAATTGGGTTTCCATGTGCTTAGTGGAGGCTTCTTGTACACTGATAAATCTCTTTGCAAGAAGTCTGCACCTGCATACTACTGCACAGAAAGATACCCATGGTTTCTCTTTTCATGGTCTGATTTGACAGCACAGCTGCCGCCAGACAATTATGTGAGCATTACTAGAGAGGCTTTGGTTGCGCCCACATGTTAGGTGCCAGGAGCACATGTTCTGATTGGGCAGAAGTTGTGTACTTTCACAAAAAAAGTGCTTGCCCTGCAGGCAGCTGTGATAATTTTGTTTATTTATCCAACTGGCTAAGCTTGAATTTTCAGGGGAACACACATGACATTGTAAAGCTATTTAAGTGTCTTAAGGTTACAAGGTAATTTATGTTGTTCTTCACAGGCAGAAGCACAGATGGGAGGAGAGAAGAAGGCAGTAACTTTCATGGATTTTTAGGTCTGGCTTGACAACTCAACTGTCACCTGACCTTTTAACCTACACCAATATTATTCTATAGTTCTTTACTTCCACACAAATACATATCTATCCGTATGCTATTTACTTGTATGCTTCGCATTACCGTACACAATTCCTTTAGAACCAGACCTGTTGGCATGTCCAATGCTTGTTAAGCACTGTAAGGCTGTCCTTGCCAATTGCTCCATGCTAGGCAGATGCTTACCAATTAGGCTTAAGTGGAACAGGCACAGAGTGGCTGCCACAGGACCAAGTGGCTTTTAGGGAACATGGGATGTTTCATATCGAGAGATCACCTAGAGGTGGCTGGCCCTTGGAGAAGCTAAAGCAGTGATACTCAAAATACAGCCCGGAGGCTCCTTACCATTGAACCTCTAGTGAACAGCAGTCGGCTGCTGTTATGTACTTCTTAACTGAAGTAAAGGAACGCTAGCAAAGAGGGAACACCTCCAGTTTTGAAGACACTGTGCAGCAAACATAAAAAAATGATAAAGTCTTCAAAACTCAAAAACGTGTATTTCATTAAAATGCAGAAGAGTTTCACCTTAGTACATCTGATTATATCACTACAAGGACATGCAATATTAAGGGATAGTTATAGCAACTTAGAAACATTATTTCCTCCACCTGCCCTGACAATACCACTAGGGAACCAAGAGGCAAGTCATTTATCACATGCACACTTTGGATGGCCTACGTTGTTGCTATACATGGAAGTAGCTCATTAACTCAAACACAGGGAAGTTTTTATACAGTCCACATCATGAACTCATGTACTGTAAGGTGCTCTCATATGCTATAATGAAGAAAAGGAGGCAAAGTTAAACAATATAATTGCCTAGGATTTCACAATTTCATCAAGTAGGGAACACAGGAGTGATCCAGGTATTCTGGTTTCACAGTGTGCAATTTAGCTACTAGATGGGCATCTCTTTCCCTCTCTTGATTTATAAGAAAAGTTAATGCTTCGTAGTAAATTCTTCGTGCAACGTATACATTATTTTTTTTAACCTCTGCCACAAATACATTGGCAATCAGGACAATATGATAGTAATTCTGCGCAGGCTTACCTATCAGAAACAGGATGCATTTTAAAATAGTATATGGGATTAAGGCATCTGCTGCAGGGATACTAGTGTCCCCCGTATGTTTTAGGGTATGAAAGGGGCAAGAGAAATCAGGTGTTCAATGCAGTTGCTGGAGAGATTTGTATTCAGTCTAGTCACCGCTTTGACTCATCATAAACTCAAATATAGGGTTTGTGTGCCTACTGCAAAGTACAGCATGTGGCACACAGATCATAGATTTGTCATGTATGCCGAAAGCTCAGTGGGTTACTGCCTCTGTTACAGAAATCCTACTGTGACACAAGTTGCAATCCTTTTAATATAGCTTACCTAGTCATGAACTGGCATCAAGGTGCTACATGCTAACAGCAACGTATAAGTTTAGAGTCTTACTATTTTTTTCCAGTGTTTTGGTATTCAAAGATTGCTAAAAGTTCTCCTTTGGGTGGTAATAAAGATGTATTATTAGGTACCAAATTAATGGCTACCTAACCATCTTACAGTGCCTATAATACCTCCTTCTAACAAAGCTTCGAAAACTCAAAACCTGCCTAGTTTATGTCTTGGATACCTGTGAACTGCCCTGCTGATTGTCTTTGCTTCCTGGTATCGAGTTCTCAAAGCCCAGCTGAACCCCAGGAGGAAGACAATAAAAGGAGTGCTAATGACCCTTTAATTGGGCCATTTGTGTTGGGCTCACTGCAACTGAAATTAATAGGCCTCCCTTTTTCCCGGCAGGATGATGTGCCTAATGCAAAGCACACAAAGTGCTGCACTGGTGAATCTGTCTTGGTGTCGGCACTTTTCACTGGGGCTAGCCTGATCCATGATCGGGATACTCTGTTTTTACAGCACTGCCTGCGTGAGATTCTGTACCCCACATGAAGGCGGTTGTTTCCTGTATTTCTGCTGTGCCTCCACTTTGCACAGGGAGATTTTCGGTTCCTCCCCCAGCCACATTCGGTGTCTCAAGTTAGAAACGTCTTCCTCTTTTTAGATGAACCAATTACCGGAACCCCCGGGATATAACGTCACCATCCTTTCCTAGCGTGACGCATTAGATCATTTCCTGCTTACACACATGCAAAACTGCAATGACTGGTGCGTGTACTGTATGTCCCAGGCCCCCTGCACTATAGAAAAGTGGGAGGAGACGAGACTTCCGTGGTTTTCCGGCCTCCAGTATTTGGAGAAATATTGCTTTCGATAAATTCCCAGTTTCTGAGTTTTATTAGAGGGTAGAATTAATACGATATATGATATATCTTTCTAATGTAGCCCTTCCATAAGTGTCATCTCTGTGGGTTGGGTCTAAGGCCAGAAAGTATGGAGTCAGAGTGTTACTGGGAGCGGGGTCTGGTGTCTGTGGCCATGTCAGTGCCACTGGTCTCCAAGCCGCAGTGTCATTGGATTTTGGCACGTGTGAGTGCCCCATACCAGGAGCCTGGATTTCACTACCTTTGATACTTACTTGCCACAGACCTACGGGGAGAGTGGTCCATTACTCCTCGAGTCGCTGAGTCATACTGTTCTGGGTCCTGTGTACTCTGAGTGTAAATCCACCCACGTGTCTTTGTCACTGACTGAGGACAAAGGGGCAGATTTACAAGCCCCTTGCGCCTCTTTTACGCCGCCGTTGCATCACTTTTGTGACGCAGCGGCGGCGCTAAGCCAGCGCCATGGTGCGGGGTACTTACAACGTGACGCATCTGGGAGATGCATCACGTTGTAAAGGCCTGCGCCACATGTAGGCGTTCCGGCGCAGGGGGGGGGGGGCGTTCCGGCGCAGGAACCCCTCCTAAAAGTGGCCGAGTGAAATCTACAAGATTTCACTCAGCCACTTTTAATGCCATGCTGCGTCGAAACCCTGCGCGTAAGGATTGATGCAGCATTTTAAAGATAGGGCACCCCCGAGCCTTGCTGGAGCTTCGTCACGCTTGCGACGCAACTCCAGCAATGCGCCACCTTTACGGCAGCAGATGCGTCACGCATCTGTCCATTTTTGCCCCATGGTGCGCCGCATTGTAAAGGCGGCATATCCATGGTGGCGGAGCCGTGACGCACAATAACTGGTGCATCCCTGCTGATATGCAGGGATGCGCCAGTTATTGTAAATCTGCCCCTCTGAGTTTTACCAGCTCTAAAATCTAGCGCTTCAGTCAGAGTGTCAGCGGCCCTGGATCTGAGGAGCCTGAGTGTTGCTGGTCCCACAGTCTGAAGACCAGTGTCCCTGGAGCCTGAGTGTTGCTGGTCCCTCAATCTGGAGCCTGAGTGTTGCTGGTCCCTCAGTCTGAGGGTCAGAGTCCCTGGAGTCTGAGTGTTGCTGGTTCCTAAGTCTGAGGGTCAGTGTCCCTGGAGTCTGAGTGTTGCTGGTCCCTCAGTCTGAGGGTCAGTGTCTCTGGAGTCTGAGTGTTGCTGGTCCCTCAGTCTGAAGACCAGTGTCCCTAGAGCCTGAGTGTTGCTGGTCCCTCAATCTGGAGCCTGAGTGTTGCTGGTCCCTCAGTCTGAGGGTCAGTGTCCCTAAAGTCTGAGTGTTGCTGGTTCCTAAGTCTGAGGGTCAGTGTCCCTGGAGTCTGAGTGTTGCTGGTCCCTCAGTCTGAGGGTCAGTGTCCCTGGAGTCTGAGTGTTGCTGGTCCCTCAGTCTGAAGACCAGTGTCCCTGGAGCCTGAGTGTTGCTGGTCCCTCAGTCTGGAGCCTGAGTGTTGCTGGTCCCTCAGTCTGAGGGTCAGTGTCCCTGGAGTCTGAGTGTTGCTGGTTTTTAAGTTTGAGGGTCAGTGTCCCTGGAGTCTGAGTGTTGCTGGTCCCTCAGTCTGAGGGTCAGTGTCCCTGGAGTCTGAGTGTTGCTGGTCCCTCAGTCTGAGGGTCAGTGTCCCTGGAGTCTGAGTGTTGCTGGTCCCTCAGTCTGAAGACCAGTGTCCCTGGAGCCTGAGTGTTGCTGGTCCCTCAGTCTGGAGCCTGAGTGTTGCTGGTCCCTCAGTCTGAGGGTCAGTGTCCCTGGAGTCTGAGTGTTGCTGGTTTTTAAGTTTGAGGGTCAGTGTCCCTGGAGTCTGAGTGTTGCTGGTCCCTCAGTCTGAGGGTCAGTGTCCCTGGAGTCTGAGTGTTGCTGGTCCCTCTGTCTGGAGCCTGAGTGTTGCTGGTCCCTCAGTCTGAGGGTCAGTGTCCCTGGAGTCTGAGTGTTGCTGGTTCCTAAGCCTGGGGGTCAGTGTCCCTGGGGTCTGAGTGTTGCTGGTCCCTCAGTCTGAGGGTCAGTGTTGCTGGTCCCTCAGTCTGAAGGCCAGTGTCTCTGGAGTCTGAGTGTCACTGACGTTGGAGTCTGAGGGTCACTGGAATGGAGTTTGATGGTCAGTGGGCCGGGGCCTTGAGTGCCACTGACCCGTCAGTATGAGTGCCAGTGGTCGGTAAGGTACAAGTGTCCCTGAACCTGGCATGTGAGTGTCACCGGCACTGGGGTCTTTGGTGTCACAGGCTCTGGTGTATGAGTGCCACAGGACTGGATCTGAGAGTCACCCTCCCTTCGTTATGAGTGCAACAGCCCTGTGAGGAATAAGTGTCACTAGGTTTAGAATCTGAGTGTCAGTGGCCTGTGAGGTCTAAGTGGCTCTCGGCTTAGCAGAACTGACAACCACAGGTGCATTTCCTGACTGAGCTCTCTCTCATGTTTCATGGGTGGATGGAGACTGCAGGGACAGGAAGAGAGAAGACATCAAAACACAGCCCCCGCTGCCCTCTTGCTGGAAACTGTAGCAAGATAATGACCACTGACCACAAACAAAACCATGGTAACATCAAGATAGACATCTCCTGTAGACGACTGGAGAGAATCATGTGTAACCTTTTAATGCCTCACAGACCCCAAGCTCACATCAGAGTAGCACTATGACCTCCTGGTTCAAAGCTGACTCAAACTTAATTTCCTGACACACAGACAGATATGTACATTACCACAACACATGAATGTATAGTTTCAAGATACAAGAAGCAGCTGTTAATATGCCATATATACCGAACACTTAAGATAAAACACGCCGCTGATCCTTGGCCACTGTCAAAATGATGCCTCTAATTGAGTTGTGTACTCGTGTTCTCAAACTTAATAGTACTATAACATATATTGACTTACTTTTAATTATGCTTGTTTTTTTATCAGGTGGATATTGGTCTTTTGGTACATTTTTCACATAAAGGTCTCTGATGCTGTGGGCTTTGTCCACGCTATACATCTATAAAATAATTATATCGCATGTATACCCATGAACAGAACATGCCCTGTCAGAGCTTCCGGTGAGTGCTGCAGAGTTGTCTCTAGCAGGCTAAGCGCTCTCTCGCTGCTATAGTTTGTTTGTTTGATTATTTATTTATTTATGTATACCTATAATTTGGATATATTTAGTGAGGACCTACAAGACCTTAGAATATCAGAGTGTTTCCCAAGGGATACTGAACAGGTGAGCACAGGTGGCACGTACATAATTTATACCATATAATGGTAGCACAAATTAAACGAATTAATCATAAATGTATTAACGTCACAATAACATACAAAATCCATTTCAAAACCCTATGCTAAGGACACAAATTTTTGTTTGGAATAGCTCCTGATTTTCTCCAAACTAAGATAACAAAATGTTCCCCTGCACGGACTGTAGGGTCAGCTCATTTGAGTTTCTTTGTTAGTCCTTACTTCGAGAGGTCCCTCCATGGTGGGAAATCCACACCTCTGGTCCCGCGGCTTTGAAATATTTACCTCCAGGACTGTAATCCATGCTTTCTATTGTCATTTCAGGAAGGAACTCAACACCTTCCTTTCTCTCAATAGTCACTGTAGTAGATGCCTGGCCTCTTTAGTGTTACAGCGCCAAGAGACCTCAGGGTGTACTTTAGAGCTTTATAGATACTTCAACTCCTATTTACACATAATGTTAGATAATGTCTTGTGTCGTTGTATGTCTACTACATACCAATGAGTTTGAATATTGAGCAGCGTTGAGCTGGTCGTTGAATAATTGAAGGAGAGGGAGACCCAAGAGATACATGTTCAGTGTGTAGTGCAGAGAGTTGCTTTTCATAATGGTCTCCGTAATGCAGCACAAGTCAGTGTTAAGGCTCAGAAGCTAAACCTCCCGCCCACTACCATCTGGAGACGGGTGAGCTAGGGAGAAAAGCGATTGAAGTGATGGTTCAGTAAAACCGAGGTGCTCCTGCTGGGCTACAATACATCTTTCTGATGGCCATCGGAACTAGCAACGCCACCGACTACCATTTCCAAAGCAAAAAATTTGAGGATCATCTTTGAAGATAAATTAACATTTGATAAGCAAATCACTGTTGTGACCTCCCGATCCTTCTTTTTCCTTAAAATTCATTGGAAGATTTTTCCATTCATTCCACAAGACACACATAAGCTGGTGGTCACTACGTTAGTGCTCTTGAAACTTGATTACTGTAATGCCTGTAGAAAAGACTTACAAATAAACTACAAGTCCTGCAAAATGCTGTGGCGCTTACGCTGCTTTGGAGCCCAAAGCGTCACTTAGGTTCCCAAGTTTCGGCTCAGCTCCATTGGCTACCCATTAGAAAACGCATTGACTTTAAAGCCTTGAATGGCTTAGTTTCAGATTATTTGAAATAGTTCACCTGGTACCACCCGTCTAGAACTCTGTGGTCCTCATCGGCCTATAATGTGATGATTCTCAAGGTTACGAGAGCTCACTTGGGAGGCCGAAGTTTCATATGCTGCACAGCCAAAAGATGGAACTCCCTCCCTCCCACTTGAAGAAATGTACAGGCCTTCTCCAATTCAGGAAAGCCTTGAAGACATGGCTCTTTAATCAATAGTTCTTCCTTTGTTTTCCTTCTAGGATCTCTTTTCACTGTTTCTTTAATCCTGTTTCTTCTTCTTCCGCTAAAGGCAGCGCCTAGACGCCTAGGAGCAATAGCGCGCTATATAGTAAATTCAATTGGAAGCCTTTTGCTTGTTTTTTTGAAGGTTAGGAAGGAGATGACAGTACATATGGCCGGGGAATTAAATTCCAACCTTTGAGTGCACAGCCAGGAAAACACAGAATCTGAGTTTTGATCCAACGCCCTACACAATTTGAGACCTTCCTACCTCAACAGCCACATCACCTTTCACATGCCTACCTGGAACCTCGGTTCAGCCGGCCTCCTACTAGCACACATCCCTGCATTCGCAGAGCTGGCGGTCTAGCGTTCTCTTACCGCGCCACAATCCTCCCTCTACACATAAGAGCTGCCTCTTGAACATTTGAGTTTTGCATGAAAATGAAGATATGTCTTCTTATCCAATCCTCAGGCTCGGCATGCACACCCTGCTTGCACTACTCAAGCACCGGGATACCATCAGGGGTGGGACTCGCGCTCTACAAATATATGTAACATAACATTGAAAATAAGGATAGATAGTGATGAGAAAAAACTGAGGCCTGTTTTCAATAATGGTTGCAACAGGTCTCTCCAAGGGAGTGAAACTCATGCAGTGAAAATACAGAAAAAAAGGGAAGGTGAGGATATGTGTAAACTAAACTGTCATCTGTCCCCTACTCACGACCAACACAGGGATTTCAAAGCGTGATGAAATCCAACAGAACCCTCAAAGTTTCATGTGCAATGAGCTGACGTGACAGGTAAATGGAAATCTCCAGGCGCTGGCTGATGGGTAACTTGACTCAATTATCTGTTCTTACTTTTGGCTGCAAAACATGATTTCAATATTCTAAAAACACAATCAACAGGCAGCGTACCAGTGGCCATATGGCATGCGGTCCATGGTAACCTCAGTGTGTCTCAGGTGAGGACAACTGTTGCCAGAACCTGTACCTGAGGAGCATGGTCTCTGCCATCTGGGAGTGTTTGACGGTGTCAGCTGGCCTTACAACAATGGCCTTTCCTGCTCATAGACTGGTGTCCCGGTAATGTTGTGGGAGGCGTCCAGGAAGGGCACTCATGGTTTGTGTCATTGTTGATGTCTGGAGATGAAGGGTCTCGGCAGTGCATGATGTCTGCGGTTCAGGTGGCAAATACCCAGTTTTTACCTAGACAGTGCTTTTGTCTTATCACCGTGGTCTCTACGGCTGGTAAAAGGTGGCGCCCCACAGATGTTAGCGTGTGGCATTAGAAGCCAGCAACAACTGCCAAGCTATCCATGACCCAACAGGTGTCGGCAATAGTGGGCACTTGTATAGGCTTGCTGAGACAGCTACGCAAATTGGCCCCCCTTCTCACTTTTGACACCCTAAGACTAGCTGTATCAGCTCAAATTATATCAAGATTAGACTATGGCAACTCCCTCTACCTCAGCCTCCCAGGAAACTTACTGGCAAGATTGCAGATAGTTATGAACGATGCCGCTAGACTGATCTTTAGAGTGCCCAGGCAAACGCATGCCACGCCTCTCCTGCACCAGTTACACTGGCTCCCAATCAGGCAGAGGATAAAGTTTAAAGGCCTCTGCATCGCACATAAAGCCATCTATGGCCAAGCCCCGAGATATATCAAAGACAGTCTAGCCAAATACAACCCAAGAAGAACGCTACGGTCATCAGAGGCCAGTCTGTTGGTCTGCCCCCGCTCTTGCCTGTCCTCCATTGGAGGAAGAGCGTTCTCCACTTGCATCCCCCTAATCTGGAACAAGGTGCCCGAGAATGTACGAAAGGAACACTCTCTGCTCCCGTTCAGGAAAAAGCTCAAGACAGTACTCTTTCAGGAGGCTTGGGGCACACGGTAACGTACTCCACTCCCACCTGGACCAAGGCAGCACCCTCTCACAGCACTTAGAGACCGCATGGTGATAATGCGCTTTACAAATAACAATTACAAATTACAACTGCCCATGTTGTTGTCCTCAAGGTGGAAGGGCCATGGTTCAGCCTAGTGGGAAACAGCTTCATTAAGATCGTTGTCTTTCAGGCTCAGCATCTTCAATTGCGTGAGCTCCTAATTTGCTTGAAGTTGTGCATTCATAATTCCCTCTTAATTACTGTGGCAGACAGATCCTGTGTCCGGGACCCGGTTTGTGTGGTATGGTGAGCCTCTGGTGGTTCTGTACTGTTATTTGTGGTAGAATATGCCTCTATGTTGCTTCTTGCGCTGCTGGTCCACACATCTCTGCGTGGACCTCTTTCATTGAATGAAATTTACAGCATTGGTTGGGTCGTGTTAATGGCCATGTGTTGGACTTGGCCCTTCTGGCAGGTTCACCCCCGAGACTTTTTGCTCTTTATTGGTGACGTGGTGTAATGGATTTTGGTTTCGGCGCACTTTACCGCTGTGCCCCAGGGTAAAGTGCGTGCGTGTTGTGAGGTTGGCCTGCCCTCCCATAGGAATGCATGGGGGAATGTATGTGTCCCGGTAGTTCCTGATGCGTGGGGTGTGCAGGCCCGTGTTTGGTATGTGCGGACTCGTGGGAGTGAATGCTGCGCGTTGATGTGTGCAGCGTGCATGTACCTGGTGTGGAAGTGCCACTTCTAGAAGTGGGCACTTCAGTGTGCAGTCTGAAATGTGTGGCTTGTCTGGTGATTGGCTGGTGAGGTCAGGTGACGGACTAGGGAATTCCCCAGAGTCAGGAGGAGTCACCCAGTGGTGAATGGGGAATTAGCATGTAGATGGCTGGGGAGGAGTGTACCTGGGTCCTGAATAGGACAGGGATTCCCCCACACAATGCTGGCGCCGGCCCCTGTGGTGCGTCTAATGACCCTAGCCCTGCCAGTGAATAGGGAGAGGGGCTGAGCAAAACAAAGTGCTCAGGAACCTGCGGGAACTGGTTCGCCCCTTCCCTGCACCTTAGACAAAGCCTTGTAATGTATAAAAAGGGGCTGTGTCCCCACAGAAGTTGTTCTCTTGCAGGATCCACTTGAGGGGGGGCCTGCTGCTGCTGGGCGCCAGGAGAGACCGCCACTGGGGACTGCCTCCCTGCTGGAGGGCCCTGTGAGCTGGCTCTGGGCCCAGCCTTTGCCCCCCTGCTCTCTGAAGGACCTTTTTGTTGCTGAAACGTTGCTAATAGCGCCTGGGAGCGCTTTCTGGACTTTGTAGCGCTGGGCGCGCTGTTTGGGCTTTTCTAGCGCTGTGAGCGCTTTGTTGCAAGGAGCCGGTGCCCACCCGGCGTTTGCCCCGGTTCTGCCGATTCTAGGGTCTCCTGGCAGGTGCCCACCCTGCCAGGGACATTGCCGCGGACATCGGCGGGTGCCCACCCCGCTTATTTGCGTATTTCGAGGGAGCCTACCCCTCTTATCGCGGAAACGATCACCGCTGCAGCCCGGAGTTCCCGGACGCGTCATCCCCCTGCCGCGCTGTGATTGGACCAGCGGGAGGGGGTGTGGCCCACGTGATCGGGGCCGTCAGGAGGAAGCCGCGAGGTAGAAGGAAGCGGACGGGAGCCTACCCCGCGCTTCCCGGAGCCGAGAGAGAGGAGGAGTGCGGGCGGAGCTGGTGCGGAGGGGGCGCGAGGCACATTGTCGGTGCCTGCCCCTCCGCGTTGCAGAGGAAGCTCCAGTCCGCCGGCACCCGAGAGAGAGAGGACGACGCGGGAGTCCCCGAGCAGCCCGGTGAGTGTTTAAGAGGGCTGGGGACTCCGCGCATGTGCTGGGGGGTGCGGGGGCAGTGATCGAGCCCCGTGAGGCTCTAGGTGCTCTTCTGACTTGTTCTCGAGCCCCGAGAAGGCTCCAACGTTCTAGAGGGCATTTGTTCAGAGCGCTAGACGCTCCAACGGTTGGGGGCATTGTCTGCTGTTCAGAGCGCCCGGAGCGCTCCAACGAAGGGGAGCACGATTGTTTCTCGAGCCCAGTGAGGCTCCAAGGTTGTGCTGAGCCACGAAGGCTCTTGAGGGCACATTGTCATTGGTCAGAGCCCAGAGAGGGCTCCAGAGGCGCGCGGAGTGCCTGAAGTTCGTTTTCCAGCTGCCCAGCACTTAGTGGGCAGCTGCCACGTTTAGGTGGGGGACCATTCCTGTTCTAGTCTGCGCAGCTGGCGCAGCTTAACTTTGTTGAACACAGGGCGTCCTAGCCCCTTCCAGGCCAGTTGGCCCAGGGACTGCCACAGGTGGTGGCATAGGAGTTTTGCGCAATTGTGTTCCTACCTGCACCTCTGAATGTGTGTTGATGCATCATGTGCCATTGCTTTTACACCTCTGAATGTTTTATGCATCATGTGTGTTCCTACCTGCACCTCTGAATGTGTGTTGATGCATCATGTGCCATTGCTTGTACACCTCTGAATGTTTTTAGGCATCATGTGTTTTTCCTTCCATACACCTCTGAATGTGATGCATCATGTGTAACGTTCTATTACCCCTACAGGTATTGTGATACGTAGGTGGTTGTTGCTCTCTCCTAGTACAGGTGGTGCTAGTGAGGTTCTAGTTCCCTGCGTGACAGTCTCCTAAAGTAGTTAGGGTTACGCAGGTGGTACTTCCCCGATACCAGTGAGTAACTGGTGGTGTGCTATACATATTATTTTTGGTGCTACAGTGATTTTATATATTTTATGTGCTAAATATCTAAAAAGTGCTAATTCCTGACAGTGGTCCAGGTGGCCCTGTCTTGTACATAATCCCTTGTAAATTCTGCCCGTGCCTGTTGGCACATTGTAAAGTGTGTGTTTTTATCTAATGTGTTGTGTATAATACAAAGGTTATTTTTATAGAATACCTTGTGTGGAGTTTCCTTTGTGGTGGGCCTTGGGTGTTGTTGCTGGGTGCGCGCGCAAACGCTTTACACATCGCCTCAGAGATAAGCCTGACTGCTCGTGCCAAGCTACCAAGGGGGTGAGCAGGGGTTATCTTTGGCGTGTAACTTCCTTGCCCTGACTAGACTGGTGGTTTCTGCCTGGCTTTGGCGCAAGCCTCAGCCAACCGGAAATCGCCAGGTCTAACATTGGTGTTCAGCGGTGGGATTTGGACTTGCGTTTGCGCTGTACCGCAGCAGCGACTGGCCACACTGCAAAACTCTGCATTAGATAACCACATTTTAGGGATTATTGTTTTTGAAGTTCCTTTATTTCTTCTCCTGAAGGTATCATTGTGTTATTGTGTCCAGTACATTTGTCCCCCGCCCTGCGCCCAGAGTTTGGTACCTGTGTCACGTGGTGGTCAGGTTGAGGGATCAGGGGTGGTAGAAACTGCCTTACCAGTCCGAGGGGAGGGTTGTGTGTGGATGGTGTGTGGGGCACTAGACAGTGAGTGTGAGTTCTCCAGGATAGAGAGCTCACTGAAACCTTTTGTGAATTGTGTACTCCTGTGTAGCTCCGACCCCCAGGTTCCTTGTGTTGAACTCTTCTCAGGAACGTCCGCCAAAATGGAGCCTGCTTTTAACTTCTGTGGTCTGTTTAGGTACAGTAGGTTGGAGCTGGTAAGGTTCTGTGAGGAGAGGGACATAGAGGTGGGTGAGTTAGATACCCAGTCCAAACTGAGGGACAACCTGATCACTTGGCAAAAGGTTGAGTGGGAGCGAGAGCGCAGCGAGGAAGATAGGGCCCGGGCCGCACGCCGAGAGGGTGGTGGGTCTGAGGGGAGCCCTGAGGAATCTGAGGAGGAGGAAGGTTACCTGACAGGGACGCCAGTAGAGAGTGAAGACCCCATAGATAGGGAGTCCCTTGCTGGGTCCAGTGTCAGGAGCAGCACCCCATCCCTTTCCCTGTCCCCAGAGGAGTGGGTAGATAGGAGGGAAGAGAGGGAGCATCAGCTGGCCATGGAGAAGCTCAGGTTAGAGCATGCCTGGGGGATGGCGCAGCTGACTATAGAAGAGAAAAAGCTGGAGACCGAGAGGGTCTTAGCGCAGGAGAGGATAGAGGAGGCTGAGAGGGCCTTCACCAGGGAGAAATCAGCGCTGGAGAGTAGACTATCCCCTGCGCGCAGTCTTAGTTTTCTGGGCTCCCCAGGGAGGGTTGAGTCCAGTGGTGGCAGCGAGATAGATTTCAGTATAGGAAGTCCCAGTTCCCCCAGTCTGGTACCTAGTTCCCGAGAGGAGGAATGTAGGTGGAAATTCAGAAACAGTAGGAAGCTGCCTCACCAGTCTTGGGAGAAGTTTTTGGATGATTGCGATAAATCACTGATTGAGTGGGTGAGGGCCAGCCCGGAAGGTGGTTATTACGGACTGTTTGGTCTGGTTATTAAAGAGCAGCTATGCCGTAGTTGTTGTCCCGAGTTGCGCCAACACCTGTTGGGGTGTGACGCCTTGGATGCTTGGGACCTTGCAGAAGAAGCAGACCGTTGGGAAAGGGCCCAAGGTTCGCTAGAGTCATTAGGGTGTGACTCCAAAAGTAATGGTTCAGGGATCTTCCAGCCCAGCGTGGTGGAAGAGGCTCCGTGTAGCCCAGCTAGGTCCCAGTATAGCGAGGAGGGTGTAGGGGCTTACGGCCTGGCTCAGTGGAGCGGGAGTAAGTGGGTGACTGAGGGTCCCCAGACGTACGAAACCCTGCCTCAGGACTTGGGTGGTTTCATGAGGGAACACCAAGTTGGGGACCTAGGCTGTCCTGTTAGCCCATTTGAGGAGGATCACCTAGTGAGTGGAGGACCTGGAGTCTCTGTAAATGGAGCTCCAGTGGTGCTAGTGTCTGGCAGTACCGCTCCAGTAGGGAGGGTACAGAAGTCCAGCGAGAGGAGTGGCATGGGGCTGTGTTCCCCGGTGGAGGAGCCAGTGGGTCAGGGACCAGCCGGTAGGGCTGAGTCTCCTAGAAGTGACCATGGCGACTACACGTCTGGCCTGGGGGATCTTCGCGCACTGTCAGGTGGACAGGGGACGGGAGATCTGCGCCAGGCAGACGGTCATGCAACATATGGGGCATATGTTACTCTCGGGGGGATGGTGTGTAAATCCCCAGAAGTCCTGGAGTGCCAGGCAATTATTCCACCGAAGGTTTTAGACCAGAGGTTGGGAGGCCAGGTTCAGGAGCAGCCTGACCTGAAGGGTCTGACTACTGTAAACAGTGTCCTGACCGGTTCTTCTTCCAGAGGGACCGCCCCAGTTGGTAGGGAGCAGGACTCTGGAAGGGGGTGCAGAGGGTGGGAGAGCCCACCTCTGACCCCGGTGCAACCTGAGGGGTTAAACCCTAGGTTGGGAGACCAGTTCTCAGGGAGGGGTCCTGAGCTGGTTGGTGAGTTATGTTACGGGGTCGCCTCTCAGAGGAAGAGAGGGCGGAACCCTAGGAGAAGAGGTAGGGGGAGGAGAGCCTCACCCGTGACTTGTGGTCAGCCTGAGGGTACGGACCCTAGGCTGGAGGATCAGTGGCAGTTTGGAACTGCCCTAATGAGGGGTAGAGTGGAAAATGGTCACTATGTGCCAGGGGTTACTACCCCCCACTCTGTGGTTAGGCAAGGACCAGTGGCGCCTAGGTGGTCTAGGGCCTGGTCCTGGCCACGGACAGCTGAAGAGTACCAGGGGGGTAGCCCAGTTGGTCCGCCGAATTTTTTCAGAAGAAACCCTGTGAGTTCAGAGTGGCGTAAAACCGGAGAGTGTCCCTGCCGTTGCGGGCCTGCGTCCGTGTTTTATCGCCCCAAGCAGGGAAGACCATCACGGTGGTGATTGGTCTACCCTGCGTTTTGGCTGGAAGGGGGTCGTGTTGGACTTGGCCCTTCTGGCAGGTTCACCCCCGAGACTTTTTGCTCTTTATTGGTGACGTGGTGTAATGGATTTTGGTTTCGGCGCACTTTACCGCTGTGCCCCAGGGTAAAGTGCGTGCGTGTTGTGAGGTTGGCCTGCCCTCCCATAGGAATGCATGGGGGAATGTATGTGTCCCGGTAGTTCCTGATGCGTGGGGTGTGCAGGCCCGTGTTTGGTATGTGCGGACTCGTGGGAGTGAATGCTGCGCGTTGATGTGTGCAGCGTGCATGTACCTGGTGTGGAAGTGCCACTTCTAGAAGTGGGCACTTCAGTGTGCAGTCTGAAATGTGTGGCTTGTCTGGTGATTGGCTGGTGAGGTCAGGTGACGGACTAGGGAATTCCCCAGAGTCAGGAGGAGTCACCCAGTGGTGAATGGGGAATTAGCATGTAGATGGCTGGGGAGGAGTGTACCTGGGTCCTGAATAGGACAGGGATTCCCCCACACAATGCTGGCGCCGGCCCCTGTGGTGCGTCTAATGACCCTAGCCCTGCCAGTGAATAGGGAGAGGGGCTGAGCAAAACAAAGTGCTCAGGAACCTGCGGGAACTGGTTCGCCCCTTCCCTGCACCTTAGACAAAGCCTTGTAATGTATAAAAAGGGGCTGTGTCCCCACAGAAGTTGTTCTCTTGCAGGATCCACTTGAGGGGGGGCCTGCTGCTGCTGGGCGCCAGGAGAGACCGCCACTGGGGACTGCCTCCCTGCTGGAGGGCCCTGTGAGCTGGCTCTGGGCCCAGCCTTTGCCCCCCTGCTCTCTGAAGGACCTTTTTGTTGCTGAAACGTTGCTAATAGCGCCTGGGAGCGCTTTCTGGACTTTGTAGCGCTGGGCGCGCTGTTTGGGCTTTTCTAGCGCTGTGAGCGCTTTGTTGCAAGGAGCCGGTGCCCACCCGGCGTTTGCCCCGGTTCTGCCGATTCTAGGGTCTCCTGGCAGGTGCCCACCCTGCCAGGGACATTGCCGCGGACATCGGCGGGTGCCCACCCCGCTTATTTGCGTATTTCGAGGGAGCCTACCCCTCTTATCGCGGAAACGATCACCGCTGCAGCCC
Source organism: Triturus cristatus (assembly GCF_964204655.1). Taxonomy (NCBI): domain Eukaryota; kingdom Metazoa; phylum Chordata; class Amphibia; order Caudata; family Salamandridae; genus Triturus; species Triturus cristatus. The sequence continues at coordinate 234,373,057 of NC_140586.1, forward strand.
GGAGTTCCCGGCCCGGACGCGTCATCCCCCTGCCGCGCTGTGATTGGACCAGCGGGAGGGGGTGTGGCCCACGTGATCGGGGCCGTCAGGAGGAAGCCGCGAGGTAGAAGGAAGCGGACGGGAGCCTACCCCGCGCTTCCCGGAGCCGAGAGAGAGGAGGAGTGCGGGCGGAGCTGGTGCGGAGGGGGCGCGAGGCACATTGTCGGTGCCTGCCCCTCCGCGTTGCAGAGGAAGCTCCAGTCCGCCGGCACCCGAGAGAGAGAGGACGACGCGGGAGTCCCCGAGCAGCCCGGTGAGTGTTTAAGAGGGCTGGGGACTCCGCGCATGTGCTGGGGGGTGCGGGGGCAGTGATCGAGCCCCGTGAGGCTCTAGGTGCTCTTCTGACTTGTTCTCGAGCCCCGAGAAGGCTCCAACGTTCTAGAGGGCATTTGTTCAGAGCGCTAGACGCTCCAACGGTTGGGGGCATTGTCTGCTGTTCAGAGCGCCCGGAGCGCTCCAACGAAGGGGAGCACGATTGTTTCTCGAGCCCAGTGAGGCTCCAACGTTGTGCTGAGCCACAAAGGCTCTTGAGGGCACATTGTCATTGGTCAGAGCCCAGAGAGGGCTCCAGAGGCGCGCGGAGTGCCTGAAGTTCGTTTTCCAGCTGCCCAGCACTTAGTGGGCAGCTGCCACGTTTAGGTGGGGGACCATTCCTGTTCTAGTCTGCGCAGCTGGCGCAGCTTAACTTTGTTGAACACAGGGCGTCCTAGCCCCTTCCAGGCCAGTTGGCCCAGGGACTGCCACAGGTGGTGGCATAGGAGTTTTGCGCAATTGTGTTCCTACCTGCACCTCTGAATGTGTGTTGATGCATCATGTGCCATTGCTTTTACACCTCTGAATGTTTTATGCATCATGTGTGTTCCTACCTGCACCTCTGAATGTGTGTTGATGCATCATGTGCCATTGCTTGTACACCTCTGAATGTTTTTAGGCATCATGTGTTTTTCCTTCCATACACCTCTGAATGTGATGCATCATGTGTAACGTTCTATTACCCCTACAGGTATTGTGATACGTAGGTGGTTGTTGCTCTCTCCTAGTACAGGTGGTGCTAGTGAGGTTCTAGTTCCCTGCGTGACAGTCTCCTAAAGTAGTTAGGGTTACGCAGGTGGTACTTCCCCGATACCAGTGAGTAACTGGTGGTGTGCTATACATATTATTTTTGGTGCTACAGTGATTTTATATATTTTATGTGCTAAATATCTAAAAAGTGCTAATTCCTGACAGTGGTCCAGGTGGCCCTGTCTTGTACATAATCCCTTGTAAATTCTGCCCGTGCCTGTTGGCACATTGTAAAGTGTGTGTTTTTATCTAATGTGTTGTGTATAATACAAAGGTTATTTTTATAGAATACCTTGTGTGGAGTTTCCTTTGTGGTGGGCCTTGGGTGTTGTTGCTGGGTGCGCGCGCAAACGCTTTACACATCGCCTCAGAGATAAGCCTGACTGCTCGTGCCAAGCTACCAAGGGGGTGAGCAGGGGTTATCTTTGGCGTGTAACTTCCTTGCCCTGACTAGACTGGTGGTTTCTGCCTGGCTTTGGCGCAAGCCTCAGCCAACCGGAAATCGCCAGGTCTAACACCATGCAATGTGATCATTCAGCTGTTTGTACTGGGTTTGGCAGACTCCTTGCAGATGTATTCCCAGGTTTTACATGTACAGATGTGTTATAGTTGTTGCCCTGTTCTAATTTGTTCATGTTCCGATGAAAATGTGTGATGTGTGGTGAAATGCCCTGTCAAGCCACAATATCAATTCATGTGTCAGTTCTGCAAAAAGGATAAACATAGAGTGGCGAGCCTCTCATTCCTTGACCTCCCACCGGGACACCTTTGGTTGGATGGTGTGCATGGATTTTTTTTTCGTGCAGATTTATATAGCGCAAACTCAACCCGAAGTGCTTTACATGAGCACCGGTTATGTTACACAAGGACACATCAATTTTTACATTTGTTTTGGAGGTAGGCACGGGGAGAATAAGTGATTTGCCCAGAATCAAAGGATGTGGACGTGACCCCGATGCTCGAACCTTGGTTTCCCAGCTCCAAAGTCGGCAGTCTAGATGTGAGATCACATCCTCAAGGGAGCTTGCTCTGTGAGGTTTTTAGCTCATATCTATATGCAGCTCCAGTGGTTTTGTTAGGCCAGCGCTTAGGAAACTGGTTGTGAGCGGATTTCTAGTTGATCGGGAAAGTCTGAGCAGTAAATAACGATATCTTTAAATTCTGGATCATATTTACGAGGGAAGTTGTGTCGCTCTTGCACCATGCAAGTGCTGCAAGTGCGACATAAGCCCAAAATTCGATTTATGAAGCCATGCAAGGCAACCTTGCGTGGCATTGGTTGGCTTCATAAATTGGGAGTAAGGCAATGCAGCACAAATCACTGCGTTGCGTTACTCTGCCCTGCATCTGCGTTCCATGGGTGTTATGTGGGGTTTTCCACACAACTTCCCTTTGACGCATTGCCAGATTTACCAAAAGTGGTAGACCTGGGAATGTGCCAAAATGATACTCCTTCTCACGGGAGGCGTAACTAAGAGAAATATTTTTATTTCTTCTCGTTACTTCCTCTTTCAATGTATGCTTCATTCTGCAGCACAAATAGAAAGAGGAATATGCCTCTCAGGATTGTTTTTATGCAGGGAAGTGCCCCTTCCTGCACCAAAACAATCCTGTATGCAACACAGTCACACTTGCACCATGCATTGGTACTAGGCAGCCAAAATGGCACTAGTGCAGGGACAAAGGCAGGAATACACCATATTCTTTTAAATATGGTGCATTCCTGCCCTTTGCCTGTCATGCAGCGCAACAAGAGGACCTAATGTGTTGCATGACTTTCATATAAATATGGCCATCTGTGTTTATCTTGTCACGTTTGCTAGTGCTTCAAAGACAGAGGTTAAATGTCAGGCTGTGTCGGGGTTTGGCCAAGATGGCGGCGGAGTCAGGCGTGCTTTAATTGCGCTCTGCGCCCATACAAAATCTGACAAAATCCTCATCACACCCACCATTGCCGTGCTGAAAGAACTCTCCCGGACCCCCTGGGGGTGAAGATCGCCATGCCGCGAAGCTATGACTGGAGAGTACGGCCCCAAGAGACAGCAGCCGATCCGCCAACTTGCGCCCTAATTGTAAACCCATGACGCAAGTCCAGTAACGATGCAGCCTTATCAGTAGTCAAGCCAGCCGTGGGTCCGGTGGACTGAGCGTCCCCCTCCGTGACCTGAGGGACACCGACTTCTCAACACCGTTGGCTGGGAACGAGAGACAGGAGATTGCTGGATGCCAGCCTTGAGGCACAGCTGCGGTGGTGCACGTGAGTCTGAGATCACTGATCGCACTGGAGGCAGTGATCTGTCCCCAGACTGTAGGGCAGGATCATTTCTGGTGGGCCTGACCGTATTAGAGGAGACTTTAGGGCACCTTGAAGGGTGGGCCAGATTCGTCCGTGACCGGGGTTGCTCAACTGTGGTGGCGTCCGCTCCTCTCCCCCCTTTTGCAAGGGGGAGGCAGTGACTGTCCTGAGTGCCTCTTTTGGGGGGACTGAGGTTGTGGCCCTAGAAGCCGCATTTTCCTGTGAGTGAGGGCTTGGATCCAAGGCACAGGGGAAGGACTGTGTTTTGGCTGATCATCCCACCCCCCTACTTCCTCTGTGGTGCCCTCTCGAGCCAGTTGCCTCATAGAGTGGGGACGTGTGGAAGTTGTGAGCCCTACCTGCACCATATTGGCTCACAGATGGGCCAGATGTCACCTGGAGGTGAAGCGGTAGCCAGAGAGTGCAGCTCCGAGAGACAACAGCCAAGTTGTGAGCCCATGATGTAACGCCAGTAACAAGGCGACCTTATGATTGCTCGAGACAGCCATAGGGAAGGTGGACCAAGTGTCCCCCTCCGTGACCAGAGGGACACCAATTGCTCGACACCGCTGGCTGGGAAAGAGAGTTCGGAGATTCGTGGATGCCGGCCTTGAGGCACTGCTCTTGTGCGGGTGAGTCATGGATCGCGGGTGATATTGCACCAAAGGCAGTGATCTGTTCCCCGGCTGTACGGGAGGAGAATCTCTGGTGGGCCTGACCGCATTTGCGGAGACCGAGGAGAGGGGGCAGGCTCAGCTGCGACGGGGGTCGCCCTGCTGTAGAGGTGCCCCCCTTCTGCCCCCCTGGTCATGAGGGGGAGTTAGTGACTGGCCTGAGTGTGGGGGGTTTCTGGGAACAGAGGCCACCAGACTGAAAGCCATATTTTTCCGTGAGTGAGGGCCTGGACCCGGGGCACAGGGGGAGGACTGTGTTCTTGCTGGCCGTCCCTCTCCCCTCCTTTCTCTGTGGCGCCCACCCAAGCCAGCTGCCTGATAGAGATGGGGCTGGTGGAAGTTGTGAGCCCTACCGGCACCATCCTGGCTACCAGATAAGCCTGATTCGCCGATGATGTCACGCCACAGGCCTGGGACCTTCACTGGGGTTGGCAGCTCAGACAGTACAACCAGGAGACTCCCTGTGTGAATGAGTGTCCGTTGGGGGGCCAGGGGGCCGCCCCAGACCCACCAGCGAATAAGAGGTTAGATCCTGCCTCCTGAGTTCAGGAGGAGAGCAGACAGTGTGATTGAACAGTGACCTGAAAAGCTGTATAGAGCCCCCCTCTCCCCCTCTGAAATTGCCATTAGCCCCCTGAGGGGGCCATCATTCCTCACCCTGGACTAGCGGGCTTGACACTGCCCTGGCTCTCTTTGTTCCCCCTCTTGTCTCCTGTCCGTGACACCCTGCAGGCATCCTTTTATTGGATTACAACAGTATAGCTCACGGGGGAGCAGACTTGATGACCACGTAGGTCCTTCTCCCTCGGCTGCTGTCTAGCTGCACACCGAGGACAATTTGGTGTGCAGCCCCTGCTGCGAGCGGGTCATTATCATTTGGGGCATATGCACTATCACTCCGGGATTGGTGCCATTGCCCATGACAAGGAAACAAAGCCGCCCTGCCAGGGGAAGGTGGACCGGTACACCAAAATAGTAATGCCCCCAGATCTGGAACCCCGCCCGGCGATGCCTGATAATGCAGCTCTCCTTTTGGCGATCCAGTCCTCCCACAAGACTTTGGAGAGGAAATTCGGGGAGGTGCACTCGGAGGCGTCCATCCTGAGGCAGGAAGTTCGCAGTGTGGCTGAGAGGGTTACCTCGGCGAAGACCAGGATATCTGAGCTTAAAGATACAGTCCAGGGTCTCCGTACAGATTTGCAGAGACCCAGGATACCACCAAGGATGTGGAATGGCGGCTGGAAGATGCCAAAAATCGAACATGCAGAAACAACCTGAGATTCATTGGATTACCTGAAGGGGTCGAGAGCTCCAAAGTGGCGCAGCTCCTGGATGGGTGGTTCAAAGTATCCTGCCTCGAGACAAGTTCTTTTCCTGTTTCATCATTGAACGGGCACACCGTGCTCTGGGAGGAGGCCATCTCCCGGAAACCCCCCGAGACCCATGATCACTAGATTCCTGAACTTTCAAGACTGGGACATGATCCTTTCTGAAGTACACAAGGTGGTAGAAGTGGACTATGAGAACTCCAAGATAATGGTATTTCCTGACTATTTTAGGGCGGTCCAGCGGCAATGGCATATGTTCGACTCCGTGAAGGCCAAACTGCAGAGCCTCCACTTGCAATGCATGCTCTTATTCCCCGCTAAACTGAAGGTCTTGTTTCAGGGGAAATTTTTCTTCTTCTAAACGCTGGCGAAAGCCTGGGAGTGGCTGGAGGAGCGTCCCAGATTGAAAGGGGAGTCCGGCATGCCTCCCAGGACAGAGAAGGAGCCCGACCTGGGGACTGGAGGTGGACCAGGAGGAGGGGACGCCGATCACGAGGGCGAGGAATGGGTACACTGTGGTGTGATGAAGGCCTTGAGCGGCGGGTGGACGTTTCCTCAGATTCGGAGGAAGACAGAGAGATCATCACTAAGAGGAATAAGACTGCAGCCCTAGAGGGGGTTCTGCAGATGGCTACACAAGTGATGATCAGGGATGGCCATAGAGCATCTAGAACATGGACCCAAGGCTTACCCCTCAGATGCCACAACCTCCAAACTTCTTGTGGCACCATAATAGTGGGACTGATGGTTTGATGCGAGGCCTAGGAGAATGATTCTCTGCACCCCAACAAGGGTGGCTCAAAGAATTGAAGCGGTTGTTGTTCTTCTTTTTTCAGTCCCTTTTGTTTTGTTTTAGCACTCACTGGCACAAGGCCTCTGTTTCTTGAGGCAGCTGCTAGGATTCTATTGGGGTGGAGTAAAGGGGAGGGGGTGGTGGGGTTACAGAACTCTCAGTCATCCCTGTAGAGTAGTTACGGTTTAGCTATGAAAGCATTCACTCACAGGGGTCCTTGTTAGGTGGGAGGGGTGGGAGGGGTTCTTAGTTTGGGATTCAGGATGGGTACTAAAGAGGGGAGACAAATGCCGACATGCCAACTTAGCAGGGGCCAGGTTTAACAGGAGGATACACTCCAGAGAGAGAAACCATAGTCAAGCCAACCAATGCCCGGCCTCTGTTGTGATAACATTTCCCACGACCTTCAGCAACTGATATTTAGACACCCTTTGGGCCTCTTGCAGGCCCCACATTCCCATTTACAATTAGGATGAGTACTTAAACATTGGTAGATAAGACGCTGTCAATTTTGGCATGGAATGTGAATGGCCTGGGAGATAAAGTCAAGAGAGGCCTAGTGACCCAATATATCAGACCCTGATGTGGTGTTCCTACAGCAGACTCATCCTAAGGGAAACGCAGTGCAAATTCCTAGGGAGAGGAGCATACACCACACTGGTGCATGCAGGCTACACGTCAGGCTCCAGGGGAGTGGCAATTTTGGTCCAGAAGGATCTCCCATTCCAGGGTAACTAAGAGACGGAGGGACCCAAAGGGGAGATATGTTGGAGTGAAAGGGTTCTGGAGATGTACAGATGTCACGCTGATTAGTGTATATGCTCCCCGAGGCTACAGATCCCCACCATGAAGAAGCTTGCTGGCATAATCTTGGAGGTGTGTTCCTCACTCCATGTAGTGGGAGGTGACTTTAATGACATCATGGTAAGGGATCTGGATAGGTAGGAATCTACTGGTTGGGCCCCACAAACCGCCCCGCTTGCAGCCTACGTTGTGGGATTGGGACTGTCTGATCTTTGGAGGCGCGCTCACCCACTTGAACATAAATATTCCTACTTCTCCGGAGCTTATCAGGTGTTCTCCAGTCTAGACTACATTTTTGCCCCAGAGGGGTAGTTGGACACCATTCTGCAGGCGGACTATCTGGCCCGTGGTCTTTCTGATCACTCCTCCCTGTTGGTGAAGGTGGGTAGTCGTGGGGGTGGAGAGAAGGGTTGGAATTTAATGCCTGGAACCTATGGGACCAGGAGGTAGCAGTGGGACTGAAGGTGGACTCCGAGCTCTACTTTCACGAAAAAAAGGCCCAGTCATGCCCAAAGTCATGCTTTGGGAGGCCTATAAAACGGTCATCCAAAATAGTGCCCAGAACCTGGTAGCCCGAAAGAGGAGGAGAGAAGTGGGAGATCTGGAGAAACTTGAGGGTCAGCTGCTGGAGATGGAGGGAACAATTGTTCCAGAATCAGACCTCCTCTCCCTTAGGAAATTAGCCTTTCTTAGAGGCAAATATCGAGCTCTGGCACAAGAAGGTGCCAAGTCCCAAATGCTGGCCATGCTGCACCAACTGTACAGCACCGGTAATAAGGCTGGGAAGCTCCTGGCATTACTAGGGAAAAGAGAGGCAGAGGCCAGATGGGTGAACCGAATAGTGGGGCCAGGGGGAGTTAGGCGGACATGGATGAAGCAATAGCGGAAACCTTTGCTTGTTATTAGTTCTAGGGGGCCAGGCCACTGAGGAAGTTACCCCAAATAATACAATACCTTGGGGTTGTGAACACTCCCTCTCTAAATGGAGAAGATCGAGCCACACTTGGTGCTGAAATCATGCTGGCAGAAGTCCAGGCACCCACAACCAAATTGAACTCAATGGGATCCCCACGATATATGGGGCTGTTGGGACTTCACCTCTTGAACATGCTTGTGGAAGCTGATAGCCAGGGTTCCCTCACATGAGATTTTTGATCCACGATTATAGGGATTATTCATAAAGATGGCAAGCCGAGGGAGCGTTGTTACTCCTACTGCCCAATATTATTGATTAACATGGAGGTTATAATCCTAGCTACTATATTAGCTACCAGACTTTTCAAAGTCATCCCACCTCTAATCCATAGGGACCAATCAGGCTTCATGCCTGGTAGGTCGACCAGACACAATCTACGTCGCATGCATAATTGGCTGAACGAAATCAAAGACCGCTCGGAATCCATCGTCTTTCTTTATGCAAAAAAGGTGCTTGATAAAGTGCATTGGCCCCTTCTTCAGCATACTCTGGTCAAGTTGGGAATTGGTGTTCCCCATTGGCAGAGGTACGTACAGGGTTCCCCACTGTCCTCTCTACTATTTGCCCTATCCATAGAATCCCTAGCCTGCGCAGTACGTTACCATCCCGGGATCCGTGGCTTCCAGATCACGGGCAAGACTGAAGGTGAGGAGAAGATCTCGCTGTACGTGCATGATATCCTTCTCTACCTTACAGAGCCAGCCCTGTCCCTTCCCTCGACCTTTCACCTATTTGAAGTTTATGGGAGACATTCTAGATACAGTAGTAACTGGGCTAAATCTGTGCTTTATCTTCCACAGAGTGGAATACCAGTGCCCCCACTTCCAGTCCATCTGACGCATGCAGCCAGCGGATTCAAATACTTAGGTATATATCTCACTCTGTCGAGGGAGGTTTGTTTCGATCGTAACCTTGGGAGGGTGATGCGAGCCTGTCGGGAAGATAATGAGAGGTGGCAGGGGCTGCCCCTTATACTGATAGGGAGGGCAGCAATGTTTCAGATGATTTCTTTACCCAAACTGCTCTTTGTACAGCAACACACGTATTACCGCATCCCTTCTGTGGTTTTCAAGGTAATGGAGGGGGATTTGCAGACTCTGTATGGGATGGCAGCCCAGGATTGCTCTCAACACTGCAACAAAACCAATACAATGGTGGGTTGGCGTTGCCTAATATACGTGCCTACTACTGAACGGCCCATCTCATAAGTGTAAATGATTGGTTATTCGCCACTCTAGACCACTCAACCTTTAGGTTGGAGAGAGCACATTGAGGCAGGAGGTCCTGTTTACATTATCTGTATGGAGAAAGAGGAACTTGGAGTTTACTCCCTGCCACACAGGTTACCATAGTAGCCTGGGATAGGGATATGACTACTATGAGTTGGCATGGTAAACCTAAAAGGGGAAAACCCTTATGGGAGGGGAATTGGCTTCCCGAGATGCGAAAGCTGAAAGGGTTTCAGGCCTGGGAGATGATTGGATATCCAGGGTGGGAGACATGATTGAAGATGGTGATATTATGCCATTTTCCTCATTTCAAATAGAGTTCGGCATACATGTAAGCCAATTTCTAAAATATGCTCAATTACGGCATGCTTGGAGAGCAGAAGGGCACCCTGGAGAAGGTTTCCAAGAATATACCCCGCTATAGAGATGGCTTGTACATGAAGAATGAGGTTAGGGTGGGATTTCCATCACATATAAAACCCTAAATAATAACATGTCTGAAACCCTGCATAGATTGAAACAAAAATGGGATGAGGATGTGGGGGAACTGGAGGAAATGGATTGAAAGCGGCCTTCAATGCACCCAAGGGAAGTGGCAATCAAATTGTGGCTACGCCTCGTGCAATTTAAAATATTACATTACATGTATTATGACAGATGTGGGCTGCATGCTATGGCAAGGGCACAAACCCTGAATTGTTTGAGGTGCCTGGATGAAGATGGCTCCTTTTTAGGTCGAGCCTGTAGCAGCGCGCATGCGCTGCTCTGGCGAGACTTCTTGTAAGTGGCTTCAGAAAGCTCACCACACGCTTGTGCGTGTGTTTTTGTTTTTCATAGGTTATTGGGCTTTGCGTGCGTCTTTCTAAGAAAGGCAGCACGCAATTGGGCAACGTCGGGTGCATGTCCCGCCTTTGCTCTGCCCACGGCCTATTGCTTGCGGTTACCCACACGGTCCACATCTGCTTTCCATTATCGTGCACAGATGCATGCATGATAATGCAAAACAGATGTCTCGCTGTGGTGCGCGCTCACCACTTGTTTAGCAGAGCAAGGCAGGCTGCCTCTGGAGTATACAACGTATGTATATAGTGATTTACACAGTGCGGAGCACACTGTAAAGCAAAAGTGTGTTCTGCAGAGAGAGATTTTTAGTTCGGGCAGAAATTCATGCTTTCAGCAAAATACCAGATGTACCTATTTAGACAGGACTTGCACTCCTCAGCAGACCTGCAATAGAGTACATGGACAGGGCTACTTATATGTCTTGGTTGCCATGGTACTTGACCAACAATACTAGAATGTTGTTGCCGGCCTGCAATGCAGTGGCATCTCATCTCTCTGGTAGTATGACATGCTGACTGGCACAGTATTAGCAGGCCTCTGTCGGAGTAGAGTACGTTTAATAGAGCGGTACTACACGACTCTTCGGTTTGCCATTTGGATAATAGAGGTTGCACAAACAGGCCTATGCAGTACGGAAGCCGATTATAACCACATTTCTTCAGCATGGCAGTGTTTTTAACTGGAGAGTGCTAACCTGTAGCACAATTACAAATGCTTTATTGTGTTTTTAGTCTTAACAATTATTAGAGTACCACATATACTCAAGACGAGTCTCTTGGCGCTCTATACAGAAAATCAAGCATATTACTGCTCGAGTACCGAACTAGTAAGTAAATAACAAGATTTAGAGATTCTTTTAAGAACTTTAGCTACTTTTTCTCAGAAAACAGTATGGACAGGAGGATGTTATTACAAGTCGAGGAATCAAGCACATCTCTGCAGCCTGCAAGGCACTTTTCAGCACAGTACGTTCATGTTGTTGCAGTACATGTTAAATGTACTGGGACTAAGGGTGGGCGTAGTTCGCGAAGTAGCACTTTGCGAAGCTATGCAAAGTGAAGTTCGCACGACGCGAGCTACGCGTAGCACTTCGCGAACTGCGTAGTAACATGTTCGCACTGTGCAAGATGTTGTTTTCAATGATTGCACAGTGTGGACAAGCAACCGGCACTGTGCAATCATTGAAAATGGCATCTTGCACAGTGCGAGCTGTAGTTTTCTGCTGCTCGAGTAGATTTTTACTCGAGCGGCAGCTTTCTCAACGCGAACTGGTAGTTTCTCATCGCGAGCGGTCGCGAGCATACGCGACCCCTCGCAATGAGAAACCTGACCTCCTCGAGTTGGGAATCTCGCCGGGAGGTTTATTTTCCATGTTCGCGATCGCCAACTTGATGTTGCTGATCGCGAACAAGGAAAAAGTCTCGCCGGGATGTCATTTTGCTTGCTCGCGGTCGCCCAGGCTTAACTGGGACGTTATTAACAGTGCTTCAGTGCAATAATGGCGTGTGTCAGCATCAGTGCGCTACATCACTGGCACGTTATGTTATGTTATTAATGCTTGTAGAGCGCACGATTACCCTAAGGTGTCCTGGTGCTAAGAACTGATTTACCTGAGGAGCATAGATCTAAAACTGGGAAAAGAACCATGTCTTAAGGTCTTTCCTGAAAGAGATGAGATCAGAAGCATTTCTCAAGGGGAAAGGCAGTTCCTTCCAAGCTTTAGAGGCACAATACACAAAACTTCTGCCTCCCCAGTTTGTTTTCTTGAAAGAGGGAGTTTTCACTTGTTTGGAACCTGTAGACCATAGAGTTCTCTTTCGGATATACCATGAAAACTTAGTTTTAAGAAACTCAGGACCTGTTCCATTCACAGCTTTAAAAACAATACACAGCGCCTTGAAGCGAGATCTCAGATGGATTGGGAGCCAATGCAATTTCTTAAGTTCTCCCTTAACTGAAACAAACCTAGGTGTCCCGGTCAGCAATCTGGCTGCTGCATTCTGGGCCACTTGCAACCTGTTCAGATGTTGTTTTTGAACATTAAGATATAAACTGTTGCAGTAGTTGAGACGCGACATTATAAGTGCCGTCACCACCGTCCTCAAACTCAGACAGGAAGAACCTGATTTTCTTAATTATTCTGAGAACCCTGAAGCATGCGGAAGTCACCATGCTCACATGGTTTATCATCTACCACCATACCTAGATTCTTGGCTTTTCTAGATGGTGTAGGACAGAGAGCCAGATCCTCAGGTCACCATTCTGGTGTCCACACCCGTGGATTGTTGCCAAATCTCAAAACCTCAGTCTTGGCTGAGTTGAGTTTTAGACAGTTGGCAGACATCCATGTTGAGATGGATCCCATACAGTCATGGAAGCGTGCATCCAAAATGAGGAACGAAACCTCTGGGCAGTGGGCTGATTCGTCCGATGCAGCCGCACCAGGGGACGAGGGTGAATAAATGAAACCCGGAAGTGAATCACGTGACCGGCCGGTCACGAGGGGGACAACTAAAACGGCGATGGGATAAACCGGAATGGTGCCTCCACAAGCACCCCCGGGTGCGGCTGCATCAGACGAATCAGCCCACTGCCCAGAGGTTTCGTTCCTCATTTTGGATTGATCTACTCTCCGCGCTTACGTGTCTGGGACTCCACAAATTAGTAAGTTGTGCTTACACGCCCTCCGCTCACGTTGGATCGTTTTAATTCACGGTAGCAGTACTTACTCTACCTTTTTGACTGTTCCCCCTTTTTAGATTCCGCCCTCGCGCCTAATACCGGTTCCTCTCCCCACGTGATTCATCTGGTACCATACAACATAAGTAAGTTGTGCGCACCCGCCGTCCTCTCATTTTTTGGACCGCTCTGACCATCACCGATCTGGCAGCAGCATTCACTGTCCCTCTGATTATTCCTTTCCAGATACTGCCTTCGTGCCCTGTATGGCCCCCCCCTCGGATCCTTCCCTCCAGCCTCACGCTCTGGCCGGCTGGCCAGTTGGCGTGCTTCTCCATCCTGGATTCCGGTAAATTCCTTGTTTCCTGTGCCCCCCCCTTGGACTTCTGCCGTCTATATCAATCACCCTTGACATTGCTTTCCTCACACACCTCGTGCCTTCTCTCCTTTCATTCACAGAAACTTTGAATCATACAGTGTCCAGCCAGTTATTCAATTAATTACGCGACGCCTTATTTCTACCAGGTAACACTTACCACGCTATGTACCTCTTTCCCCCCTTTCTGTTTTCCTGGACCTCTCTTGACCTCGTTTCTTTCCCCTTGGTTTTAGAAGCATTACCCTTTAACCTATGACCTCTGTCCTGATGATGACCTGAAATTACCCAGGTTGAAACGCCGTCGACTACACAGCCTAGAACTTAGGCCCTCCTGTGGTCAACAAAACCATCAAAAATAATTTTTTGTACCTAATTGTATCTATTTACATTGTTTGTTGACCTTTGTATTTTTCTCTATTGCGCCGTTCATGCTGTTTTTCACACTTCTGTGTCACTGCGTCGTTCACAATTCACCAGCACGTTCAGTCTTCACCTTGTGTGTTAGGGTCATTGTACAAGTAGATGTACTGTAGTGCTTCTTAATTACTTGCAGAATTGTATATAAACCTTTTATTCCCAATCCTTGGCTCATGCTGTGGTCTCCCTCCATGTCTTCCGTTCTCTTGTGATTTACTTCACCTTCCTATGGGGCAGCGTCTTCACACAAGGGGAAGATGCTCCTTTGGACCACAGACACTGACTGACCATAGTTTGCAGCATCAAACTGCATTAGTGTTTAAATCATTCCAAGCTGGCCCTACTAGTTTCCTCTGATAAGCTCCAAACAGAGTGAAATATACACTAGGAGCAGCAGAACTCCACTGGTCACTCTACAAGCAGCTTCTGATCAGGGTAGGTGGGCCAGGCTTCAGGGGGCAACAGCAACCTCGACCCCAGGTTCGCCTCTCACCTGCTGCACACCCATCCCCAAACAAGACTTCCTGCACCTGCAGAGTGCACGTGTCTTCTAGGAATATTGAAAAGCAGCAGAGACATGGAACTCGCGCACAGAGGCTTTCACTCTTCAGTCACATTCCACAGCGAATGGGGTACTGGGTGATGCTTGTGAGCACATTTAAAGCCAGCTTCAACAGAGTAAACAAGCATTGGCATAGCCAATAGGTCTCGCCTTTGGGACCTTATAAGTGTTTAGCCATGCAACAGTTGATGTTGTTGCTCCAAGGCTATTGTGCTGCATAACTAAATACTTATAAGGTCCCAAAAGCGAGACCTATTGGCTATGCCAATGCTTGTTAGATATGCTCTGAAACTGTCCCCTGGTGCAGGTCTTTTAAAAAATAAAAAATAAAAACGTTTTATTGCATCATGCACAAATATTACATTACATGTCAGTCGTACAGTTTATAATTTATAGACGGTAGGCAGATTTTTTAGCAAATTACATCGAAATAAACTGCTTTTGGTGTCCATATGCTTCCTTCATTGTTTTTGTTGCTGAGTGTGTAGTAGTCATATGATGCATAGGGCTTACACTGCCCATCAGAATTCTGTGCATCAATGCTTCTGTGTTTTTTAACTGATAATAAAACGAAAAACAAAAACATTTACAAAAAGAATGAGGGCAGCGAGAGGTGGCGGGAACCCAACCCCCCAGAGAGCAGAGGTGGAGCATCTAGTGTAGCACTATCCCTAACCTATAAAAGTTTCAGAGTAAGCAAGGGGGTCAACCACACCATTTCCCAATGGGTATTATTTTTGTATGTGTGGTGAGGGTTTCCCTTCAGTCTCCTGATTTTGCATGGAGGTGGTATGGCTAGATGTCTGGGATGAATTCCCCTCAATCTCACCCTGGCTCTCTGGTGTCTGCAACCTCTTTAACATATATCCCCACTCGTCCAGATCACGCTCTGCATTCTCATCAGTTCGTACAGCTCGGAGACGGCACTCCTAAGCCACTCCCCACTCTCTCAAATCTGCCCTCCATCTACTGAGGGAAGAGATAGCATGTGCCCAATGTATTGCGATGTGGTGTTTAGTGAGAAAGAGGTCCAAGAGAGCGAATCTGTACCACATACGAGCTCCTTTCTTCGGTGTCAGGAGCACTCCTAATAAGCACTGTTTGACTGACTCTTCAATTAGCACGTCCGTGACCGTCCAAAGTACCTGAATCACTCGCCGACAATACGGCTGCGACCGGGCACAGGTCTGGTCATGTGTATAAATGTGACTGTCTGTGCCGGAACAGTGACACACAGAGGAGCATCCAAGATTAAAGCGTGCTATTCTCTAAGGCGTTAGATAAGTACAGTGCAGATAATAAAATTAAGTGAGCTTAAACCTCATGTTGCTGGCTATCTCGCAAACTTGTGCAAATGCCCTCTTCCACTCACCATCGGTGAGAGGAGAAGGCAAGTCCATCACCCATCTAACTTTTATCATGGAAATCTCAAACGTGCGATCTTCTTTCAGTGCTTTGTATATACACGAGATCAGTCCTCTGGTAGACCTCGGATCGAGCAACACCGCTAACGTATGTGACTCTCTGGGTCATCTGGGAAAGAGTGCCAGATCTTGCGAACTGTGCGCACTATTTTAGCATATTGTAAAAAAGGCCACCAAGTACCTGAAACCATTCCCCCGCCTCGCCAAAAGTCGAGAAGGTCCCATTCGTACCATTTGGTAATGTCCATAACAGACTTATTTTGGTGGAAACCCTGCAGCCACTGAAATGGGAGTGAGCCAGTGTATGGGGCCCTACGGATAATCAGGGTGAGAGCCTGCTCCCATACCTCTGCTATCTGTCGGATTATGTATGGGCATTCCCGGGGGTCCGTGAGAACATCATGAGATATCTTGGTAGTTCTGTCCCGTTACTCCAATCCGCCAGCGGTGCCTTTTCTATATTGTGACCCTCTGCACATCACTGCGCTGCATATTGTAGCAGCCCCGCATAAGAATTGAGTCTGAAGTCTGGGAGTCCTAGGCCCCCCAAGTTTGTGTCCAGCTTTAGGGGCTCGAGTTTTACCCTTCTGCGTCCCCCGGCCCACACCAATGAGATTAGGGGACTGGCCAGGGTGCCGAAAGTGGATTTCGGGATTCTGCTAAAGGAGTTCTGTAGGGCATATATGCATCACAGGAGCATAACCATCCATGCCATGGTCACCCGTCCAATGACTGAGAGGGTAAGTCTGTCCCAGAACCTGAAAGATTCCCTCAGGCCTGCAATCACCATCCCCATATTTTGGGCATACTGTGCTTCTGATGAGTGCACTATTTGTTTACCCAAATAGCAAAAAGTATCCCTCTCACAGCCCCTGATACAGCTCTACTCGGCAAAAGACATGGGGGAACTTAACCCCTTCGCTGCTAGGCCTTTTCCCCTCCTGTGCTAAGCCTTTTTTGGGCTATTTGAGGTAGTGCGCGCTTAGGCCCCTGTAACTTTTTGACCACATTAGGTATCCACGCCAAATTTGCGTCCTTTTCTTCCAACATCTTGGGGATTCTAAAGGTACCCAGGGTTTGTGGACTCTCCTAGAGGGTTCCCAGAAATTAGTCAAAATACAGCAATTTTTTTTTTTTTTGTGAAAAATGTGAAAAACGGGCTGCAAATGAAAGCTTCTGGGTTTTTCTCTGCAAATGGTATCAAAAAAGGGTTTGTGGGGCTGAAATCACCATTTCTCCAGCTTTTAGGGAATGACAGAATTTTGTTAGAAAACCAACATTTTTTACACAGTTTTGCCATTTTTCTGGGACATACCCTATTTTTGCTATTTTTTGTGCTTTCAACCTCCTTCCAGTTAACGGTAGAAATGGGTACAAAAACAATAATGGATCCTGGAAAGCTATACATTTTTGAAAAGTAGACAAAATTCTGAATTCAGCAAGGGGTCATTTGTGTAGATCCATCAAGGTTTCTTTATAGAAATTTACAGGCAAATATAGGAAAAATTAAAAATTTGTTGAAAAAAGCAGCCTTTTGAGTCAACGTTTTCACCTGTAACTTCTTCGAATTATGACATCTCTTTGAAAGCAATGTACCGTTACATCCGGTAGACCTTCCTGGTTGTGGGGACATATAGGACTTGTAGGTTCACCAAGAGCCCAACGAACCCAGAGTAGAAAAATGAGCAGCATTTTGTAATGTTTTTTTTTTTGGTCCGGGTATATAGCAATTATTGTGGGAAAATGTATACATGGAAAAATCGGTATGAAAGTCACCTATGTATTTCTGAAATGGGAACAAATTACAGAGTTTAGAAACAGTGCATATTTGCACATTTTCGAAATTGGGAATACTCATATTTGCATGACAATTATTGGTCATTTTTCAAAATGACTTTTTTTTTACACAATGTCTTTCATTTGGAAGGGAAAAATGCATCAAAAATCAATAGGTAATAACAGTTGCTTTACAAATTTGAACTACCCTAAGTCTCCCGATAAAAATGGTACCTCACTTGTGTGGGTAGGCATAGTGCCCACGACAGGAAGTGGCTCAAAACCTAAGGTGAACACACCACATTTTCACACTGAAAATTTACACTTTTTTTGCGAAGAGTCTAGCTGTAGTTTTTGAACCCTAGCCCTGCCGGCACCTAGGGAAACCTAGCAAACCTATACATTTTTGAAAACTAGACACCCAGGGGAATCCAGGATGGGGTGACTTGACTGCCTCCCACCATGGTCTGTTACCCAGAATCCCTTGCAAACGTAAAAAATTGACAAAAAAAACCCATTTTCCCCACATTTCTGTGATGGAAAGTTCTGGAATCTGCGTGGATCCACAAATTTCCACCCACCCCGCGTTCCCCAAAGTCCTACGAGAAAAATGGTACCTCACTTGTGCGGGTCGGCCTAGTGCCTGCGACAGGAAACGGCGCAAAACGCAACGTGGTTTTGCAGTGAAAAATGACCCTTTTTTTGGCAAAGTGACTAGCTGTAGATTTTGAACCCTAGCCCTGCAAGCACCTAGGGAAAACTAGCAAACCTATACATTTTTGAAAACTAGACACCCAGGGGAATCCAGGATGGGGTGACTTGACTGCCTCCCACCATGGTCTGTTACCCAGAATCCCTTGCAAACGTAAAAAATTGACAAAAAAAACAAATTTTCTCCACATTTCTGTGATGGAAAGTTCTGGAATCTGCGTGGATCCACAAATTTCCACCCACCCCGCGTTCCCCAAAGTCCTACGAGAAAAATGGTACCTCACTTGTGCGGGTCGGCCTAGTGCCCGCGACAGGAAACGGCGCAAAACACAACGTGGTTTTGCAGTGAAAAATGACCCTTTTTTTGGCAAAGTGACTAGCTGTAGATTTTGAACCCTAGCCCTGCAAGCACCTAGGGAAAACTAGCAAACCTATACATTTTTGAAAACTAGACACCCAGGGGAATCCAGGATGGGGTGACTTGACTGCCTCCCACCATGGTCTGTTACCCAGAATCCCTTGCAAACGTAAAAAATTGACAAAAAAAACACATTTTCCCCACATTTCTGTGATGGAAAGTTCTGGAATCTGCGTGGATCCACAAATTTCCACCCACCCCGCGTTCCCCAAAGTCCTACGAGAAAAATGGTACCTCACTTGTGCGGGTCGGCATAGTGCCCGCGACAGGAAACGGTGCAAAACGCAACGTGGTTTTGCAGTGAAAAATGACCCTTTTTTTGGCAAAGTGACTAGCTGTAGATTTTGAACCCTAGCCCTGCCGGCACCTAGGGAAACCTAGCAAACCTATACATTTTTGAAAACTAGACACCCAGGGGAATCCAGGATGGGGTGGCTTGACAGCCTCCCACCATGGTCTGTTACCCAGAATCCCTTGCAAACGTAAAAAATTGACAAAAAAAACACATTTTCCCCACATTTCTGTGATGGAAAGTTCTGGAATCTGCGTGGATCCACAAATTTCCACCCACCCCGCGTTCCCCAAAGTCCTACGAGAAAAATGGTACCTCACTTGTGCGGGTCGGCCTAGTGCCCGCGACAGGAAACGGCGCAAAACGCAACGTGGTTTTGAAGTGAAAAATGACCCTTTTTTTGGCAAAGTGACTAGCTGTAGATTTTGAACCCTAGCCCTGCCGGCACCTAGGGAAACCTAGCAAACCTATACATTTTTGAAAACTAGACACCCAGGGGAATCCAGGATGGGGTGACTTGACTGCCTCCCACCATGGTCTGTTACCCAGAATCCCTTGCAAACGTAAAAAATTGACAAAAAAAACACATTTTTCCCACATTTCTGTGATGGAAAGTTCTGGAATCTGTGTGGATCCACAAATTTCCACCCACCCCGCGTTCCCCAAAGTCCTACGAGAAAAATGGTACCTCACTTGTGCGGGTCGGCCTAGTGCCCGCGACAGGAAACGGCGCAAAACGCAACGTGGTTTTGCAGCGAAAAATGACCCTTTTATTGGCAAAGTGACTAGCTGTAGATTTTGAACCCTAGCCCTGCCGGCACCTAGGGAAACTTTGCAAACCTATATATTTTTGAAAACTAGACACCCAGGGGAATCCAGGATGGGGTGACTTGACTGCCTCCCACCATGGTCTGTTACCCAGAATCCCTTGCAAACGTAAAAAATTGACAAAAAAAACACATTTTCCCCACATTTCTGTGATGGAAAGTTCTGGAATCTGCGTGGATCCACAAATTTCCACCCACCCCGCGTTCCCCAAAGTCCTACGAGAAAAATGGTACCTCACTTGTGCGGGTCGGCCTAGTGCCCGCGACAGGAAACGGTGCAAAACGCAACGTGGTTTTGCAGCGAAAAATGACCCTTTTTTTGGCAAAGTGACTAGCTGTAGATTTTGAACCCTAGCCCTGCCGGCACCTAGGGAAACCTAGCAAACCTATACATTTTTGAAAACTAGACACCCAGGGGAATCCAGGATGGGGTGACTTGATTGCCTCCCACCATGGTCTGTTACCCAGAATCCCTTGCAAACGTAAAAAATTGACAAAAAAAACACATTTTCCCCACATTTCTGTGATGGAAAGTTCTGGAATCTGCGTGGATCCACAAATTTCCACCCACCCCGCGTTCCCCAAACTCCTACGAGAAAAATGGTACCTCACTTGTGCGGGTCGGCCTAGTGCCCGCGACAGGAAACGGCGCAAAACGCAACGTGGTTTTGCAGTGAAAATTGACCCTTTTTTTGGCAAAGTGACAAAGTGACTAGCTGTAGATTTTGTACCCTAGCCCTGCCGGCACCTAGGGAAACCTAGCAAACCTATACATTTTTCAAAACTAGACACCCAGGGGAATCCAGGATGGGGTGACTTGATTGCCTCCCACCATGGTCTGTTACCCAGAATCCCTTGCAAACGTAAAAAATTGACAAAAAAAACACATTTTCCCCACATTTCTGTGATGGAAAGTTCTGGAATCTGCGTGGATCCACAAATTTCCACCCACCCCGCGTTCCCCAAAGTCCTACGAGAAAAATGGTACCTCACTTGTGCGGGTCGGCCTAGTGCCCGCGACAGGAAACGGCGCAAAACGCAACGTGGTTTTGCAGTGAAAATTGACCCTTTTTTTGGCAAAGTGACTAGCTGTAGATTTTGTACCCTAGCCCTGCCGGCACCTAGGGAAACCTAGCAAACCTATACATTTTTGAAAACTAGACACCCAGGGAAATCCAGGATGGGGTGACTTGACTGCCTCCCACCATGGTCTGTTACCCAGAATCCCTTGCAAACGTAAAAAATTGACAAAAAAAACACATTTTCCCCACATTTCTGTGATGGAAAGTTCTGGAATCTGCGTGGATCCACAAATTTCCACCCACCCCGCATTCCCCAAAGTCCTAAGAGAAAAATGGTACCTCACTTGTGCGGGTCGGCCTAGTGCCCGCGACAGGAAACGGCGCAAAACGCAACGTGGTTTTGCAGTGAAAAATGACCCTTTTTTTGGCAAAGTGACTAGCTGTAGATTTTGTACCCTAGCCCTGCCGGCACCTAGGGAAACCTAGCAAACCTATACATTTTTGAAAACTAGACACCCAGGGGAATCCAGGATGGGGTGACTTGACTGCCTCCCACCATGGTCTGTTACCCAGAATCCCTTGCAAACGTAAAAAATTGACAAAAAAAACACATTTTCCCCACATTTCTGTGATGGAAAGTTCTGGAATCTGCGTGGATCCACAAATTTCCACCCACCCCGCGTTCCCCAAAGTCCTACGAGAAAAATGGTACCTCACTTGTGCGGGTCGGCCTAGTGCCCGCGACAGGAAACGGCGCAAAACGCAACGTGGTTTTGCAGCGAAAAATGACCCTTTTTTTGGCAAAGTGACTAGCTGTAGATTTTGAACCCTAGCCCTGCCGGCACCTAGGGAAACCTAGCAAACCTATACATTTTTGAAAACTAGACACCCAGGGGAATCCAGGATGGGGTGACTTGACTGCCTCCCACCATGGTCTGTTACCCAGAATCCCTTGCAAACGTAAAAAATTGACAAAAAAAACACATTTTCCCCACATTTCTGTGGTGGAAAGTTCTGGAATCTGCGTGGATCCACAAATTTCCACCCACCCCGCGTTCCCCAAAGTCCTACGAGAAAAATGGTACCTCACTTGTGCGGGTCGGCCTAGTGCCCGCGACAGGAAACGGCGCAAAACGCAACGTGGTTTTGCAGTGAAAAATGACCCTTTTTTTGGCAAAGTGACTAGCTGTAGATTTTGAACCCTAGCCCTGCCGGCACCTAGAGAAACCTAGCAAACCTATACATTTCTGAAAACTAGACACCCAGGGGAATCCAGGATGGGGTGACTTGACTGCCTCCCACCATGGTCTGTTACCCAGAATCCCTTGCAAACGTAAAAAATTGACAAAAAAAACACATTTTCCCCACATTTCTGTGATGGAAAGTTCTGGAATCTGCGTGGATCCACAAATTTCCACCCACCCCGCGTTCCCCAAAGTCCTACGAGAAAAATGGTACCTCACTTGTGCGGGTCGGCCTAGTGCCCGCGACAGGAAACGGCGCAAAACGCAACGTGGTTTTGCAGCGAAAAATGACCCTTTTTTTGGCAAAGTGACTAGCTGTAGATTTTGAACCCTAGCCCTGCCGGCACCTAGGGAAACCTAGCAAACCCACGCATTTCTGAAAACTAGACACCCGGCGGCTTCCAGGGAGGTATGGCTTGCGTGGATCCCCCAACGTTTCCTTACCCAGAATCCCCTGCAAACCTCAATGTTTGCTCCAAAAATCACTTTTTTCACACATTTTGGGGTGGGAAAGTAGTGGCATCACCGGGCTCACACAAATTTACCACCACCCAGCGTTCCCCCAGGTCTCCCGGTAAAAATGGTGCCTCACTTGTGTGGGAGGCCCAAGTACCCGCGGCAGGCAAGGACAACAAACGTAGTGAGGCGACATCAAAATGGCCTATCGCCAAACCACCTGGTTTTGCAAGGGGGGTCACTTTGGTTTTTGGCCCGGTGCGCGGCGGCCATCTAGGGAAACCTACCAAACCCAGGCATTTTTGAAAACTAGACACCCGGCGGCTTCCAGGGAGGTATGGCTTGCGTGGATCCCCCAACGTTTCCTTACCCAGAATCCCCTGCAAACCTCATTTTTTGCTCAAAAAATCACTTTTTTCACACATTTTGGGGTGGGAAAGTAGTGGCATCACCGGGCTCACACAAATTTACCACCACCCAGCGTTCCCCCAGGTCTCCCGGTAAAAATGGTGCCTCACTTGTGTGGGAGGCCCAAGTACCCGCGGCAGGCAAGGGCCCAAAACGTAGTGAGGCGACATCAAAATGGCCTATCGCCAAACCACCTGGTTTTGCAAGGGGGGTCACTTTGGTTTTTGGCCCGGTGCGCGGCGGCCATCTAGGGAAACCTAGCAAACCCACGCATTTCTGAAAACTAGACACCCGGCAGCTTCCAGGGAGGTATGGCTTGCGTGGATCCCCCAACGTTTCCTTACCCAGAATCCCCTGCAAACCTCAATATTTGCTCAAAAAATCACTTTTTTCACACATTTTGGGGTGGGAAAGTAGTGGCATCACCGGGCTCACACAAATTTACCACCACCCAGCGTTCCCCCAGGTCTCCCGGTAAAAATGGTGCCTCACTTGTGTGGGAGGCCCAAGTACCCGCGGCAGGCAAGGACAACAAACGTAGTGAGGCGACATCACAATGGCCTATCGCCAAACCATCTGGTTTTGCAAGGGGGGTCACTTTGGTTTTTGGCCCGGTGCGCGGCGGCCATCTAGGAAAACCTAGCAAACCCACGCATTTCTGAAAACTAGACACCCGGCAGCTTCCAGGGAGGTATGGCTTGCGTGGATCCCCCAACGTTTCCTTACCCAGAATCCCCTGCAAACCTCATTTTTTGCTCAAAAAATCACTTTTTTCACACATTTTGGGGTGGGAAAGTAGTGGCATCACCGGGCTCACACAAATTTACCACCACCCAGCGTTCCCCCAGGTCTTCCGGTAAAAATGGTGCCTCACTTGTGTGGGAGGCCCAAGTACCCGCGGCAGGCAAGGACAACAAACGGAGTGAGGCGACATCACAATGGCCTATCGCCAAACCACCTGGTTTTGCAAGGGGGGTCACTTTGGTTTTTGGCCCGGTGCGCGGCGGCCATCTAGGGAAACCTAGCAAACCCACGCATTTCTGAAAACTAGACACCCGGCAGCTTCCAGGGAGGTATGGCTTGCGTGGATCCCCCAACGTTTCCTTACCCAGAATCCCCTGCAAACCTCAATATTTGCTCAAAAAATCACTTTTTTCACACATTTTGGGGTGGGAAAGTAGTGGCATCACCGGGCTCACACAAATTTACCACCACCCAGCGTTCCCCCAGGTCTCCCGGTAAAAATGGTGCCTCACTTGTGTGGGAGGCCCAAGTACCCGCGGCAGGCAAGGACAACAAACGTAGTGAGGCGACATCACAATGGCCTATCGCCAAACCACCTGGTTTTGCAAGGGGGTCACTTTGGTTTTTGGCCCGGTGCGCGGCGGCCATCTAGGGAAACCTAGCAAACCCACGCATTTCTGAAAACTAGACACCCGGCAGCTTCCAGGGAGGTATGGCTTGCGTGGATCCCCCAACGTTTCCTTACCCAGAATCCCCTGCAAACCTCATTTTTTGCTCAAAAAATCACTTTTTTCACACATTTTGGGGTGGGAAAGTAGTGTCATCACCGGGCTCACACAAATTTACCACCACCCAGCGTTCCCCCAGGTCTCCCGGTAAAAATGGTGCCTCACTTGTGTGGGAGGCCCAAGTACCCGCGGCAGGCAAGGGCCCAAAACGTAGTGAGGCGACATCACAATGGCCTATCGCCAAACCACCTGGTTTTGCAAGGGGGGTCACTTTGGTTTTTGGCCCGGTGCGCGGCGGCCATCTAGGGAAACCTAGCAAACCCACGCATTTCTGAAAACTAGACACCCGGCAGCTTCCAGGGAGGTATGGCTTGCGTGGATCCCCCAACGTTTCCTTACCCAGAATCCCCTGCAAACCTCAATGTTTGCTCAAAAAATCACTTTTTTCACACATTTTGGGGTGGGAAAGTAGTGGCATCACCGGGCTCACACAAATTTACCACCACCCAGCGTTCCCCCAGGTCTCCCGGTAAAAATGGTGCCTCACTTGTGTGGGAGGCCCACGTACCCGCGGCAGGCAAGGACAACAAACGTAGTGAGGCGACATCAAAATGGCCTATCGCCAAACCAACTGGTTTTGCAAGGGGGGTCACTTTGGTTTTTGGCCCGGTGCGCGGCGGCCATCTAGGGAAACCTAGCAAACCCAGGCATTTTTGAAAACTAGACACCCGGCGGCTTCCAGGGAGGTATGGCTTGCGTGGATCCCCCAACGTTTCCTTACCCAGAATCCCCTGCAAACCTCATTTTTTGCTCAAAAAATCACTTTTTTCACACATTTTGGGGTGGGAAAGTAGTGGCATCACCAGGCTCACACAAATTTACCACCACCCAGCGTTCCCCCAGGTCTCCCGGTAAAAATGGTGCCTCACTTGTGTGGGAGGCCCAAGTACCCGCGGCAGGCAAGGGCCCAAAACGTAGTGAGGCGACATCACAATGGCCTATCGCCAAACCACCTGGTTTTGCAAGGGGGGTCACTTTGGTTTTTGGCCCGGTGCGCGGCGGCCATCTAGGGAAACCTAGCAAACCCACGCATTTCTGAAAACTAGACACCCGGCAGCTTCCAGGGAGGTATGGCTTGCGTGGATCCCCCAACGTTTCCTTACCCAGAATCCCCTGCAAACCTCAATGTTTGCTCAAAAAATCACTTTTTTCACACATTTTGGGGTGGGAAAGTAGTGGCATCACCGGGCTCACACAAATTTACCACCACCCAGTGTTCCCCCAGGTCTCCCGGTAAAAATGGTGCCTCACTTGTGTGGGAGGCCCAAGTACCCGCGGCAGGCAAGGACAACAAACGTAGTGAGGCGACATCAAAATGGCCTATCGCCAAACCACCTGGTTTTGCAAGGGGGGTCACTTTGGTTTTTGGCCCGGTGCGCGGCGGCCATCTAGGGAAACCTACCAAACCCAGGCATTTTTGAAAACTAGACACCCGGCGGCTTCCAGGGAGGTATGGCTTGCGTGGATCCCCCAACGTTTCCTTACCCAGAATCCCCTGCAAACCTCATTTTTTGCTCAAAAAATCACTTTTTTCTTACATTTTGGGGTGGGAAAGTAGTGGCATCACCGGGCTCACACAAATTTACCACCACCCAGCGTTCCCCCAGGTCTCCCGGTAAAAATGGTGCCTCACTTGTGTGGGAGGCCCAAGTACCCGCGGCAGGCAAGGACAACAAACGTAGTGAGGCGACATCAAGATGGCCTATCGCCAAACCACCTGGTTTTGCAAGGGGGGTCACTTTGGTTTTTGGCCCGGTGCGCGGCGGCCATCTAGGGAAACCTAGCAAACCCACGCATTTCTGAAAACTAGACACCCGGCAGCTTCCAGGGAGGTATGGCTTGCGTGGATCCCCCAACGTTTCCTTACCCAGAATCCCCTGCAAACCTCAATGTTTGCTCAAAAAATCACTTTTTTCACACATTTTGGGGTGGGAAAGTAGTGGCATCACCGGGCTCACACAAATTTACCACCACCCAGCGTTCCCCCAGGTCTCCCGGTAAAAATGGTGCCTCACTTGTGTGGGAGGCCCAAGTACCCGCGGCAGGCAAGGACAACAAACGTAGTGAGGCGACATCAAAATGGCCTATCGCCAAACCACCTGGTTTTGCAAGGGGGGTCACTTTGGTTTTTGGCCCGGTGCGCGGCGGCCATCTAGGGAAACCTACCAAACCCAGGCATTTTTGAAAACTAGACACCCGGCGGCTTCCAGGGAGGTATGGCTTGCGTGGATCCCCCAACGTTTCCTTACCCAGAATCCCCTGCAAACCTCATTTTTTGCTCAAAAAATCACTTTTTTCACACATTTTGGGGTGGGAAAGTAGTGGCATCACCGGGCTCACACAAATTTACCACCACCCAGCGTTCCCCCAGGTCTCCCGGTAAAAATGGTGCCTCACTTGTGTGGGAGGCCCAAGTACCCGCGGCAGGCAAGGACAACAAACGTAGTGAGGCGACATCAACATTGCCTATCCCAAATGACGCCTCACTACGTTTGTTGTCCTTGCCTGCCGCGGGTACTTGGGCCTCCCACACAAGTGAGGCACCATTTTTACTGGGAGACCTGGGGGAACGCTGGGTGGTGGTAAATTTGTGTGAGCCCAGTGATGCCACTACTTTCCCACCCCAAAATGTGTGAAAAAAGTGATTTTTTGAGCAAAAAATGAGGTTTGCAGGGGATTCTGGGTAAGGAAACGTTGGGGGATCCACGCAAGCCATACCTCCCTGGAAGCCGCCGGGTGTCTAGTTTTCAAAAATGCCTGGGTTTGCTAGGTTTCCCTAGATGGCCGCCGCGCACCGGGCCAAAAACCAAAGTGACCCCCCTTGCAAAACCAGGTGGTTTGGCGATAGGCCATTTTGATGTCGCCTCACTACGTTTGTTGTCCTTGCCTGCCGCGGGTACTTGGGCCTCCCACACAAGTGAGGCACCATTTTTACCGGGAGACCTGGGGGAACGCTGGGTGGTGGTAAATTTGTGCGAGCCCGGTGATGCCACTACTTTCCCACCCCAAAATGTGTGAAAAAAGTGAGTTTTTTGAGCAAACATTGAGGTTTGCAGGGGATTCTGGGTAAGGAAACGTTGGGGGATCCACGCAAGCCATACCTCCCTGGAAGCTGCCGGGTGTCTAGTTTTCAGAAATGCGTGGGTTTGCTAGGTTTCCCTAGATGGCCGCCACGCACCGGGCCAAAAACCAAAGTGACCCCCCTTGCAAAACCAGGTGGTTTGTCGATAGGCCATTGTGATGTCGCCTCACTACGTTTGTTGTCCTTGCCTGCCGCGGGTACTTGGGCCTCCCACACAAGTGAGGCACCATTTTTACCGGGAGACCTGGGGGAACGCTGGGTGGTGGTAAATTTGTGTGAGCCCGGTGATGCCACTACTTTCCCACCCCAAAATGTGTGAAAAAAGTGATTTTTTGAGCAAAAAATGAGGTTTGCAGGGGATTCTGGGTAAGGAAACGTTGGGGGATCCACGCAAGCCATACCTCCCTGGAAGCTGCCGGGTGTCTAGTTTTCAGAAATGCGTGGGTTTGCTAGGTTTCCCTAGATGGCCGCCGTGCACCGGGCCAAAAACCAAAGTGACCCCCCTTGCAAAACCAGGTGGTTTGGCGATAGGCCATCTTGATGTCGCCTCACTACGTTTGTTGTCCTTGCCTGCCGCGGGTACTTGGGCCTCCCACACAAGTGAGGCACCATTTTTACCGGGAGACCTGGGGGAACGCTGGGTGGTGGTAAATTTGTGTGAGCCCGGTGATGCCACTACTTTCCCACCCCAAAATGTGTGAAAAAAGTGATTTTTTGAGCAAAAAATGAGGTTTGCAGGGGATTCTGGGTAAGGAAACGTTGGGGGATCCACGCAAGCCATACCTCCCTGGAAGCCGCCGGGTGTCTAGTTTTCAAAAATGCCTGGGTTTGGTAGGTTTCCCTAGATGGCCGCCGCGCACCGGGCCAAAAACCAAAGTGACCCCCCTTGCAAAACCAGGTGGTTTGGCGATAGGCCATCTTGATGTCGCCTCACTACGTTTGTTGTCCTTGCCTGCCGCGGGTACTTGGGCCTCCCACACAAGTGAGGCACCATTTTTACCGGGAGACCTGGGGGAACGCTGGGTGGTGGTAAATTTGTGTGAGCCCGGTGATGCCACTACTTTCCCACCCCAAAATGTGTGAAAAAAGTGATTTTTTGAGCAAAAAATGAGGTTTGCAGGGGATTCTGGGTAAGGAAACGTTGGGGGATCCATGCAAGCCATACCTCCCTGGAAGCCGCCGGGTGTCTAGTTTTCAAAAATGCCTGGGTTTGGTAGGTTTCCCTAGATGGCCGCCGCGCACCGGGCCAAAAACCAAAGTGACCCCCCTTGCAAAACCAGGTGGTTTGGCGATAGGCCATTTTGATGTCGCCTCACTACGTTTGTTGTCCTTGCCTGCCGCGGGTACTTGGGCCTCCCACACAAGTGAGGCACCATTTTTACCGGGAGACCTGGGGGAACGCTGGGTGGTGGTAAATTTGTGTGAGCCCGGTGATGCCACTACTTTCCCACCCCAAAATGTGTGAAAAAAGTGATTTTTTGAGCAAACATTGAGGTTTGCAGGGGATTCTGGGTAAGGAAACGTTGGGGGATCCACGCAAGCCATACCTCCCTGGAAGCTGCCGGGTGTCTAGTTTTCAGAAATGCGTGGGTTTGCTAGTTTTCCCTAGATGGCCGCCGCGCACCGGGCCAAAAACCAAAGTGACCCCCTTGCAAAACCAGGTGGTTTGGCGATAGGCCATTGTGATGTCGCCTCACTACGTTTTGGGCCCTTGCCTGCCGCGGGTACTTGGGCCTCCCACACAAGTGAGGCACCATTTTTACCGGGAGACCTGGGGGAACGCTGGGTGGTGGTAAATTTGTGTGAGCCCGGTGATGCCACTACTTTCCCACCCCAAAATGTGTGAAAAAAGTGATTTTTTGAGCAAAAAATGAGGTTTGCAGGGGATTCTGGGTAAGGAAACGTTGGGGGATCCACGCAAGCCATACCTCCCTGGAAGCCGCCGGGTGTCTAGTTTTCAAAAATGCCTGGGTTTGCTAGGTTTCCCTAGATCGCCGCCGCGCACCGGGCCAAAAACCAAAGTGACCCCCCTTGCAAAACCAGGTGGTTTGGCGATAGGCCATTTTGATGTCGCCTCACTACGTTTTGGGCCCTTGCCTGCCGCGGGTACTTGGGCCTCCCACACAAGTGAGGCACCATTTTTACCGGGAGACCTGGGGGAACGCTGGGTGGTGGTAAATTTGTGTGAGCCCGGTGATGCCACTACTTTCCCACCCCAAAATGTGTGAAAAAAGTGATTTTTTGAGCAAAAAAAGAGGTTTGCAGGGGATTCTGGGTAAGGAAACGTTGGGGGATCCACGCAAGCCATACCTACCTGGAAGCTGCCGGGTGTCTAGTTTTCAGAAATGCGTGGGTTTGCTAGGTTTCCCTAGATGGCCGCCGCGCACCGGGCCAAAAACCAAAGTGACCCCCCTTGCAAAACCAGGTGGTTTGGCGATAGGCCATTGTGATGTCGCCTCACTACGTTTGTTGTCCTTGCCTGCCGCGGGTACTTGGGCCTCCCACACAAGTGAGGCACCATTTTTACCGGGAGACCTGGGGGAACGCTGGGTGGTGGTAAATTTGTGTGAGCCCGGTGATGCCACTACTTTCCCACCCCAAAATGTGTGAAAAAAGTGATTTTTTGAGCAAAAAATGAGGTTTGCAGGGGATTCTGGGTAAGGAAACGTTGGGGGATCCACGCAAGCCATACCTCCCTGGAAGCTGCCGGGTGTCTAGTTTTCAGAAATGCGTGGGTTTGCTAGGTTTCCCTAGATGGCCGCCGCGCACCGGGCCAAAAACCAAAGTGACCCCCCTTGCAAAACCAGGTGGTTTGGCGATAGGCCATCTTGATGTCGCCTCACTACGTTTGTTGTCCTTGCCTGCCGCGGGTACTTGGGCCTCCCACACAAGTGAGGCACCATTTTTACCGGGAGACCTGGGGGAACGCTGGGTGGTGGTAAATTTGTGTGAGCCCGGTGATGCCACTACTTTCCCACCCCAAAATGTGTGAAAAAAGTGATTTTTTGAGCAAAAAATGAGGTTTGCAGGGGATTCTGGGTAAGGAAACGTTGGGGGATCCACGCAAGCCATACCTCCCTGGAAGCCGCCGGGTGTCTAGTTTTCAAAAATGCCTGGGTTTGGTAGGTTTCCCTAGATGGCCGCCGCGCACCGGGCCAAAAACCAAAGTGACCCCCCTTGCAAAACCAGGTGGTTTGGCGATAGGCCATCTTGATGTCGCCTCACTACGTTTGTTGTCCTTGCCTGCCGCGGGTACTTGGGCCTCCCACACAAGTGAGGCACCATTTTTACCGGGAGACCTGGGGGAACGCTGGGTGGTGGTAAATTTGTGTGAGCCCGGTGATGCCACTACTTTCCCACCCCAAAATGTGTGAAAAAAGTGATTTTTTGAGCAAAAAATGAGGTTTGCAGGGGATTCTGGGTAAGGAAACGTTGGGGGATCCATGCAAGCCATACCTCCCTGGAAGCCGCCGGGTGTCTAGTTTTCAAAAATGCCTGGGTTTGGTAGGTTTCCCTAGATGGCCGCCGCGCACCGGGCCAAAAACCAAAGTGACCCCCCTTGCAAAACCAGGTGGTTTGGCGATAGGCCATTTTGATGTCGCCTCACTACGTTTGTTGTCCTTGCCTGCCGCAGGTACTTGGGCCTCCCACACAAGTGAGGCACCATTTTTACCGGGAGACCTGGGGGAACGCTGGGTGGTGGTAAATTTGTGTGAGCCCGGTGATGCCACTACTTTCCCACCCCAAAATGTATGAAAAAAGTGATTTTTTGAGCAAACATTGAGGTTTGCAGGGGATTCTGGGTAAGGAAACGTTGGGGGATCCACGCAAGCCATACCTCCCTGGAAGCTGCCGGGTGTCTAGTTTTCAGAAATGCGTGGGTTTGCTAGGTTTCCCTAGATGGCCGCCGCGCACCGGGCCAAAAACCAAAGTGACCCCCTTGCAAAACCAGGTGGTTTGGCGATAGGCCATTGTGATGTCGCCTCACTACGTTTTGGGCCCTTGCCTGCCGCGGGTACTTGGGCCTCCCACACAAGTGAGGCACCATTTTTACCGGGAGACCTGGGGGAACGCTGGGTGGTGGTAAATTTGTGTGAGCCCGGTGATGCCACTACTTTCCCACCCCAAAATGTGTGAAAAAAGTGATTTTTTGAGCAAAAAAAGAGGTTTGCAGGGGATTCTGGGTAAGGAAACGTTGGGGGATCCACGCAAGCCATACCTACCTGGAAGCTGCCGGGCGTCTAGTTTTCAGAAATGCGTGGGTTTGCTAGGTTTCCCTAGATGGCCGCCGCGCACCGGGCCAAAAACCAAAGTGACCCCCCTTGCAAAACCAGGTGGTTTGGCGATAGGCCATTGTGATGTCGCCTCACTACGTTTGTTGTCCTTGCCTGCCGCGGGTACTTGGGCCTCCCACACAAGTGAGGCACCATTTTTACCGGGAGACCTGGGGGAACGCTGGGTGGTGGTAAATTTGTGTGAGCCCGGTGATGCCACTACTTTCCCACCCCAAAATGTGTGAAAAAAGTGATTTTTTGAGCAAAAAATGAGGTTTGCAGGGGATTCTGGGTAAGGAAACGTTGGGGGATCCACGCAAGCCATACCTCCCTGGAAGCTGCCGGGTGTCTAGTTTTCAGAAATGCGTGGGTTTGCTAGGTTTCCCTAGATGGCCGCCGCGCACCGGGCCAAAAACCAAAGTGACCCCCCTTGCAAAACCAGGTGGTTTGGCGATAGGCCATCTTGATGTCGCCTCACTACGTTTGTTGTCCTTGCCTGCCGCGGGTACTTGGGCCTCCCACACAAGTGAGGCACCATTTTTACCGGGAGACCTGGGGGAACGCTGGGTGGTGGTAAATTTGTGTGAGCCCGGTGATGCCACTACTTTCCCACCCCAAAATGTGTGAAAAAAGTGATTTTTTGAGCAAAAAATGAGGTTTGCAGGGGATTCTGGGTAAGGAAACGTTGGGGGATCCACGCAAGCCATACCTCCCTGGAAGCCGCCGGGTGTCTAGTTTTCAAAAATGCCTGGGTTTGGTAGGTTTCCCTAGATGGCCGCCGCGCACCGGGCCAAAAACCAAAGTGACCCCCCTTGCAAAACCAGGTGGTTTGGGGATAGGCCATTTTGATGTCGCCTCACTACGTTTGTTGTCCTTGCCTGCCGCGGGTACTTGGGCCTCCCACACAAGTGAGGCACCATTTTTACCGGGAGACCTGGGGGAACGCTGGGTGGTGGTAAATTTGTGTGAGCCCGGTGATGCCACTACTTTCCCACCCCAAAATGTGTGAAAAAAGTGATTTTTTGAGCAAACATTGAGGTTTGCAGGGGATTCTGGGTAAGGAAACGTTGGGGGATCCACGCAAGCCATACCTCCCTGGAAGCTGCCGGGTGTCTAGTTTTCAGAAATGCGTGGGTTTGCTAGGTTTCCCTAGATGGCCGCCGCGCACCAGGCCAAAAACCAAAGTGACCCCCCTTGCAAAACCAGGTGGTTTGGCGATAGGCCATTGTGATGTCGCCTCACTACGTTTTGGGCCCTTGCCTGCCGCGGGTACTTGGGCCTCCCACACAAGTGAGGCACCATTTTTACCGGGAGACCTGGGGGAACGCTGGGTGGTGGTAAATTTGTGTGAGCCCGGTGATGCCACTACTTTCCCACCCCAAAATGTGTGAAAAAAGTGATTTTTTGAGCAAAAAAATGAGGTTTGCAGGGGATTCTGGGTAAGGAAACGTTGGGGGATCCACGCAAGCCATACCTCCCTGGAAGCCGCCGGGTGTCTAGTTTTCAAAAATGCCTGGGTTTGCTAGGTTTCCCTAGATGGCCGCCGCGCACCGTGCCAAAAACCAAAGTGACCCCCCTTGCAAAACCAGGTGGTTTGGCGATAGGCCATTTTGATGTCGCCTCACTACGTTTGTTGTCCTTGCCTGCCGCGGGTACTTGGGCCTCCCACACAAGTGAGGCACCATTTTTACCGGGAGACCTGGGGGAACGCTGGGTGGTGGTAAATTTGTGTGAGCCCGGTGATGCCACTACTTTCCCACCCCAAAATGTGTGAAAAAAGTGATTTTTTGAGCAAACATTGAGGTTTGCAGGGGATTCTGGGTAAGGAAACGTTGGGGGATCCACGCAAGCCATACCTCCCTGGAAGCTGCCGGGTGTCTAGTTTTCAGAAATGCGTGGGTTTGCTAGGTTTCCCTAGATGGCCGCCGCGCACCGGGCCAAAAACCAAAGTGACCCCCCTTGCAAAACCAGGTGGTTTGGCGATAGCCCATTGTGATGTCGCCTCACTACGTTTGTTGTCCTTGCCTGCCGCGGGTACTTGGGCCTCCCACACAAGTGAGGCACCATTTTTACCGGGAGAACTGGGGGAACGCTGGGTGGTGGTAAATTTGTGTGAGCCCGGTGATGCCACTACTTTCCCACCCCAAAATGTGTGAAAAAAGTGATTTTTTGAGCAAAAAATGAGGTTTGCAGGGGATTCTGGGTAAGGAAACGTTGGGGGATCCACGCAAGCCATACCTCCCTGGAAGCTGCCGGGTGTCTAGTTTTCAGAAATGCGTGGGTTTGCTAGGTTTCCCTAGATGGCCGCCGCGCACCGGGCCAAAAACCAAAGTGACCCCCCTTGCAAAACCAGGTGGTTTGGCGATAGGCCATCTTGATGTCGCCTCACTACGTTTGTTGTCCTTGCCTGCCGCGGGTACTTGGGCCTCCCACACAAGTGAGGCACCATTTTTACCGGGAGACCTGGGGGAACGCTGGGTGGTGGTAAATTTGTGTGAGCCCGGTGATGCCACTACTTTCCCACCCCAAAATGTGTGAAAAAAGTGATTTTTTGAGCAAAAAATGAGGTTTGCAGGGGATTCTGGGTAAGGAAACGTTGGGGGATCCACGCAAGCCATACCTCCCTGGAAGCCGCCGGGTGTCTAGTTTTCAAAAATGCCTGGGTTTGGTAGGTTTCCCTAGATGGCCGCCGCGCACCGGGCCAAAAACCAAAGTGACCCCCCTTGCAAAACCAGGTGGTTTGGGGATAGGCCATTTTGATGTCGCCTCACTACGTTTGTTGTCCTTGCCTGCCGCGGGTACTTGGGCCTCCCACACAAGTGAGGCACCATTTTTACCGGGAGACCTGGGGGAACGCTGGGTGGTGGTAAATTTGTGTGAGCCCGGTGATGCCACTACTTTCCCACCCCAAAATGTGTGAAAAAAGTGATTTTTTGAGCAAACATTGAGGTTTGCAGGGGATTCTGGGTAAGGAAACGTTGGGGGATCCACGCAAGCCATACCTCCCTGGAAGCTGCCGGGTGTCTAGTTTTCAGAAATGCGTGGGTTTGCTAGGTTTCCCTAGATGGCCGCCGCGCACCGGGCCAAAAACCAAAGTGACCCCCCTTGCAAAACCAGGTGGTTTGGCGATAGGCCATTGTGATGTCGCCTCACTACGTTTTGGGCCCTTGCCTGCCGCGGGTACTTGGGCCTCCCACACAAGTGAGGCACCATTTTTACCGGGAGACCTGGGGGAACGCTGGGTGGTGGTAAATTTGTGTGAGCCCGGTGATGCCACTACTTTCCCACCCCAAAATGTGTGAAAAAGGTGATTTTTTGAGCAAAAAATGAGGTTTGCAGGGGATTCTGAGTAAGGAAACGTTGGGGGATCCACGCAAGCCATACCTCCCTGGAAGCCGCCGGGTGTCTAGTTTTTAAAAATGCCTGGGTTTGCTAGGTTTCCCTAGATGGCCACCGGGCCAAAAACCAAAGTGACCCCCCTTGCAAAACCAGGTGGTTTGGCGATAGGCCATTTTGATGTCGCCTCACTACGTTTGTTGTCCTTGCCTGCCGCGGGTACTTGGGCCTCCCACACAAGTGAGGCACCATTTTTACCGGGAGACCTGGGGGAACGCTGGGTGGTGGTAAATTTGTGTGAGCCCGGTGATGCCACTACTTTCCCACCCCAAAATGTGTGAAAAAAGTGATTTTTTGAGCAAACATTGAGGTTTGCAGGGGATTCTGGGTAAGGAAACGTTGGGGGATCCACGCAAGCCATACCTCCCTGGAAGCTGCCGGGTGTCTAGTTTTCAGAAATGCCTGGGTTTGCTAGGTTTCCCTAGATGGCCGCCGCGCACCGGGCCAAAAACCAAAGTGACCCCCCTTGCAAAACCAGGTGGTTTGGCGATAGGCCATTTTGATGTCGCCTCACTATGTTTTGGGCCCTTGCCTGCCGCGGGTACTTGGGCCTCCCACACAAGTGAGGCACCATTTTTACCGGGAGACCTGGGGGAACGCTGGGTGGTGGTAAATTTGTGTGAGCCCGGTGATGCCACTACTTTCCCACCCCAAAATGTGTGAAAAAAGTGATTTTTTGAGCAAACATTGAGGTTTGCAGGGGATTCTGGGTAAGGAAACGTTGGGGGATCCACGCAAGCCATACCTCCCTGGAAGCTGCCGGGTGTCTAGTTTTCAGAAATGCGTGGGTTTGCTAGGTTTCCCTAGATGGCCGCCGCGCACCGGGCCAAAAACCAAAGTGACCCCCTTGCAAAACCAGGTGGTTTGGCGATAGGCCATTGTGATGTCGCCTCACTACGTTTTGGGCCCTTGCCTGCCGCGGGTACTTGGGCCTCCCACACAAGTGAGGCACCATTTTTACCGGGAGACCTGGGGGAACGCTGGGTGGTGGTAAATTTGTGTGAGCCCGGTGATGCCACTACTTTCCCACCCCAAAATGTGTGAAAAAAGTGATTTTTTGAGCAAAAAAAGAGGTTTGCAGGGGATTCTGGGTAAGGAAACGTTGGGGGATCCACGCAAGCCATACCTACCTGGAAGCTGCCGGGCGTCTAGTTTTCAGAAATGCGTGGGTTTGCTAGGTTTCCCTAGATGGCCGCCGCGCACCGGGCCAAAAACCAAAGTGACCCCCCTTGCAAAACCAGGTGGTTTGGCGATAGGCCATTGTGATGTCGCCTCACTACGTTTGTTGTCCTTGCCTGCCGCGGGTACTTGGGCCTCCCACACAAGTGAGGCACCATTTTTACCGGGAGACCTGGGGGAACGCTGGGTGGTGGTAAATTTGTGTGAGCCCGGTGATGCCACTACTTTCCCACCCCAAAATGTGTGAAAAAAGTGATTTTTTGAGCAAAAAATGAGGTTTGCAGGGGATTCTGGGTAAGGAAACGTTGGGGGATCCACGCAAGCCATACCTCCCTGGAAGCTGCCGGGTGTCTAGTTTTCAGAAATGCGTGGGTTTGCTAGGTTTCCCTAGATGGCCGCCGCGCACCGGGCCAAAAACCAAAGTGACCCCCCTTGCAAAACCAGGTGGTTTGGCGATAGGCCATCTTGATGTCGCCTCACTACGTTTGTTGTCCTTGCCTGCCGCGGGTACTTGGGCCTCCCACACAAGTGAGGCACCATTTTTACCGGGAGACCTGGGGGAACGCTGGGTGGTGGTAAATTTGTGTGAGCCCGGTGATGCCACTACTTTCCCACCCCAAAATGTGTGAAAAAAGTGATTTTTTGAGCAAAAAATGAGGTTTGCAGGGGATTCTGGGTAAGGAAACGTTGGGGGATCCACGCAAGCCATACCTCCCTGGAAGCCGCCGGGTGTCTAGTTTTCAAAAATGCCTGGGTTTGGTAGGTTTCCCTAGATGGCCGCCGCGCACCGGGCCAAAAACCAAAGTGACCCCCCTTGCAAAACCAGGTGGTTTGGGGATAGGCCATTTTGATGTCGCCTCACTACGTTTGTTGTCCTTGCCTGCCGCGGGTACTTGGGCCTCCCACACAAGTGAGGCACCATTTTTACCGGGAGACCTGGGGGAACGCTGGGTGGTGGTAAATTTGTGTGAGCCCGGTGATGCCACTACTTTCCCACCCCAAAATGTGTGAAAAAAGTGATTTTTTGAGCAAACATTGAGGTTTGCAGGGGATTCTGGGTAAGGAAACGTTGGGGGATCCACGCAAGCCATACCTCCCTGGAAGCTGCCGGGTGTCTAGTTTTCAGAAATGCGTGGGTTTGCTAGGTTTCCCTAGATGGCCGCCGCGCACCAGGCCAAAAACCAAAGTGACCCCCCTTGCAAAACCAGGTGGTTTGGCGATAGGCCATTGTGATGTCGCCTCACTACGTTTTGGGCCCTTGCCTGCCGCGGGTACTTGGGCCTCCCACACAAGTGAGGCACCATTTTTACCGGGAGACCTGGGGGAACGCTGGGTGGTGGTAAATTTGTGTGAGCCCGGTGATGCCACTACTTTCCCACCCCAAAATGTGTGAAAAAAGTGATTTTTTGAGCAAAAAAATGAGGTTTGCAGGGGATTCTGGGTAAGGAAACGTTGGGGGATCCACGCAAGCCATACCTCCCTGGAAGCCGCCGGGTGTCTAGTTTTCAAAAATGCCTGGGTTTGCTAGGTTTCCCTAGATGGCCGCCGCGCACCGTGCCAAAAACCAAAGTGACCCCCCTTGCAAAACCAGGTGGTTTGGCGATAGGCCATTTTGATGTCGCCTCACTACGTTTGTTGTCCTTGCCTGCCGCGGGTACTTGGGCCTCCCACACAAGTGAGGCACCATTTTTACCGGGAGACCTGGGGGAACGCTGGGTGGTGGTAAATTTGTGTGAGCCCGGTGATGCCACTACTTTCCCACCCCAAAATGTGTGAAAAAAGTGATTTTTTGAGCAAACATTGAGGTTTGCAGGGGATTCTGGGTAAGGAAACGTTGGGGGATCCACGCAAGCCATACCTCCCTGGAAGCTGCCGGGTGTCTAGTTTTCAGAAATGCGTGGGTTTGCTAGGTTTCCCTAGATGGCCGCCGCGCACCGGGCCAAAAACCAAAGTGACCCCCCTTGCAAAACCAGGTGGTTTGGCGATAGCCCATTGTGATGTCGCCTCACTACGTTTGTTGTCCTTGCCTGCCGCGGGTACTTGGGCCTCCCACACAAGTGAGGCACCATTTTTACCGGGAGAACTGGGGGAACGCTGGGTGGTGGTAAATTTGTGTGAGCCCGGTGATGCCACTACTTTCCCACCCCAAAATGTGTGAAAAAAGTGATTTTTTGAGCAAAAAATGAGGTTTGCAGGGGATTCTGGGTAAGGAAACGTTGGGGGATCCACGCAAGCCATACCTCCCTGGAAGCTGCCGGGTGTCTAGTTTTCAGAAATGCGTGGGTTTGCTAGGTTTCCCTAGATGGCCGCCGCGCACCGGGCCAAAAACCAAAGTGACCCCCCTTGCAAAACCAGGTGGTTTGGCGATAGGCCATCTTGATGTCGCCTCACTACGTTTGTTGTCCTTGCCTGCCGCGGGTACTTGGGCCTCCCACACAAGTGAGGCACCATTTTTACCGGGAGACCTGGGGGAACGCTGGGTGGTGGTAAATTTGTGTGAGCCCGGTGATGCCACTACTTTCCCACCCCAAAATGTGTGAAAAAAGTGATTTTTTGAGCAAAAAATGAGGTTTGCAGGGGATTCTGGGTAAGGAAACGTTGGGGGATCCACGCAAGCCATACCTCCCTGGAAGCCGCCGGGTGTCTAGTTTTCAAAAATGCCTGGGTTTGGTAGGTTTCCCTAGATGGCCGCCGCGCACCGGGCCAAAAACCAAAGTGACCCCCCTTGCAAAACCAGGTGGTTTGGGGATAGGCCATTTTGATGTCGCCTCACTACGTTTGTTGTCCTTGCCTGCCGCGGGTACTTGGGCCTCCCACACAAGTGAGGCACCATTTTTACCGGGAGACCTGGGGGAACGCTGGGTGGTGGTAAATTTGTGTGAGCCCGGTGATGCCACTACTTTCCCACCCCAAAATGTGTGAAAAAAGTGATTTTTTGAGCAAACATTGAGGTTTGCAGGGGATTCTGGGTAAGGAAACGTTGGGGGATCCACGCAAGCCATACCTCCCTGGAAGCTGCCGGGTGTCTAGTTTTCAGAAATGCGTGGGTTTGCTAGGTTTCCCTAGATGGCCGCCGCGCACCGGGCCAAAAACCAAAGTGACCCCCCTTGCAAAACCAGGTGGTTTGGCGATAGGCCATTGTGATGTCGCCTCACTACGTTTTGGGCCCTTGCCTGCCGCGGGTACTTGGGCCTCCCACACAAGTGAGGCACCATTTTTACCGGGAGACCTGGGGGAACGCTGGGTGGTGGTAAATTTGTGTGAGCCCGGTGATGCCACTACTTTCCCACCCCAAAATGTGTGAAAAAGGTGATTTTTTGAGCAAAAAATGAGGTTTGCAGGGGATTCTGAGTAAGGAAACGTTGGGGGATCCACGCAAGCCATACCTCCCTGGAAGCCGCCGGGTGTCTAGTTTTTAAAAATGCCTGGGTTTGCTAGGTTTCCCTAGATGGCCACCGGGCCAAAAACCAAAGTGACCCCCCTTGCAAAACCAGGTGGTTTGGCGATAGGCCATTTTGATGTCGCCTCACTACGTTTGTTGTCCTTGCCTGCCGCGGGTACTTGGGCCTCCCACACAAGTGAGGCACCATTTTTACCGGGAGACCTGGGGGAACGCTGGGTGGTGGTAAATTTGTGTGAGCCCGGTGATGCCACTACTTTCCCACCCCAAAATGTGTGAAAAAAGTGATTTTTTGAGCAAACATTGAGGTTTGCAGGGGATTCTGGGTAAGGAAACGTTGGGGGATCCACGCAAGCCATACCTCCCTGGAAGCTGCCGGGTGTCTAGTTTTCAGAAATGCCTGGGTTTGCTAGGTTTCCCTAGATGGCCGCCGCGCACCGGGCCAAAAACCAAAGTGACCCCCCTTGCAAAACCAGGTGGTTTGGCGATAGGCCATTTTGATGTCGCCTCACTATGTTTTGGGCCCTTGCCTGCCGCGGGTACTTGGGCCTCCCACACAAGTGAGGCACCATTTTTACCGGGAGACCTGGGGGAACGCTGGGTGGTGGTAAATTTGTGTGAGCCCGGTGATGCCACTACTTTCCCACCCCAAAATGTGTGAAAAAAGTGATTTTTTGAGCAAAAAATGAGGGTTGCAGGGGATTCTGGGTAAGGAAACGTTGGGGGATCCACGCAAGCCATACCTCCCTGGAAGCCGCCGGGTGTCTAGTTTTCAAAAATACCTGGGTTTGGTAGGTTTCCCTAGATGGCCGCCGCGCACCAGGCCAAAAACCAAAGTGACCCCCCTTGCAAAACCAGGTGGTTTGGCGATAGGCCATCTTGATGTCGCCTCACTACGTTTGTTGTCCTTGCCTGCCGCGGGTACTTGGGCCTCCCACACAAGTGAGGCACCATTTTTACCGGGAGACCTGGGGGAACGCTGGGTGGTGGTAAATTTGTGTGAGCCCGGTGATGCCACTACTTTCCCACCCCAAAATGTGTGAAAAAAGTGATTTTTTGAGCAAACATTGAGGTTTGCAGGGGATTCTGGGTAAGGAAACGTTGGGGGATCCACGCAAGCCATACCTCCCTGGAAGCTGCTGGGTGTCTAGTTTTCAGAAATGCGTGGGTTTGCTAGGTGTCCCTAGATGGCCGCCGCGCACCGGGCCAAAAACCAAAGTGACCCCCCTTGCAAAACCAGGTGGTTTGGCGATAGGCCATTTTGATGTCGCCTCACTACGTTTTGGGCCCTTGCCTGCCGCGGGTACTTGGGCCTCCCACACAAGTGAGGCACCATTTTTACCGGGAGACCTGGGGGAACGCGGGGTGGTGGTAAATTTGTGTGAGCCCGATGATGCCACTACTTTCCCACCCCAAAATGTGTGAAAAAAGTGATTTTTTGAGCAAAAAATGAGGTTTGCAGGGGATTCTGGGTAAGGAAACGTTGGGGGATCCACGCAAGCCATACCTCCCTGGAAACCGCCGGGTGTCTAGTTTTCAAAAATGCCTGGGTTTGGTAGGTTTCCCTAGATGGCTGCCGCGCACCAGGCCAAAAACCAAAGTGACCCCCCTTGCAAAACCAGGTGGTTTGGCGATAGGCCATCTTGATGTCGCCTCACTACGTTTGTTGTCCTTGCCGGCCGCGGGTACTTGGGCCTCCCACACAAGTGAGGCACCATTTTTACCGGGAGACCTGGGGGAACGCTGGGTGGTGGTAAATTTGTGTGAGCCCGGTGATGCCACTACTTTCCCACCCCAAAATGTGTGAAAAAAGTGATTTTTTGGGCAAAAATTTAGGTTTGCAGGGGATTCTGGGTAAGGAAACGTTGGGGGATCCACGCAAGCCATACCTCTCTGGAAGCCGCCGGGTGTCTAGTTTTCAGAAATGCGTGGGTTTGAAAGGTTTCCCTAGATGGCCGCCGAGCCCTGGGCAAAAAACCAAAGTAACCCCCCTTGCAAAACCAGATTAACTATTGTTACTACAGCGTGAGAATTTAGGAATAATACTGCAAAGAAAATGTGGCAGACAGTTTGAGGTTTACAGGACAATGGGGATAAAAAATATTTTTCAAATCACTAGAGAGACATCACCATGAACTCCCAAGGGTTTTCGACAATATCTACAGTTGGTGGGTTATTCTTACATGGAAAGTGTACCTTGGCAGAGAAACTAAAGACAAAGATTCCTGCACAACCATCTATTCCTCAAACACACACACATACTGGTTGGATTTGGCACGAGGGCGAGTCATGGTTCAGTGTATTAAATTTTATTAACAAGAGATTTCACAAAAATGAAATGCACTGTCAATAATTAAATTCACAAAAAACCAAACCAATGACTCGCAGCTCGTGAGCTGTAAAGCCACGTCAAGGCACCAACCACTTTACAGGCCATTCACACACCTTTCATACGTGATACAAACAAGACCATTC
Organism: Triturus cristatus; assembly: GCF_964204655.1. NCBI lineage: Eukaryota > Metazoa > Chordata > Amphibia > Caudata > Salamandridae > Triturus > Triturus cristatus. The sequence goes on from NC_140586.1 coordinate 234,415,054, forward strand.
GCACCACCAGGTACAAAAGCAACACAGTACAAAAATCACCAAAAAGGGACAAGGTACACCCTGCTTCAGAAAGACAAATATTACTGCACAGCCATATAACCCGCAAGCACACACACATACTGGTTGGATTTGGCACGAGGGTGAGTGATGGTTCAGTAGATAAAATTGTATTAGCAAGTGATTTCACAAAACATGAAATGCACTGGTAATAATTGAAAGGGCAAGAAACTGAACCATTGACTCACAGCTCGTGAGCTGTAAAGCCACGACAAGGCACCAACCTCTTTACAGGCCATTCATACACCTTTCATACGTGTGAGACATACAAAACCATTCACACCGCCAGCCGCGGGCCCATCACATAACAAAACTCACACCAGCACACAGCGCCATTCAAGGGCCCATCACTTTCACACGCCCACAATCCAGACACAGCAACTACACAGGCTGAAGGATTGCGTGGAGTGGCACTCAGCTAGCAGTGTGTGTAGTGACCAGCAGAAAGTCACTACTCACACACAGCCAGCCAAGCACCAGTCGACACACACCGCTAGCCAAACGCCAGTCCACGCACACCGCTAGCCAAGCGCCAGTCCAGGCACACCGCCATCCAATCGCCAGTCCAGGCACACCGGCAGCCAATCGCCAATCCACCTACACCGCCAGCCAAGCTCCAGTCCACGGACACCACCAGCCAAGCACCAGTCAGCGCACACCACCAGTCCACGCACACCGCCAGCCAAGTACCAGTCCACGCACACCGCCAGCCAAGCACCATTCCACGCACACCGCCAGCCAAGCTCCAGTCCACGCACACCACCAGACAAGCTCCAGTCCACGGACACCACCAGCCAAGCTCCAGTCCACGGACACCACCAGCCAAACACCAGTCCGCACACACCACCAGTCCACACACACCGCCAGCCAAGTACCAGTCCATGCACACCGCCAGCCAAGCACCATTCCACGCACACCGCCAGCCAAGCACCATTCCACGCACACCGCCAGCAAAGCACCATTCCACGCACACCACCAGCCACGCACCAGTCCACGCACACCGCCAGTCCATGCACACCGCCAGTCCACGCACACTGTCAGCCAAGCACCATTCCACGCACACCACCAACCAAGTGCCAGTCCACACACACCAACAGCCAAGTGCAAGCCTACACACACCGCCATCACATTTTGGATTTTTTTAGAAAAAAAAAAAAAAAAAAAATTGCAAATAGATACAAATCTTCTAACAGAAAATCAGCAACTAAATACATTGCACTAACACCAACCTTGAAACAGAATCATATTTTCCAAAGAATACAGACCAGCCAGTTCACTTTACCACTCATGAATGTTCCCAAAAGTTTTTTCGCGTGTGGTACGCTCTGAAACAAGCAGGGAGACACAGTGCAGGATGTGAGGGACAATCGGGGCAGTACATACGACTCTCCTTCCGCAAACCTCTTCGCCAACAGACTCTACATCTCCTACTGGGAAAATCTTTTGCGGGTGTGGGAGGAATGTGATCTGGAAAGTGGCGTTCTTTCAATCTAGCAACATCCTCCACCAGTCCAACTCTAGGAACACTTGCCTGTTCCACTACAACAAGGCTGCCTATTACAGACTCCTGAAACTTAGCAAAAGTCATCTTTGACTCAGGGCAAGAATCCTGGAACACAACAAAAGCATTAAACATTGCCAAGTGGAAAAGATGGATAGCCAACTTCTTGTACCAAATGTAAGCCTTACGAAGAGCAGTGTAAGGTTCCAACCTCTGATCTACTCTGTCAACACCACCCATGTGCCTATTATAGTCTAAAATGCACACAGGTTTGCGCGCTTCAGCGACCTGACCCCAAACAGTCACAGGTGCAGTGCTTTCATCATGGATGGAAGACAGCATGTAGACATCTCTCCTGTCTGTAAACTTCACAGCAAGAAGCTCCTGGCAACGCAACGCACTGCACTGTCCCCGCACAAGCTTTTGACAAACAAGTTCTTTCGGGAAACCTTTACGGTTACAGCGGATTGTGCCACAAGCAAAAGTGTCCACTTTGGCCAATTCCCTGAACAACCGCACACCAGTGTAGAAGTTATCTACATATAAATGGTGGCCTTTGTTAAAAAATCCTCTACCAAGTTCCCAAACAATTTTCTCAGTCACTCCAAAAGTGGACGGACAACCAGGGAGGTTAAACCTAGATTCCTTACCGGTGTACACCCTGAAATTAGAGACATATCCAGTCCTACTGTCACACAGCATATACAGCTTTATTCCATAGCGTGCCCTCTTACTAGGAATGTATTGCCTAAAAACCAAGCGGCCCTTGAACAACACCAAAGACTCATCCACTGCAATTTCTCTACCAGGGGCATAAATCTCAGAAAATCGATCAACAAAGTGATCAAGGACAGGCCTAATCTTAAAAAGACGGTCACAATCAGGGTGATCTCGTGGCAACGCTAAACCATTATCAACAAAGTGCATCATCCGAAGCAGAAGCAAATACCTGTCACGACTCATGACTGCCGGAAAAATAGACGTTGCCATCTAGGGACTGCTAGACCAATATGAAGCCAATGATGGCTTCCTTAGCAAGCCCATCAAAAAAGTTAAACCCAAGAACTTCTTCATCTCTTCAACATTTGTGGGAGTCCACCGGGTAGCTCTAGAGTGTGGCTTAAGACTGGCACTGTTGTCCCTCAAAAACTGTTCGGCATACAAATTAGTCTGCTCAACAATCTCTGCCAAAAACACATCGTCCATAAACAACTGAAAAAAATTTACAGGCAAAAAGTTCTCAGTATTCACTCTAGACCCTGGAACACCAGTAAACTCTGGAAATTCCGGCTGCACCATGCCAGGGACAACCCAGAGGTCATCACTTTCAACGGGAAGACTTGCAGCCCCAGTCTGCAGCCCAGATGTCTCTTGCCGCACTACACCAACGGGAAGGCTTGCAGCCCCAGCCTGCAGCCCAGATGCCTCTTGCCGCACTACACCAACGGGAAGCCTTGCAGCCCCAGCCTGCAGCCCAGATGTCTCTTGCCGCACTACACCAACGGGAAGCCTTGCAGCCGCAGGCTGCAGCCCAGATGCCTCTTGCCGCACTATCGGCACATCAGTCTCCTCCTCTAACACAGGCACTTCATCCGCACTAAGAGTATCTTCATCATCCGATGACCCCATACGGAGAGAAAACTCACTGCCAGAATCGTCCCCTGCCTCCTCTCCCTCAGAAGCAGAGTCAGTCTCTGACCCAATATCAGAGGAAGACTCAAACAGCAAACCAACAACCTGCTGAGCAGTCATCCTGCGGCTAGCCATTATACTTACTAAGATAGAAGACTGCACAAACAAGTCAACAACAACCAACAATGTGCAAACCAAGTAAGTAAAGAAATGTGTACCTTTTATCACAAAGATCAATGTACTCAAAAACTATACAATCCAATTACAAGAGACAGCTGCACTCACCAGAAACAAACTCTGCAGTGACACAGCAAAGACCAACGATATCAAACTAGAAAGAAGAAAAAAAAACAAATTACTCACAAGACAACAAAATACACATCGAGCACCAATGCAAAAAGTTTTTGACACTCAAAAACCCAACATACTGCTATTATTACACCATTTGCAAAAACAAAACAGGCAGAGAAATCAAACACATTTGCATTGTACAAAAAAACAGTCTCTTACCAAACTACACAAACAGCAGAACCACCAGTACCAAAACGTCAACGTGAAAAGAAGAAAAGCCTTCACCTAGAACAAAAAAGTAAACAAAAAAAAACATTACAATTGGAAATCACAAAAAATATAACAATAAACATTATAACATGCCATGTCACTACCCAAATGGTCAATCGGGTTGTGTGCCAGGTGGGGCAGAAAACAGCAGGAAAAAAAGGCTACTCAGTCCCGGGGCGGGTGAGCCAAATACATATAACAAATTGCACCCTGGAAGCGAGGGGTCACTTCTATTTCTAATTGAACTAATTCCCTGGTGTCTAGTGGGCTTTTCTGCCCCCAATGGGAGCAGAAACGGCAAAAAAATAAAACCGATCTGCCCCCAGAGGGGGCAGAAAAGTCTTCAAAAAATTTAGGGGCCCAAGGAAGCGACCCTTGCCCAAGGGGTCGCTTCCTACAATAATATTTATATCCCTGGTGTCTAGTGGGCTTTTCTGCCCCCCCCCCTAGGAGCAGAAACGGACAGAAAGACAACCAATCTGCCCCCAGGGGGGGCAGAAAAGTCTTCTAAATAATTAGGCCGCAAAGGAAGCGACCCTTGCCCAAGGGGTCGCTTCCTACATAAAGAAAAAGACATCCCTGGTGTCTAGTGGGCTTTTCTGCCCCCCCTGGGGGCAGAAACGGGCAGAAAGACGACCGATCTGCCCCCAGGGGGGGCAGAAAAGTCTTCTAATTATTTTGCCACCCTAGGAAGTGACCCTTGCCCATGGGGTCACTTCCTACATAACATAAAAGACATCCCTGGTGTCTAGTGGGCTTTTCTGCCCCCCCTGGGGGCATAAACGGGCAGAAAGAAGACCGATATGCCCCCAGGGGGGGCAGAAAAGTCTTCGAATTATTTTGCCCCCCAAGGAAGCGACCCTTGCCCAAGGGGTCGCTTCCTACATAACGAAATAGACATCCCTGGTGTCTAGTGGGCTTTTCTGCCCCCCCTGGGGGCAGAAACGGGCAGAAAGAAGACCGATCTGCCCCCAGGGGGGGCAGAAAAGTCTTCGAATTATTGGGCCCCCCAAGGAAGCGACCCTTGCCTAAGGGGTCGCTTCCTACATAGCATAAACGACATCCCTGGTGTCTAGTGGGCTTTTCTGGCCCCCCTGGGGGCAGAAACGCGCAGAAAGCGGACCGATCTGCCCCCAGGGGGGGCAGAAAAGACTTCGAAAAATTTTGCCCCCCAGGAAGCGACCCTTGCCTAAGGGGTCGCTTCCCAAATTCAAATAAACAAATCCCTGGTGTCTAGTGGGGCATCCCTACTCCACGATCGCGACGCTGTGCGCGATCGTGGAGCAGGAATGCCCTGTATTGAGACATCGGGGGAGAGGAAATACTCTTTCCTCTCCCCCGATGCCTCAATACAAAAGAAATCACCCCCGCGGCCCCCACCGGACAAGGGAACCTACCTCTTGCTGCCTTGGACGCGCTGGAAGAAATGGATTCCAGCGCGTCCAACGCTTCCTGATGACGCCGGCGCGCGCTGTGCGCGCTGACGTCATCAGAAAGCGTGGGGGGGCTCGGGGGGGCTCGGGGGTGGCAGCGGAAGCTCTTCCGCTGCCACCCCCGTAAAGGGGGGCAAGATCGAGGCGCAAGGGGGGGAGCGCCAGCGCTTCCCCCAGGGGCTGTCCTCATGACGGAACGGTTCCGTCATGAGCACAGCCCAACCGATGCTCATGACGGAACCGTTCCGTCATGAGCATCGAAGGGGTTAAAGGAGTGTTTTCGGCACAGATCCAGTTAAAACATACGTTTGTCATTTTGAGGAGCCCCAATAAGATTGACTTACCGCAGGCCCAGCACCTGCTATGTGGCCTTGGCCTAGTGATAACCAAAAGACATATTGCCAGACACTGGGGAGTAAAGAAATGCTTAACGATACAAGAATGGAAACGGGGCCGAAAAAGTAACTCATGTGAGAAGGGGCTACCTTCACAAATTTTATAAGGAATGGGGTAGATGGATCAAATATTACTCATTGGAGATGATATGCGATGTAGGGTCACTATGCCTGATGGATGCGGAAGTGATTTTGACTGTGGTAATGAAATTCACATTTGGATGTTTACTATTCCTAGTGAGTCTGTGATGGTGTGTGGGTGTGTGGGGATTGGGGATTTGAATTCTTCTTGATTGTTGATCTTCTCCACTGGTCAAAGAGTTTGAACTTTATGCTGACCACATTGAATTTATTTGCTATTGCTGCATTGTTTTGAAAAAATACACTAAAAATATATTTTTTTAAACTGTCAGGCTGTGTCTTCTGACAAATTGCTGGCTATTGTTGTTTTACATGGGGATTTGTGTCTATTTTCTTTTTTTAACTGTAAAGTAAGGGGAGTTTCTATAGGGAATTATGTAACAATCTTCCTGGAGTATAGGGAGTGTGAAAGGAAAGGCTGTGGAATTATGTCGTTTTTCGCAACACAGACGAAATTGTAAACATCCTTAAACAAACTGTATGCATTCAGCAGTTAGGAGAGCACAAATTAAGCAAATTGTTTCGTAACTCTGCAATATTCTGGAAACAGAGATTTTAATAGGATCAAAACAAATCAAGACACTTTACTTGGTGATGCCCAAATGATAAATATTAACAGAAACCCGATTCACCCACATTATCATTTGTGTGCCATATAGTTTTATCAATAAAACTGTATGTTTGTGCAAATTTAGTGGACATTTCAATGAAAATGTTCTGTCTGTAAATGACAGTGTGCTACCACATGATGCTTTAGTTACATTCAAGAATGACCTGCCTCATGTCCTTTAAAGGTACGTGGGTCATAAAGGTTTGTCAGTCTAAAAATTGGGTTGTGGTTCTTAAAGATTTGAGAAGCACTGCCAGTGGTGGTTCCTCCGCTAAGGCGGAGGAGCGTTGCCCCACTGAGCAAAAAGAAAAATAACATAATAATAACCATTGTTATTATCATGTTATTTTTCCTAAGCTGTCAGTGGCTCTCATGCGGTGCGGGGCTGGCCAGAGAAGAGGAGGAGTGGTGTACACTCACTAAGTGCGCATGAACTGTTTGGTCGGCTCTCTTGGGCCGACCAAACAGCTTATGTGCACTTTGAATGTTCCAACCAGGCTGCATTACACTGCCTGGTCAGAAACATGCACAAGCTCCATGTTCCAGTCCGAGCGCCGATCCTCGGTGCTCAGACCAATCACAACGCTGCATCGCAGCATTGCGATTGGATCAGGTAAGCCTGTGTGCCGGGGGCTTCCTGCTGCTGACCGGGACTCTGCAGTATGTAGTTATAGGTAGGACCTAGTTTCCATAGAAAGAGCGTGTAACCTATGATTTTTTAAATTTAATTTTAAGGTTTTTTATTTGCATTTTCTATCTAAAATGGCTCTTGAAGTGGTATTTTTATAAGTTTGTATTTTCTTCAGTGGATTAATAAGCATTGTTTTTATTTTCTTTACATTTTTCATATGCGCGACAACGTCACCAGGGTGTTTCTAAGTAACCTGAAACTTTGCATCAGGTCTTATGTATATCCACCATATACACACAACCAACGCAACAGCTCTTGTCACAGCCACCCTAGTACCCGAAATATTATGAAGTTTTTCTCTATAGGGTTTTTTTTCTTTCGTTTTTTAGGATCTTTGCAACGACATTGCGATCCCTGCAGACACGTGCAAAAAAGGGAAATAAAAGGAGACATTCAATAACCACCAACACATCCAAAAATAATATGTAAAAAAATCCATTCTGAACATTACCCTACACATATTACTATATGCATACTTCTTTAAAACATGTTTAAACTCATGTTTTTGTACTAAGTTTCTTTAAAATTCATCTTTCAGACCTATTTTCCATTTTCGCTGTTATTCGGGACGTTGTGATGACGCCGTTAACCGCGATGATCGTGCCTTTTCCATAAAGTCTAAAACACATATATCCACACATACGACAATATTCTACACACTAGGGGTTTCTTACAGTATTCTCTAGAAATCATCTCTAAAACCAATTTTATCTTTTGGCGGTGACTCAGGAGATCGCGATGACGTCGGTAATCACAACCCCCACGGACACGTCGTGAAAACGAAAAACAAAAGCAGACATTCAATGAATACCAACACATCTAAAAAATAATATGTAAAATATCCAATCTGAACATTGGACTACACATATTACTAGATACATACTTCTTTCAAAGCATCTTTAAACTTATATTTCTGTACTAAGTTTCTATAAAAACCATCTTTCAGATCTATTTTCCCTTTACGCGGTTATTCGGGATGACGCGACGTCGCTGTTAACCGTGAAGGCCGCGCCTTTTCCATGAAAACACATATATGGACACATATTACACTATTTTACACACTAGGGGTTTATTAATGTACACTTCAAACTCATGTTTTTCTAGTTTTGTAGAACAACCATCTCTCAAACCTATTTTCCGTTTTCGCAATGAGGCCAAAGATCACAATGAAGTTGGTTGTCGCGATCCCTACGATTACGTCACAAAAGCGGAAAGCAAAAGCAGGAATTCAATAGCCACCACCACATTCAAAAACTATAACTATATAATTAATTCTAACCATCACAGTAGATAACTCAACATATAAATAACTCTATAAAAACATTAATCAAAATCTCATTATCTCTATAACAATGCATATTAATGATTCACTGATATATTTTTTTTATATTCCCATCAATATTCACGACGACGTTGATAGTCACGATGTCCCCACGATAATACATGGGAGGCCGCGCTGGGGGTTGCGTCGTCATCACGAATATCGAGCGCAATTAAACAAATCAATTTTGGACACATAGTATCTCCATCCTGACCCTTTAGGTGGGTTTTCACACAAATTTTCAGCCCCGGGAACTGTTCCCGATAGATAAAATGTCGGTCGCAACTTTCTGTTTGAGGTTGCGTTCAGTCAATCACAGCATTCCCGTCGGCGCGTGCATTCGCGAGTAATCATGAAGCCACTGCGAAATATCAGCGGCAGAGATATCACTATAATTCTCGGCATAAATATCTCAAAAAATATTGATCGGATTTACACCAAATAAGCAAAAGGCACTTCTTTGAACCAACATCTACCCCCCTGCCAAATTTGGTGTAAGTCTGTTCAGTGGCTCGGGATGTAGGTGTGCCTAAAAGTTCCTATGGAAATTAATATTACAAACACACTCTTATTTCGCGCCCCAAATTCTCGGTCCCCACTGCACGGATCACCCCCACACTTTCCATGACAGCCAAAACCTACCGTGACACTTTTTGGGGAAACTTTCATGAAGATTGGTCAAACGCCAAAGTTATAGGCAAGTCAAAAAATGCTTCTCCTATGAAAACATGTTCTTATCTATAACTACCTACTGGCGACCACCAGTAGGTTATATATATATATATATTCACTGAAAAAACCATAGGTTTCACACATGTTATAGTTAGCTGGACATTTTACTGATAAAAAACCAATGAAATTCCCCGTTATAGTTAGTGCAGGCAACTATAACTCACGCGACCGCAATCGGTTCGCGCACCGCGTGCCCACGTTACGCTAGATGGGCCATGAACGCACGATGCGCTTCGCGCACCGTGCGCACATGGAGGACATATGATGAGCATCGTTGTGACAGGTAATATATTTGTTTTTCTTTAACTGTAATATGCCATGCACAAATGGTGCGCTTCGGGCACCTTTTGCACATGGGGTGGGGAGAGTGTGGATAATTTTTTTTTTTTTTAATTATTTTTTACCGTACGCGTACGGTAAGCGTAATCGGCGAAATTTTCAAAAAAAATTAAAATTCCATTTTTTGCCTTGGGGGATCGTTGGGGACTCCCTCAACATGGCTATGTGCTTGGGAGCTGTCTAAACAGCCCCTTTACATGTTTTTGCCCTTTGTTTTTCAACCCCCTGTCAGAGTGCGCGAGAGAAAATGGCGGCCGCCGCTTCCTGGTTTCGACCGATTCGAATGTTTACTAAGATCTAACGGCCAATCAGAATCGCGCTTGCGCACGTCACCGTACGCGTACGGTAAGCGCACGGTAAGCGCACCGTAAGCTGGCTCAAATATATATATTGATTTAAAGGCTATTTTCTCAGAATCTACTGAACAGATTTACACCAAACCTACAAAAGGCACTTCCTTGACCTGTAGACTACCTCTCTGCCAAATTTCAAGGAACTCTGTTCAGCCGTTCGGGCTGTAGCTGTGTCTAAAGGTCCTATGGAAAAATGCATGGGAAAAACGTGTTTTGGGACCCCCCTTTTATCTCAGCCCCTGCTTGACGAATCCCCCCGAGACTTTCAGGGTAGGAGCGGAGCATAGCGCCCCACCTATTTTGAAAATTTCGCGAGGATTCGTCGACCGGCGCCAAAGTTATTCCAAATAGAATGTTGCGGATTTCCTATGGGAACGTGGTCCTAACTATAACTACCTACTGGCGACCGCCAGTAGGTAATATATATATATATATATATATATATATATATATATATAGATGAACAAAAGATCCCTCCGTGAAGAAGACCAGAGGACACAGCGGGGAGTTTTCGGAGGTTCCTTTAATAACAATTGCTGCAAGGCATGATGCATTTCGGCGTAGTGCCTTCGTCAGATGCCGCCAGCCAAATGAGGTTCCTTCCCCTCCCTCCATTGCATTTCTATAGCCCTCCCAATGATGGCAGGTCAGCTGACTCCACTTGAATTGGGTGCAGCTGCAGTCCAAATGTCAAAGACTACAGCTCCCAGCATTCCATATTGCGGTAAGTACCGATAGTGGAGCCAAAGTTCTCTTGCTGAATAGCGCTGAAATACCTGGCAATGAAGGGGGCTTGATGTCATGAAGAAAACCCATAAACGAAAGTCCAGGACCCCCTTGAATCCCCAACGTTCTGGCCCAGCATCTCGTAGTCAGACTGGGTAGAGAAGCGCAGATATAGTGATCTCGCCTCTCCGTGTAGTCACGGACTGTCAATGACAGCAACCACATGCCTGGCTTGATCCTGGGGCGGTCCTGCAGTATCCGATACCTCGGAAATAAACAATCTGCCACGATGCCAGCAAACCGCAGGACACTTGATGAACGGGTCCTCTTGAACGCGCTACTGGCAGGCGCGTGAAACATGAACAAAAGATCCCTCCGTGAAGAAGACCAGAGGACACAGCGGGGAGTTTTCGGAGGTTCCTTTAATAACAATTGCTGCAAGGCATGATGCATTTCGGCGTAGTGCCTTCGTCAGATGCCGCCAGCCAAATGAGGTTCCTTCCCCTCCCTCCATTGCATTTCTATAGCCCTCCCAATGATGGCAGGTCAGCTGACTCCACTTGAATTGGGTGCAGCTGCAGTCCAAATGTCAAAGACTACAGCTCCCAGCATTCCATATTGCGGTTATATATATAGATATATATATATATATATATCCTACTGTGTATATCTACACAGAGAGAGTGAGACAGAGACAGAGATATACACACACATACATATATATTTATATGTGTGTTTTTCTATCTATATATATACATATATATATATATATATATATATATATATATATATATATATATATATATATATATATATATATATATATATATATATATATGTATATTCCCTAGGCAACTCCTAAACTCAACCACCCCTAAACCCTAAATATAGCCTTACCATCCAATACCTTTACTCACCCTTAAACTCTAAAAACACACTTACTACTCAATACCATTAACACCCCAACCCCTAAAAACACCCTTACCACCCAATACCCACACCCAACCCTAAAGCCTAAAAGCACCCTTCCCACCCAATACCCTTACCCACCCTAAACCCTGAAAATAACCCTTGCAACCCAATAGCCTTACCCACCCCAAACCCTAAAAACTCCCTTACCACCCAGTACCCTTACCCACCCCTAAACCCTAAAAACACCCTTACCACCCAATATCCTCATCCACCCCCAAGCCCTGCAAACTCCCTTACCACCCAGTACCCTTACTGCTCCCTAAATCCTAAAAACACCCTTACCACCCAATACACTTACCCACCCATAAACCCTAAAAACACTTGTATCACCCAATATCCTTACCCACTCCATAACCCCCAAATCCCTTTACCATCCTTTAACCCTAACCACCCTTAAACCCTAAAAACACCTTCACCATCCAATACTCTTACCAACCCCTAAAGCCTAAAAATACGCTTACCACCCAATACCCTTACCTACTCCTAAAATCACTCTTACCACCCTATACCCTTACTCGCCCCTAAATCCTTAGAAACACCCCTACCCTAATTCCATACATATATATATATATATATACACACACACATATACACATATATATATATTATCTACTGGCGGTCGCCAGTAGATAGTTATAGTTAGGATCGTGTTTCCATAGGAAATCTCAAAATTCTATTTTGAATAACTTTGGCGCCGGTTGATGAATCTTCGTGAAATTTTCAAAACTAATGGGGCGCTCCGCTCAGCTCCTACCCTGAAAGTCTCGGGGTGATTCATCAAGCGGGGGCCGAGAAAAAAGGGGGGTCCCAAAACGCGTTTTCCCCATGCATTTTTCCATAGGACCTTTAGTCGAAGGTACAGCCCGAACGGCTGAACAGAATTACTTGACATTTGGCAGAGAGGTAGTCCTCAGGTCAGGGAAGTGCCTTTTGCAGGTCTGGTGTCAATCTGTTCAGTATTTCCTGAGAAAATAGCATTTAAAAGCATATAAATATCTATACGCGCGCACCGTGCGCGCACGGTGTGCGCATGTGCGCGCACGGTCCCGTGCGCGAGCGAAATTCTGATTGGTTGTTAGATGACATTCGAATCGGTCGACATCAGGAAGTGTCGGCCGCCATTTTGTCTCTCGCACTGAAAAGGAAAGGGGGAAAAAAGGTGGAAAACGTGAAAAGGGGGCAGGGAAGAGAGTTCCTGACCCCCTAGCCTTTGTCAGGGGGTCACAGAAGGACCCCCATGGGTGAAATAAACATTTTTTTTTTTTAATAAAAATCGCGGGGAAGCGCGCCGGTGCGCGCATGCTGAAAAACCTTTAAAAAAATGTACAAATTCACTTAAAAAACCATAGGTTTCACACACGTTATAGTTAGGAATTAGCATTTAAAAAACCTTGCAAATTCACTTAAAAAACCATAGGTTTCACACAGGTTATAGTTAGGTGGACATTTCACTGGTAAAAAACCAATGAAATTCCCCCGTTATAGTTAGTTCAGATAACTATAACTCGCGCGACCGCCACTCTATCACAAGGATGATGTCATCACTGATGTCATGAGTGATGCCACTGACCATGTCATGAGTGATGTAATATGTGACGTCATGAGCAGTGGATTGCGGGCGTGCGAGTTATAGTTATCTGAACTAACTATAATGGGGGAATTTCATTGGTTTTTTACGAGTGAAATGTCCACCTAACTATAACCTGTGTGAAACCTCTGGTTTTTTTAAGTGAATATATATATATATATATATATATATATATATATATATATATATATTTTCACCAAACAATCCCTTCACTCGGAAGCAACCAGGAGGGGCCCAGCGGGGGTACCAAGAAAGTTTATTTATTGCAGCAAAAATGGCATGACACGTTTTTTTTAATCAAATGCCTTGCACATCGGTATTTCACACCAACCCACTTTTTAAATGTTCTATGATTCTTCCATTGGTGGAAGTCCAGCTGGGCCGTATTAGTACTAAGAACATCACTGCAGCCTTCCTTGACAGACTACAGTTCCCAGCAAGCACCATCCTGGCCAGCTGGGCAAATGTTTCACCTCCGCTTCTTTGAATCTCGTAGTGAGTACTGGTATTTTAACAAAGTGTTGTTGCGTGAAAGTTAAAATTAATCCCGGTGTCTCTGCAACAACGAATCTCTTTCTTGGCGCCCATACGTCCAGCCACATTAACCCATGTCCAGCATAACCGGAGACCACGATGCAATCATCTAGTCTCTCCGTGTAGTCACGGACTGTGTATTCACAGCAGTACCTTCAGTGCCGGCTGGTGTACACGGGCGAAATGGGCGTCGCCCTGCCACCCTGGGGGATTAAAAAAATGTGAGGTGGAACACTGAGCAGCCAGCAATAAATTGTGCTGGCTGCTCGGTGAACAAAGATGGGCAAATCCGTTTTTGTTTTTGAGGGGGTGGGGGAGGATGGCCCTTGGCTCCTCTGCTGCGCATGCTTTTGGCTGGGCGAAGATTTCTTCGCACTCGAGCCAGAAAGCAGGGCAGTGACGACAAACAGGTGGGAAAGGCCTGGTCTCACTGCCAGAATAGCTTTGGATTTTGGGCGTTATTTCTAAAGCCCAGGGAGGAGTCAGGATCTCCCCATTTATTCCAATGGCTGGGGGCGGGGCAGTCCGGCTTCAGGGAAAGTAGTGGGGCGTGGCAGTGGCCTCTGCCTCTTCCTCGATAGAGACCCAGCAATAGTTGTTTATTATTAGGTGATTGGTTGGTGAGGTGTGCTGGGGTCTGGGGGAGGTGTCAATCCAGCATTTTCCAGTTTGGCTCGTGCTCATTGCCATGCTGTCTTCTGCAGTCACAAGGAGCCCGTCCGGAGCGAGAGAACACTGGTCGGCGCGTTATCGAACTTGTAGGATTGGATTTGCGGGTTACAGTTACAGGTAGCTTGTACTATATATGACCAGTCCTGTTATGTATATGACTTTTTTCGGTGTGTTCAGTGAGTTTACCAGGACGTGAAAGCGTGCGTGACTAATTTAGAAGGAACACCGGCCTTTCACAGGCAGTCTGCCTGTGAAAGGCCGGTGCTCCTTCTAAATTAGTCACGCACGCTTTCATTGAGGCAGACGCCTGGTTATTACTGACTCTCGTCCCTGCGTGGCCTGCGCCGACATACATTCAGCTGGTCTGCCACTGACAGACTCTGAAATTATCCTAAAGCTCAAGGGCTGCTGTGAGTGGGTGAGGCTGGGTCCTCTCCCCTCAAGTTCATTATAAAGTGCAGTATCCTGCTGGGACCGCACTTAGTACACTTCGCTAACATCTACGCACTGCCTGTTACTGCGGGGGCTGTCGTGGGGTTAGTGCTGGGGTGGGATTCAATGGTTGCAGCAAGGGGATTGTTGGAAAATTAAAATACCCCTGCTATGAACCGGTAATCGGGCACGTGCAAAATATGAAGAAGGGTCACACAGTGGCCCGTTGTGGTGAGAGTGGCCCCTGAGAGAGGAGTTAGACAGGGGGCTGCACGCTGTGGAGAGAGAGACGCCCCTGGGAGGGCAGTTAGACAGGGGTGGTATTTCACAGAGTTTAATTGGCATTAGGCTGATTGGTGGCCTCCCACAGGGTTGGCAGCAACCCTGCGCTGCAGGTGCTTGGGTTAGGTCCCTGTTATAAACCTTGGCTATCATGGCACCAAACAGGCAAGCTCGAGCCTCCCTACAAGAGTCCGATCCATCAGCATTTTCTTCTTTCCCTTTCGTCGTACTTAATTCAGTCCACCACCCCCTACACACATTCATTCACTTTTCCATTCAGTTATTCAATTCTCCCGTTGATTTGTCCATCCTTTCACCCTTTTTGCATCTTCCTTTTAGCAGTCTTCCTTCCACTCTTTCTTGCACCTTTACTCCGTCCCACTTTCCTTCTCCACGTTTCCTTCTTCCAGTACTTTCACCATTAAATCCGCCCATTCCTCTGTATCTTTCTCTTCCTACCCATTTTTCCTTCTCCTACGTACATCTCCTTTCTTACTTATTTCGCTCCCTTCTTCTATTTGCCCCCCCACTTTCTTCACCTCCCCCCATTGTCAACATTACATTTCTCTTTCATTTTCTTCTTCCCCGTACTAGGCTGATCTGACAGTCCTCGACCCATGCCCTTCAGGTGTGCCATGCTGGTTCCCCAAAGTGTTATCAGTGCTTTTGTAGGGACATGTCGACAGACCGGTAACTTACTGGCATTCATCTTACAGGCCCAGCCGCATTTCCCCACTTTAGGTGTTAACGGGTTTGGTGTGCGAGTAAAGGCCATTTCTTTTCTAGCTTATACTATCGAAATAGTGGAAAGATTTGGGTCTCCTGTATACATTTGTGAGCAGTGTTTACAGCACAGGTTCCGGTTTGGCGGGACTAAGTCGGCACTCGGCATTTCATCCCACATAGGTCAATACATCCATACCACTGGGATGGATGTAGAAATACCTTGCAGTGCAACGTGTGATGGCGAATGCTAAGAAATGAGATTTCCGTAGGGTAACACATAGCTGTCACATGGCTAGACTGCTAATCCCCACCGCATTGCCTTTGAAGTGGTTGGGGTATGCATGCGGAAATGCAGGTTTCGAGTTGTGCGCAGGTACTTTGCTGCGAGCAGTCAAAGCGGGCTTGACTTTGATATTAAATGTAACATAAATACTCACTCTGCTTTGGCTGGGGCTATAAACTTCGGTTTTATTCCCTGGTTAAGAACCACAACAACGCACTCGACCGCGCCCTCATGCCACCTTTGGAAACTGCTTATTGGGAACAATTTGGAGATATTAAACTTGCTTACTCTGGAATCAATCGTCAGACCTGATATTCCAAGCTTCCTGTAGCCAGGGAGGGAAAATATGCCCCAGATCACACCGTTTAAGGAAGTCATAACTCTTGTCACTGCCTCAATGGACAATTTATCCACCAGACGTATTTCCAGATGCTGCATTTAGATTCGGACTTTGACCTAGCTGGACATAATATTTTTTTTAAAAATTTGTGCGTTTAAGTTTTCAATTTTCTTTTTTAAATATCATCACTGGAGTCCTGTTCTGCTGCTCTCCTTTCGGTAGCTGTTAGTTTAATCCATGCAGTGCGTGCATTCATGTTTCTTACTGTGACCACATCTCGCACAAATACACCAAACCAGTGTTCACGAGCAGGGTAACATAGAACGGTATATTAAAATATGTATAGCGTCTGTATGTGTATTCGCTGGAGCGGTAGCTCAACTGGCTAATGCCGCTGCAGCCCAAGGTCCGACAGGGCCACTTAAGCTTTTCACGCTGTCGATAAAATGAGGAACATTAACTTGAGTGATGATAAATCTTTGTGTTTACAGGGTTTCTGTATGCATGGATTGGAACGCCATGTAAAATTGCACAACAAAACGATGCATGCTTGTATACTGTGGCAATATACCTGAGGTATGTGAACGGTTGCGTGGAGAGAGGTGTGTAAAGGCATAGCAATAAACATCTCTGGATTAATGAACTTAAAATCATTTATACAGCTCTTTGTGTCACTTTTCTACCACACCAAAGCGCTATAAAACATATTATTATTGGCCAACTTAATGATACTCAATTTATAGACCACACGTGAGTGGAAGGCTAAGTCGACCATGCCGAGGTTCGAAGTTGTGAACGACAGACCATCACCCAGCTCAGCAGCAAGTGTACCACTTACATAGTTATCCATGTGTAAGTAGAGCACACACAAATGTATCAGTGTACGTGTTTGTGTATACGCAAACAGAAGTGTGCAATATTATTGATTTATTTATATTTGTGCTTTGCTGAATGCTTGGATGTCCACTGACCGATTCAAAGCGCAAGTGGTTTTTATAACAAGTGCAATGCTATATATTAAGCAAATAGTTGGGTATGTCCGTGCTGAGTAAATAGTCGTAATAATGTCTTTACTGACTTGCAGAAACCGTGCCCACAGTGCTTCGGGCGGCCATAATGGCAGGAAATGTGGCAGACTGGCACTCAGGAAGAGCGCTTCTTCTGCGCTCTTGACCTTTTGGCGTTTTCTCCCTTCACCCACTCACTAGTTACTTTCTGCCTGCACTCCATTTCCACAGACAGCAGCAGCCATACCTAGCGCTTCCTGGAGCACAGGAAACTCCTCAGCCACTACCATGGGCAGCCCGACGTTGTGGAGTTTAATTGTGGTCTTATCTTGTCTTTTGTTCAGGATTCGTTTAGTGGAATTTTAATTATATAGGTGTTGCTCGTTTTATTATTCTTCACGATACGGCAGATTGTTTCTATGAGCTGCACGCATGAATGGTTTGATTTCAGTTTCCTGAGTAACAAACTCGTATCTAACTGTACACAAAGACACGCACGAAGGATCGCTGAACGATACATTCCCTGAAGGTGCACTTACTGTACTCTTCACTAGTTTCGGTGCTTCCACTTGGCAATGGACCAGTGCCCTCTGTGAGAGGGAAGAACATATCAAGGACCTTCAAACTGCCTCTCTCTCTCCATCCATTCATTCTCTCTCTCTCCGATGGTCTTCTCTCTACCCCCCTCTCTTTCTCTCCGTCTTTCTCTTGAAGCCCCCCCTTGCCTGCTCATAGCTGGCAAGTTTCCAGTTTGCTTATGTGTGACATTTCCAGTGATTGTGTTTGCTTATGTGTGACATTTTAAGGCCATATGTGTGAGACTTTGAGTGACCCTTTATTGTGAATTGAATAAAGCAGATATAACCATGAAATAAGATGAATATTGGGAAACTCCCACTTTGCATATTAAAATGGTTTAGAAATTGCATTAAAACAGACCAGAGCGCTGATGGATCTTCTGAGTAAAACAAGAACAGAGTGAAGTTTCTTTATTGAAAAGCGGTTTCGGGAAGAAACTCATTTTAGTGCTGACAGGCCAGTTAGTAAAAGAGTGGGCACTCTGCTGGTAAAATTCACAAAGATTGTCCTCTATAACTCATAAAAATTGGCAATTTCTTAAATGATAAATATTTCAATCGTAGTGCTTTATTAACATTCCTGCTTCCTCAAGTTTGCATGAAAATGCACCATTTGTCCACTCTTATTTTCGAATTTTTCTCAGGGTAATATCCCTCCCGAACCCCACTTAAGTTGTTCAGGCTCGCTCGCTATGCTCGCTCGCCATACTGCAGTACGGCAATAATTTTACGCCCACCACTTTCAAATGTCACCAGCCGCCCCTGAGTACCTTGCTTTTTTCGGATGCGGCGGTCCAGAGTAAGTGGTCCTTAAATATATATAAGGAATTAGGATAATATATATAGTTTCACCTACCTGATATATACTTACATTTTCGTTGAAAAGACATGCGTGGTAAAGGCATTGCATGATAAATGTATGTTAATTGTATTGCGTAGTAAATGATGCACTGGAAAGGCTGTGTCCCTTGATCGGGTGCAATAAACAGGACCTATTACGAGTTTCTGGGGAATAACATACAGATTTTGGTGTTTAACCCACCAAAATCCACATGATACAGTAATTACAGTATGGTTTTCCATTAGTACATTTTGTCAGGTTTGATTATCGGATACGTTAAATAACACTCAATTCGTAATTCTGACCTGTGCATAACCAGGGGTGCATGCATAGGTCGGAAAAAAATGACTGACTCGTAATCAGGCCCATAATGTGCTAGAGCTCAATCTTCCAACTGAGTCCTGTTGTGTCCAGAATCCCGGTCGTAAGTTTCACCTTTGAAGCAGCAGGTTTATGTAGCTGTTTGGGGAAAAAACAGCCCACTTTTCATGTGTATCAAAACAGTATCCATTTGCCTCTTGAACTCTCAAACTCCTCTGCTACTCCATTTTTGTATGGACGACAGTAGATGGTAGTACACCTTGATTTGAGATAGCACCCGCCTTTGTTGGCAGAGCAACCCACAAAGGTGGCGTTTGAACATGAGCTCACTATGGTCTGATTGTCTTCCTTTTTGTTTCTATTAAGCCAGTGAGTATGAAGTAATGCAAGAGTGGATCCTCCATTCAGGAAGGAACCAATGCAGGTTTCTAGGGAGGTTTTGCATAGCAAACAAAGAGGCTTGAGGAACAATTACTGAGCAGCGATTGTGAATATACCACTTAAACCAGACTTCTAACTGATGAAAAGCAGGGGTGTAGCTATCAATAGTGCAGCGGGCGCTGGGGCACCCAGGCCTTGTGGCTTTAGGGGCCCAATGACCCAAGTTTTAGTTGTATTTTACTGCCTGCCTAGGTGGTGGGGCGTACTTTGCTAGCACCATGGCCTATGGCACCATTGCTAAGCCACCCGTGAACACTGTTGTGGAACAAAATTCCTCCATTTTGTGTTTGTTCCTTACAACAAAGCCGTCCACGGGGTTGGAGCACTCATGTGCAAAAGTACAGATAAATGATATTCACAAATTCACGCCTAGAAAGGGTGTCTATTTGCACTATAAAAAGTGAGAAAAAATGCCCCTGATGTGTGTCTTGGACAGTCTGTATCGCTGATGAGATAATGACAATGGTGCAGCAGCAAGGGAAGTCACCCAGCAATGGAGAGAGAGTGGGACAAGTCAAAATGGGCGACTTGAGATGCCTTCAGCACGGGCTGCGATAAAACTGGGGTGGTTTGCAGGGGGAGTCCATAGAACTGAGCAGAGAGTGGTTGACAAGAAGTGCTGGACCTGCAGAGTCCTCCAGTGTTGACTGGTAGAAGTTCTATGTCTCCAGTGCTGGAAGGGGGGTTGAATTGAAACGCTCAGCTGAGATGACTGTGCTCAGGGTCTGTCCCAGCTCTTTGAAGTGATTTGAAGCCAATCAGCACTGAGGAGAGGGAGCTAGACGTGATGGGGAATGACTATGAGACCAATATGGCAACCATTTGTCTGATTTGTTAATTGTTGTACAATGCTGTCATGTTTCCTTGTGGTCACCTCACAGATCTGTGATAATGTACTTTGCTAGGTAGCCTGCAGGTCTAGGCTAGAGGCAGGCGAATTTTATATTTTGTCTATAAAATTTTGCACTATTGTAAACTTGCAAAAGTTTGCTTCTAGGTGAAAATTCTTGCAATTTCATGAAAGCATTTTCTAGCTAAAATATTTTTGTGGAGCAATTCAAATGAGGAGAAAAAAAATATTTCTCCTTGTTACGTCTCACCTGGGAAGGTGTAGCATTTTGGCGCATTCTCGGGCCTACCACTTTTGCTAAATATGTGAATGCATCAAAATCCATGGATGTTGCATGGAAACACCCATGCAACACCCATGCAACACCTCTCTGGCGCAAAGTAACGCAAGAAGGTGGCCTTGTGTGGCTTTATAAATTGCATTTTGGGCTTCGCGCATGCACCACGTTGCATGGTGCAAGCGTGATGCAACATATATATATATATATATATATGGAAGAAGAACTGTGGTCCTTCATTGGTTAATTCAAAGTCTAATCCCAGGGGACATCATGCATACAATTGGTTTTAAAATACTAAAACATCAGTATATTGGCTGAACGAGCAATGTGTGGGATACTTGTACACATTTTCTGTATTCTACATTCATTACGAGACATCAGCCCATTGGAGGGCTCTATTTGAATATACAAAATACTATTGACCCTAGACAGAGTTTTTGTTAAATTTTAATATGCCGGATGAGGGAGCAATATTTTCAATGAATTTGTTGTGTTTAATTATGAAAATTTATGCAAGTGAATGAACTGATTTTTATCTCTCCTCTAAGGCAATTTGCAATTCGTGCATATCCGTTTTTGCATGCTTGATATGTCTCAAGGGTTTCGGATTGTTTCATGTACCCACACAACTGCTATGGTTTGATGAATTACCCTTCTAATTTTGTCGTTATTTTCTGTTAAATGACTAGGCTAAAATGGCCGACACATAACGATTGATTTATTGCAATCTATTTGATTAGTCCTTTGTTGGTTTTGCTCACTTTCCTTCCTGTCCAATGAAGACAGTGATTATTTATATGTGGCATTTGTAATGCACTAACTGACACTGACGAAGGCCAGGGTGCCGGAACGCGTGTGTCAGCTTTCCACGGAGAGTGAAATAAAGATTTATTTTTGGATTACGAGCTCGGAGTGCGCTTCACGTTATCTTTGGAGACGTGTGTTTTGGAGATATATATATATATATATATATATATATTGCTCCCAAGTTTGCACCAAAAGCCAGGTCACTCGCAGGCGGGTGCTGTCTCGTGGCGGTGCCCCACGTATAAATACTCCAGCTTCCCAACTTCGTCGTTGTGTACAAAGTCAAGCACTCACGGAGGGGGTTTTGTATCGGCTCTTATTTAATTAGCAGATGAACCAAAACAGAGAGACAGACGCGTTTCAGAGATTCCTTCATCAGTGTCTGATTTCAGACGCCGCGCGCCAACATTTAAATTCATTTGCGTCATTCGCATCGCGACAACATCGATGACGATGGTATAAGCCTCGCTATTGCATTGTAACAAGGCGGCCATCTTAGAACAGTGTATTCCTCATACAAAATTCATTGTTCTTGCTAAAATACATTCCATTTTTTCGATTGCTTGCAGTGTGCTTTACCATAAATGATTAAATGTCAAAAATCTTGACAAATGAGTAATAATGTACATAAGATATTGCGTCTTCATATTGTCAGTTGAACCAAACGGTATAATCCCGCATGAGTTCAACTTATTAAAGTTAATCCCGTCAATACGAAAACAACTTTATCGACTAATGAAACCGTGTATCGGTTGTTGAATAAACTGCAATACTGTAATATGGTAAAGCACACTGCAAGCAATCAAAAAAATGGAATGTATTTTAGCAAGAACAATGAATTTTGTATGAGGAATACACTGTTTTAAGATGGCCGCCTTGTTACAATGCAAGAGCGAGGCTTATACCATCGTCATCGATGTTGTCGCGATGCGAATGATGCAATTGAATTTAAATGTTGGCGCGCTGCGTCTGAAATCAGACACTGATGAAGGAATCTCTGAAACGCGTCTGTCTCTCTGTTTTGGTTCATCTGCTAATTAAATAAGAGCCGATACAAAACCCCCTCCGTGAGTGCTTGACTTTGTACACAACGACGAAGTTGGGAAGCTGGAGTATTTATACGTGGGGCACCGCCACGAGACAGCACCCGCCTGCGAGTGACCTGGCTTTTGGTGCAAACTTGGGAGCAATATTAATATCCAGGGCACCATTCCGGAATGCGTTATATGTCATTATCAGAGTGAAGAGTGAAAACAACGCACCGACTGACGTCCCGGCTGATATCAACAAAACGGGTAAGCCAGGCCATTTAAGACTTTTCATCTTCCAGATTTATCGCATTACAAATCCGGAGTAAGGCGTGTGAGGGGGTGTATCGTGAGAAAAGCAAGTTGCTTTTCCAGAGCAGATGTGAGAAACATGTTCGACGAAACAGACCGCCGCGAAGCAGCACGCGAGATATTCAAAAAGACCGCAAACAAACCAACAGTGGGGTCAGAAGAAACATCTAATGGGTCGAATACTCGTACTACCCTACGTACGCAGTTTACTAAATTAGAAAGGCTGTGTGAAAGGGAGATTAGAAAGTGGTGGGCAGCTACCTCCCTCCAGAACTACATGGACGTAGACAGGGTACCAAGGGGCCTACGTATCTACACCGCACCCGCCTATGAAAATCCGGACCCACAGCTTCTGGAAGAATGGGCAGATTACACAGCAGCATCGTGCAAAGGGATGTTGGCCATCCTGGTAAAATTCGCCTGGAGCGATAGAGAAAAACCATTGGCAGAGATAGCGATCCTGGAAAAGGACCTAGCCAACGATGCTGATAAGAGTAAACAAGAAGACCTAAGAGAGGAAATGAGGAAACGACTACACAAATATGAACTAACGATAAGGCAACGAAAACAAGAAAAATTTTAGCGTGATGAACGAGACTACATGCAGGGGAGGATT
Organism: Triturus cristatus; assembly: GCF_964204655.1. Taxonomy (NCBI): domain Eukaryota; kingdom Metazoa; phylum Chordata; class Amphibia; order Caudata; family Salamandridae; genus Triturus; species Triturus cristatus. Next base: position 234,438,456 of record NC_140586.1, read on the forward strand.
TTAACCTTCGCTAAGAAATTCGATGAACCCCGCAAAGAACTGAACAGAAAGAAACCCTCTGGATCCACAACAAGAATAGAAACCTCTGAATCGGAGATTACAGAGAGTGAGCTATCAGGAGATGAAACAACTGCCCCTCCTAGTGATCAAGTGAAAACCCCTTTTCACCAGGAGTTCAATCTCATTCGCCAAACCTGGCTCAGAGGTGGCAAGAGCAAGCCACCCGAAAGCGAAGACAGACAAGAAGGGGCGGCTGGAAGGGGAAGAGGAAGAGGAAGGGGCAAAATAGCATCACGGGGATCAAGAAGCAACAGGGGCAAGAGGTGGTAGCTGATGCGGATGATCTCACCATCATCAACCTCACACCACGAGTGTTGACAGCTGCAGAAGAGTCTGCCCTCAAACTAGGACTGTCATTCTGTCCTAATGATCGTATGGAGTACACGCAGACGAGAATCGATCTGTTCAAGTTTACACGCAAAATGAAACTACACAAATTTTTCAAATTGAAGCCATCAGTGACGGAAGCAAGACGACTTAAGAACAAACTACAACCGAAAGAGACGGACATCTTAACAGCACACGATCTCAGCATGCTTGAGATGCTTGAAGAACTGCGAACAGAAGAGGACTGTGAGGATAATCAGAATGGTGATACAGCTATGAGAGCATGCCGGGTGGGCATTGAACAAGTGACACCAGCTACCACCTTCAAGCCTCCATCACTCTTCAACCCGCAAATGCCATATGATGCGATCGATGCGTTCTCTGACGCTGTGTTACAGGATCTCCTAAAATTCAGAACTTAGGCCGTTCCAAATAAATTTAAAGGAAAAAATTTAACGGAAGAACAAACAATGATCCTAAAAGATCTGACCATGGATCAGCAGATAATCTGTAAACCTTCCGACAAGGGAGGTAACATTGTATTACTCACCAGAGAACAGTACTGTCGTGAAACCTTCCGCCAATTGAATGACGTAAGATACTATGAGGAAACAAACAAGGAACAATATCATACCAGTATCTCTCTATACCACAACCTTATAGATAAATGGCGCAACAAAGGAATGTTGGACACTAATGAATTTCTCTTCCTGCGCAATACTGATCCAGTAACACCGACTTTCTACCAACTTCCGAAAATCCATAAGGATAGAACTGATCCACCTGGAAGGCCAATTGTCTCCTCAAAAGGAGGCCTCACTGAAAATATGTCCACCTACATAGATTCTTTCCTTTACCAACTGGTACTTCAATTGGAATCTTATGTCAAAGACACCAAAGACTTTATTATACAGATGAACGACATCAAGTGGGAATCTAACTACCTACTGATCGCCTTAGACATTACCAGTCTGTACACATGCATTAACCACAACCAAGGTTTAGAGGCAATGAGATATTTCCTCAACAAAAGACCCCTGAAATTTTCGGAACATAACATTATGCCTATTGAATTTATTCAATTTTGTCTATCGAATAACATCTTTTTGTTCCAGGGTCAACTATACAGACAGCTTTCAGGGACTGCTATGGGGACCTGCTTCGCCCCCAGCTATGCGAATTTATTCGTTGGCTGGTGGGAGGAGCAGGTGGCCCTTAGCAATGAGATGAAAAAATGGGCTGACTCTGTGGTTGTCTGGCATAGGTACATCGACGACCTTCTCCTAGTTTGGAGAGGGACGGTAGAACAGGCAAAGGATTTCATATGTGATTTGAATAGTAACGATTTGAACCTCAAGTTCACATATGAAATCAGTTCAACAGTGGTAAGCTATTTAGATCTCAAGGTATACGTGAGAGATGGAGTTCTCGAGACAGAACTATATAGAAAACCTACTGCCGGCAATTCCATCTTGCACGCCGGCAGTAACCATCCTCCCAAACTCATCAATAGTATACCATACGGTGAGTTTCTTCGCCTCAAACGCAACTGTTCTAAAGAGGCCGACTTTGAGACAGCAGCTGCTCACTGTACAAGTAGATTCCAGGCCAGAGGTTACAATCATGAGGTCTTAACATCGACACTCAATAAAGTCAGAAGAATTCCAAAGAAAGAACTTCTAATTCAAAAAGATGTAAATCCGGTAGGTAGAAAGAAAGAGAATCAGGATGGCAAATTCCGTATGATCACAACTTTTTCGTATGATGCCAATACTTTAAGGAAAATGCTAAGAAAAAGCTGGCATATTCTTCAGACTGATTCAGTGATAGGCAAGGATATCCCCGCAGTACCATTGATTACATTCCGTAAATCAAGGTCACTAAAAGATAAACTGGTACATAGCCATCTATCACCGATAGCGCAGTCCAAAGCTACATTGAAAGAAATGCAAGGCTTCTTTCCCTGCGGGAAATGCAGGGCCTGTAGTAACAGCAAAAAGACCCTAAGATACAACATTCAAGGAGTAAAAAAACCCAAAGTCATCGATAAATTCATTACATGTTCCACCACACATGTTGTTTATTGCCTGATATGCCCTTGCGGGCTGAGATACGTAGGTAGTACTATTCACTATGTCAAAATGCGCATTCTTGAACATCAGCGCGCAATAAAGAATAAAGATGTCAACTACCCAGTAGCTAGACACTTCGCCCTTAAACATCAGAGCAACAGGGAGCTGTTGCAATATTTTGGCCTGGATCACGTGCCCGTGAATCCCAGGAGTGGTGACAGAGTACAAAGATTGCGGCGACTAGAATCCCGCTATATAATCGATTTACATACTAAGGTCCCTTATGGTTTAAATAGCGGAGAGGAACTAGCTGTACACCTGGGAAGCTGACCATGACTTGGATTACAAAATTCGTACTATGAAAATGATGTTCCTTGAGAATTTATCCTCTGATTTATACAATATTGCCAGAATTTTAGCTTTGCTGAGACTTGGTCACTACTATGTTTCCTTCTTTTGTCTTTTCCTTTTTCGTTTTCCTCTTTCCTCCCCTCTTTCTTCTTCCCCCCTCTCTTTTCTCCCCTTTCATTTCCATTTTTGATGCACTAGTATTGAGCACAGGAGTGTTGCTTACAATATGAGTTAAATTGTTTAAGGGGATGAATATTGTCATAGTGAGAATTATAGCCAATACATGGCTTTATTACAGTATTGCAGTTTATGCAACAACCGATACACGGTTTCATTAGTCGATAAAGTTGTTTTCGTATTGACGGGATTAACTTTAATAAGTTGAACACATGCGGGATTATACCGTTTGGTTCAACTGACAATATGAAGACGCAATATCTTATGTACATTATTACTCATTTGTCAAGATTTTTGACATTTAATCATTTATGGTAAAGCACACTGCAAGCAATCAAAAAAATGGAATGTATTTTAGCAAGAACAATGAATTTTGTATGAGGAATACACTGTTCTAAGATGGCCGCCTTGTTACAATGCAATAGCGAGGCTTATACCATCGTCATCGATGTTGTCGCAATGCGAATGACGCAAATGAATTTAAATGTTGGCGCGCGGCGTCTGAAATCAGACACTGATGAAGGAATCTCTGAAACGCGTCTGTCTCTCTGTTTTGGTTCATCTGCTAATTAAATAAGAGCCGATACAAAACCCCCTCCGTGAGTGCTTGACTTTGTACACAACGACGAAGTTGGGAAGCTGGAATATATATATATATATATATATATATAGTCCCATCAACATGCTTGGACAAATACAGTCTTGAGTTAATGGTCCCGTTCATATTTAGGGCCTCATTTACAAGGAAATGACACAGCAGAATGCCGCAAGTTACTTTGCTGCGCTGAGGTGCGTCATTTTAACCCCTTCGATGCGCGTGATGGAGTGGTTCCGTCATGCGCGTCGGTCGTGCTGTGCGTATGACGGAACCACTCCGTCACGGCCCCGCCCGTGCACGAACCCTTCAGCACAGCGCGGTAATCCGCGCCGCGCTGAAGGGGTTAATAGCACAGGGATGTGCCTTATTTACAGCAAAACAGCGCATCCTCGTGCTGTCCACTGCGCCGGTGCTAAAATAGCAGCCGTGCACCAACACAGGTACCCTTGCACCATGGTGCAAGGTACCTGCATTGCAGGGATGATTGTTGTTGTGCAAGAAGGGACACCTTCCTGCACAAAAACACTAATTGATGGCATTTTCCTCTTCCTATGTGTACTGCAGAATGCAATGCAGCACACAAAGAAAGAAGAAAAAACAAGGAGTAATAAAAGTATTTGCACCACTTTTACGCTGAGGAGGCATAAGATTCTGACATATTCCCAGGTTTACGAAACGTTGTAAATCTGGGAATGCAGCAGAATCCAAGGGTGTGCGTGGCATTATCCACAGCAACACCCATGGCATACCCCTTTCACGCGAAGTAATGCATGAGAAGGGGCCATATTTAAAAGGCCATTAAAAGCCATGTAGTGTGACGCATCGAAAAAAGTGACGTATCAGCGGGACAAGGGGCTTGTATATAAGCCCCTCAGTACATAGACAAAAACAGTACTGTTATGGAAAATGTATTTAAATATATGAATTCTCTTGTAAGTAAACCATTCATCCAACAGGGCAATGAAGCATTGCTCCCTTTGATGGTATAAGGGATAGAAATAACCAACATTGTGTAGAAGAAGAATACTGAACACAACTAATCCGTGCCAATTTACTTCAATGATGCTTTGTGTGAGAACAAATACAAATCACATAAAACTCTATTTTAGGGTATACACATATGTGCAGTGTCTTTGTTTTGTTCGAAAATTGAAATCTTTCGTTGTCAACTTTGTGCACTTTGGATTCATAAGCCACCAACTTTCACAAGTAGGAGGGTGAAAAATCCAGCGATCCCTATTGTTGTGGGAAATGTCTCTGGTGAAAAGAAGTGTTTCCTGAAAGAAACTATACCAAACCTTTAGTGGGAGAGAAATTTTCTCACAAGTGAAGGTGTTCCTTGTGGTGTCCCCAACTCTATGGAGAGTGTGGTTTACGTGTAGCGCTGCCCCTCGCAGGGTAGGGTGGTAGAAGCATGGATGGGGTCGAGTGAGCCCCCAGCACCAGGAAGTACAATGGAGGCATGTGACTTTATGAGGAATGGCTGGAACTCAAGCCAAACTCCAGAGCCCTCCTGTTCCGTTTCTACACAGATGTGAAATGGGGAAGTGGTCGCACCACACATAATCAGAGGCTGAGCTCCCAGTTTTGCTCATTAGTGTGGCCAGCTTTTCTAGTTTTACTATGTGAACCTATGGTATGTGGTTTCACACGCACAGCTCTCTCTCCACCTTCCCCTAACTGTGGTTTTCCTGTAATGAGGAAGACTATGGGGCATATACACAAGGATCTATCGCCGAGTTAATGGCACTTTATCGCAGCCAAAGTTGCGATAAACTTATCGCCCCAATCACAGGCTGGTGTTAACAGCCCACAGCACTAGTTTACCCGCGATAGCAGCCGCAAAAAACATCTCCACAGATGACCCCCGCAACTATCGCTAATGAGATGCAGAGTAGGCATTCCTGTGCAAAAATCGCGACAACACCACACCTCAACATTCTCAACGACCAGCCAGATCGGTGATAAGAACACAAAACAGGTGATAAGGCGCGATAGCACCTGGAAACTAACACCTGCTCAAACCTGGTGCGCAAAGTCAGACGACAGCCTGCACCACAAAAGGGAGCCCAGCCCAGAGCTACATCGGAAGGGCAACAGATGCCATGGAGCCACTGGTCATGCGGCCCGGACACCAAAGAGGGCTACAACACTCACCACCCCAGGACCCCAACCCCCACCCGGAACCCCCCCCCTGGACCACCACAGAGGCAGCGCAGACAAAGACAGCGGACCCCCAAGAAATGCACCAGCCTCACAGACCCAACACCTGACAATGTCATTGCCCACTACAGGCTGAAAAGGACAACCATCCTACGCATCCTGACCATCATTGCCCAACAGGCCGACGGCACCAACACAGCGTGCAACCAACATCCCACCCCACACAAAGCTGCTGGCTGTGCTGCACCTGTTGGCTCCTGGTACATCCAACCAACACCCGCCAGAGTCAGAGGAGTCTCACAGCCAGCCACATCCAAGTCCCTCACACCTGTCCTGGACATCACCATCAGCCTGGTACCCCAGTCCCTATACGCCCAACACAATGCGAAGGATCCGCTGGGGACCAAGCAAGGACCATATGCCATAGCTGGATGCACGCACGTGTTGGGGGCAATCCACAGCACACATGTCCTACCTGTGCCCCCTGGTGACACAGCACACAATCACCGCAACAGAAAGGACACATCTCACATCAATGTGGAGGCAACATCCAAACACCGTGGACCCTCCACTAATGTCGCCTCCAAATACCCAGCCAGTGTGCATGATTCCTTCATCCTCCGACAGTCCATCATCAACCAGCGTTCCCAGGATGGCACCAGGGGAAATGCACAGCCACTTGGCAAGTTCCAAATGAACACCCCACTCACCTCAACTCCACAACCATGCAACTCACAACTCTGGCAATGCACACGTCACAAAATCACAACCAACATGCAAAACAACCTGCCCATCCACCAGACATGACAGAACAACTTACAATGGTAACCTGGGCAAGCCATGAACATGAGCCATCAACGGCATGGCACCTCAGCCACACAATAGCTGAATGTGGGTAGAGGTGGCAACCAGGCATGTGTGAAGGATGCAGGAGAACCATGATTGGGAAAGTACACAATGCCAAGAGTGGCGGAGATGTGCTGGACAGACCGCAGTATGCAGAATACACCCATATCCATGGCGACATACACCTCTGGTGTATGGAGTGTAGTGGGCAGTGGACGCAACCATGTCACCCCAGCCAGCGGGGGAGTTCGCATACATGTTGGCTGTTACGTCCCCCCTGTAAGCATGAGCGGAGTGGGATGGCCCGGCGTATGCCAGGCCAGCGCAGGGGTGTGAATAAAAAGCACGTAGCCCTGGGCGTGGTCCTCTTCCAGAAAGCCCAACGTCTCTGCCAGTGTGGCACCTCTCACGCCGCCACGAGGCCGACACCGTCCTCGTGAGCGGAGTTGCCTGCGATCCTGTGCGCCTGCCGTACCCCGGCCCGCTGGACCCGAACCCGTCAGGCCCGCCCCTGCGCAGCCAGGCCACACTGATCACCTGCCAACACCGGCGTGTGTCAAGGAGGGCCCACTACGTGCCGGCGCAAGCTCCAAGCCCGAGGCCAGCGACCTTGACAGCCTCCTCAGACCATCACGGCCTCCACGACACAGGCGTGCTTTAGTCCTTTCTCGTTGACGTACTCTACTGCCGCCTCCGGCCTACACCACGGTCAAGTAGGTCACAGATTTGGAACTGAGTCTTGATTACACGATGGCAGAGTACATATTTTCATTGCAGATTATATATCAGTGTACTCCCTTCGATGTGGTGCCACCAATTCTGTGCATGGCATTCTTACGACACATGTCTGTTGTCCCCTGCTGACCACTGCCCTCGGCCTACACTACGACTACGGACAAGTAGGTCACACATTTGAAACTAAGTCTTGATCACACATTGTCCGTGTACGCACAATAATGAAGATTCTACTTCACTGTACTCCCTTCGATCAGCAGGCAGCAACCATGTGCATAGCATCCCAATGACACGTGGCTGTGGGCCCATGCGGACTACTGCTCCCGGCCTACGCTGCGCTCGAGTAGGCCACAGAATTGGAACTGTACATTGATCATTCAAAGGCAGAGTAAGGATCATTGCTCTTAAGGAGAGGCATAAGAGGAAGACGCGGTTCAGGCAGGAAGAAAAAAAGGATCATCGTTACGGAGGTGATCGAGCACTACCGACAACTGCCCTGGTGTCACTAACTCTGAGCATTGCAAGACAATGACACATGGCTGTGGGCCCTTGCTGACCGCTGCCCCCGGCCTACACTGTGGTTGAAAAGGTCACACACAATTTTGAATTCAGCCTTGATTTATTTATGGCTGACTTGATGTCATTGTACAGGCCTCAACGCAGACTGCATCCCCTTTCAGCCCTGGTGCCATATGTCTATTCCCTGAGATCCATTGACACTTTCTGGTTGGACTTTGGTGGTGGCTGAGTCCATGGACTTGGGGTTGTCGTCGCCATCATGTCGGTGATACGGACTTTGTAGCGAAAACGAGGCCGTGGCATTCAACTCCTCCATTTGCTGCTCCCGGACAGCTTCCACCCTCTGCATCATACCCTGGAGGACACTATCCACTGTCCCCCACAACCCTCCACAACATACACCTCGGACATTGATGTGGACTCGCTCAGGTCGCATGGCCCATCTGACTGCACTGCAAGTCACCGTCCCGTGGCTGGGTGCCTGTGCCTGCCGCAGTGCAACCGGGGCCACTAACTCTGTGCTGGTCAGGTCCGGGGCCCCTTCTTCTGAGATATTGGATGGCCTCTGAAGCGATGGCCTTGGGGTCATCAACACCATGTGTCTGTGGCCCTCAACTGCGGCTCACCAGGCTCACACATCAAATCAAGTCCTGGACGTCGCATCACCGCAGGAGGCACATGCCGCCTCTGCCAGGACCGACTCCAACTGCAAAAAGCCTGTTTCGAAAGGGTCGTACTGGCAGACTAACGGAGTTGCTTCCACATATCGTGGATGCCATCTTCTGCCTGATCCCCTGCTCAGCACTCCAGGTGCCACTGACTCAGTGCACCACGAATCATCGTCCATTACTGTCTTGGTTAATTACTGTGGTGAGTTCACGCAGCAATGTCACCTCAGGCAGTCTGGGAGACCTGGGAGGATGGTGAGGAAGATGATGCAGGTGCGACACCCCCCCAATGCAGCTGCATCACGTAGGTCCCGAAGGGACAGAATCCTAGACATTCTCTTCACATGAGCATGCTCAGCTCTGGTGCCCCAGACTCAGCGCACTGCAACTCACGGACACTTCTGTTTGTTCATTGTGTGCCCTCTGGACTTGCTCAGGCTACCTCCATGATGCTCCGCAGTTGTCCCTGTAATGCTGGTGTTGTCTGTTTCCATATTCATTGTGTTCACTGTTGTATTTGTTGCCAGCACCAACAACTCCCTGAGGGCTGGCTTGCACCCACCCCACACGGATGTATGTCGTTACAACGCACACTTTTACAACGCATGCACTTACAACGCATTTTTTACAACGCAACATCCACTACAACGCATTCCATTACATCGCAGGACACTACAACGCATTTTTAAAAACAACCTTTACAACGCATTCCATTACATCGCATACTACCTTTACAACGCATACCATTACAACGCATAATATTGCATTGCATTTAAGGTAAGTATTGGATAGTATAGGGGTAAAAATTACTAATCTTACTCCAGGGGATGCAACAGTAGGGTAAGTGTTGGATAGTATAGGGGTAAAAATTACTATTCTTACTCCAGGGGGTGCAACAGTAGGGTAAGTGTTGGATAGTATAGGGGTAAAAATTACTATTCTAACTCCAGGGGGTGCAACAGTAGGGCAAGTGTTGGATAGTATAGGGGTAAAAATTACTATTCTAACTCCAGGGGGTGCAACAGTAGGGTAAGTGTTGGATAGTATAGGGGTAAAAATTACTATTCTAACTCCAGGGGGTGCAACAGTAGGGTAAGTGTTGGATAGTATAGGGGTAAAAATTACTATTCTAACTCCAGGGGGTGCAACAGTAGGGTAAGTGTTGGATAGTATAGGGGTAAAAATTACTATTCTAACTCCAGGGGGTGCAACAGTAGGGTAAGTGTTGGATAGTATAGGGGTAAAAATTACTATTCTAACTCCAGGGGGTGCAACAGTAGGGTAAGTGTTGGATAGTATAGGGGTAAAAATTACTATTCTAACTCCAGGGGGTGCAACAGTAGGGTAAGTGTTGGATAGTGAAGGGGTTTTAATGTAATATTATGCGTTGTAATGGTATGCGTTGTAAAGGTAGTATGCGATGTAATGGAATGCGTTGTAAAGGTAGTTTTTAAAAATGCGTTGTAGTGTCCTGCGATGTAATGGAATGCGTTGTAGCGGATGTTGCGTTGTAAAAAATGCGTTGTAAGTGTAGTGCATTGTAAAAGTTGCGTTGTAAAGGTTGTATACCACCCCACACACATTCAGCACAGGCATCACTGTACATGTGGCCCTGCCAATAAAGGGGCCGGGTGCACGTGCCCATAGCCATAATATCTGTGTGTGTCCCTGTGGTCTTGTATGCATGACATTACATTGTGCTGTGTACAGCGGATGCAGACATGTCACAGCAGGCAGCGGGTTAGAGCTTGGACATGTAGCTTTGTCGTCACCTACTCAATTCGTAAGGGAAGTGGACTTGGGCTGTCGTACGCAGAGCCAAAATGGTTGTGTGACTGATATGTGCGTTCCTCTGGGCGTGGTTCTGTACTGGGAATGTGTATCTGCATGTGTCTCTATGGCAGAGTGGGTCTCCTTTGTGGGGTGTAGGTGGCCCCTGAAGGGTAATGGACACCCACGTATGTGTTCTTTTTTCGCCTTTCATGGGTTCGAACTACACCCGCACCTGTTGGGCCTCCTCCTTTTGGGATTCTGACACCTGGCATTGGTGTGCCATTTGTGGGTCGGTGAAGTGTTGTGTGCCAGCCATGCTTGCGGGTGCTTCATGCTGTGTGGTCTGTTGCAGGGGCTGGGTTCTCCTCTAAGTAGCCTGTCTGCCCTGGTCCTGGTGGTGGGTTGCGTGGGATGTCCATGGGCTGTTGTAGGGCGTCGGTGTCGAAGGTGTGGTGGTCGTCTCCGGCATCACTGAAGGGTTGTCTGGTGTGACCTGCTGGAGGTGTTGTTTGTCCCTCTGCAATGTGAAGGGGAGATGCATGTTGACATTTATGTTGGTGTATTGTTCTTGTAGACATGCAGACTGTGTGACAATGTACATCATGACTGTTTGGGCGGTGCTGGCAATTTAAGTTGGGACAGTGGACATTTGGACTACATGACTGATGTGAGGTTGTACCCGTACATATGCATCTCACAGTTCCCTGCTCTGTCCAATGTGATTGGCCTGTTTCTGCGCATGAGCGGACCCAGTTGTGTCACATGTTCTGCAGTGTCGGTGTTGCCCTTTGTGCCACATTGTCATGGGATGTGCTGTGATTGCTATGTGTGTTGGCTGCAGTGTGTGACGGGGATGGGGGCATGTCCCTGGTATTTGTGGTTGTGCAGTGTGCTACACATCGTTGCGCATGTGTGCCATTGTGCCCATCACCCCCCGTTCCCCCAGTCCCTTTTAGATCCTCACCCTGTTGTTGTTGTGTCAGGTCCTATCGAAATGTGTCCGGACTCCCAACTCCTTGCACCATCTCCACACTGATGACTGGTCTCCATTTCCTCCAGCCTTCCTGTTGGCAGCGGCTTTGGGCCTGGTTTAGGTTTCCACTCATGCCAGCGCCTCTTGGCCTCCTCCATTGGCCTCCTCGACACTCCGCCTGCATTCAAGATAGTCTGATTGTGGGTCAATTGCTGGTAGTGTTCTGTCACCTCCGCGACGCTGGTCTTGTTTTCCTGCGATCTGCACCCTGTCTTCCTCTCCCTCTTCTCCTTGGCCTTCCGTTGTTCCTTGCTGGTGGTCTGTGGGGCTAGTTGGGTTCGCGTTGGCCTCTGTGCTGGGTCAGGGTGCATCCATGTTGCTATGTACTTTGGATTCTTTCTGGTGTATTGTTTTTGTTGCTTTTATAGTGCATTTAACCCACCTGACGCGTGGGATTTGCTGGCCTTCCGCTGGTTTTTGCGGCTTTTTGTATCGCGATTGGCCTCATCGCAGCTTTTGGGCATTCGTGTTTCTCATTTTTGCGGCGTGGCGTTTGTTTTTGCGCGGCCCTTTGATGCGTTATCTGGTGACTATCGCATGGCACCGCCGCGTTGTGAATACTTGGTTAACATGGTGTCATTTTCCTGCGATGGGCTGCGATGTTGAGAGTTGCGTTAAGCTACTCTTGCGGTACTTATCACACATTGTTGAGAATATACCCCTAAGTGTTAGTAAGACAGGGCACCGGGTTTGTGCTTCTACAGCAAACCTGCATAATCTGCAAGGCTGGATCATGGGGTGCCTAAAATCCGCATAATTTCTTTTTGCGTAATAACGTGAAGTTTCAGAAAAAAATATGACATTACACATACAATAGTTGGATGGGGATAAATAGAGCCTGAAAAATTGAGTCTGGGGAATGTTTGATATAAATAACACCATGTGATGAACTTTAGATTTCATGTTACACAAAATGTTATAGTTTTTCCTTTATTTCTATCTTTCTGTTTTCCAGTGTGTAGTATAAAATGTAGAAAACCATGCAAAATAAAGGGAAATATAAGAGTTGGAGGTCTAAACTCTGAAACAGTTCCTCTGATCAGAGACAATCATCGCAGATACAGAAGTGCAGGAATCATTCCGGATTTTCAGGGTATTTACATAAGATACATTTCCTTATATTGAATCTCAGTGGGAATCACATACCTAGTCATTGTCTTCCTGCCTCGAAGTTGGACGCATCAGCCACGGATAAGAAAACGTAGAACATAGTGTCAGAAGAAGAGCGTTTAATAACTTAGTAATAAGCCAATCAAAATCTCGATAGAGCACAAGGAATTTGCGGTATAGTTAAGGACCATAGATGTTTTGAAAAGTTCCATTTTATGTTTATATGTTGAGATTAAATTAAATATATGAGAGGCTGAGTGCTGAATGATTTTAAATAAAATGCTAGGAAAGTGAAGCTGAAAATGTAATGTAGCAAGGCATTGTACATGGCTTTGGTCTAGTGAAAGCATGAGTATTAAGTAGAACCAACAGGAATATAAACGCAACTCAAACTCCGTGCACTCAGTAGAACCCACAGATGCTTGCCCACACCATATCTTCAACCTTTGGAGCAAAACGATTGGCAAGAAAGTCCTGAATTAATCCATCACCTCAGCCTCCTTCCCGGAAGACTGAAACATGCTGAAGTGAGGCCCCTCCTGAAAAAAACATCCGCCAACCCAGCAGAAATGAAGAACAGCCGGCCAATCTTCCTTCTCCCCTTTCTTGCAAAAATCCTTGAAGGCAATTAACCGGCAACTCTCCAAACACCTCAAACAAAACAACCTCCTAGACCGCTCTCAATCCGGATTCCGAGCCAACCTCAGTACAGAGACAGCCCTGATCGCAGCCACTGATTAAACCAGGACCCTCCTTGACCATGGCAAAATGATAACCCTCATCCTCCTGGATTTGTCAGCCGCTTTTGACACCATCTCCGAACACATCTTGATCCACAGGCAACACCACATCGGAATCCAGGGAGACACCCTCAGATGGATCAAATCATACCTCACCGGAAGAACCCAGAAAATCAGTTTCCCCCTTTTTCCTCAGAACCTAAAGAGATAATCTGTGGCTTCCCCCAAGGGTCTTACCTGGAGACCCACCCTCTTCAACACGTACATGACCCCCTTGGCAGACATAGTCAGATCGCACGGACTCAACATCATCTCCTACACCGACGATACCCAGCTTGTCCTCTTGCCATCAGAGGACCCTTCCAACACCAGAGCCAACTTCCGCAGGTGTATGATGAACGTTGCCGACTGGATTAAGGACATCTGTCTCAAGCTCAACACAGAAAAGACGGAAGTCCTCATCTTTGGGAACCACCACTCATCATGGAACAACACATGGTGGCCGGTGGAACTCAGTCCACCAGACTACGCCCGTAACCTCAGAATCATCTTGGACAGAAAACTATCTGTGAACAAACAGATAAATGCAGTCTCCCACACCTGCTTCCAGGCTAGACTACGGGAACACACTATACATAGGAATTGCGATTCTCCTATTACCATGACCAGAGAATCTGGATTTCATTAAAGACACGGAGGCTGACATTATGCATTAATCTTTTAATGCAACTTCAGGTACAGTCACTTTAAAGTTACATTATAAATTAAAACATCTAGAACAAACAAGTGTATCTAGGCAACAACAGCACATAGATCAGTCTCTTTTAAATGCAGTGAGAGCAGGAAAAAGAAAAAACAGTTCTTCTAGAGGCAACGAAGTCCAAAAGCTGGCATCATGCAGGAAAGGCCACTCCTTGGAACAGAGGAAGGCGAGGCGTTGAATGCTGCTTACAACAGATCGTGAAGAAGAGTCAATCAAGACGAATTATCTGAAAAGGGACAAAATATTAGGAAAATTTACTTAACACCCTGTGTAAGGGGGAAAGAAAACAGTGGTAAAAGATATTATATTCCACATTACACAATTAAAAGGCAAAATACTGTTAAAAATTGAGTTATATTGTAATTAAATCAAAGCATTACACATGACAATCAAAGAGATGTTAAAATCCACTCCCGGGAGGGAGGGTTGGGATAATGTCAGCCTCCGTGTCTTTAATAAAATCCAGATTCTCTGGTCATGGTAATAGGAGAATCTCAATTTCATTACAAGACCAGAGGCTGCCATTATGCATGTTGGTAGTCAAGAAGAACTACATCTGACGTGTTCGACAGGTTTGCAGTAATGTTTTGCAAAGGTATAGGAACTTGACCAGTCTGCTGCTTTGAGGATGTCATCTAATTTGCCTCCCTTCCAAAAGGACTGACTAGCCATAGCCCCTCTTAAGGAATGTGCCTGAAATCTAGACAGATCGATGCCTGCTAATTGCATAGCTAGTTTAACCCATCTAGCTATGATAGAAGAAGAGACAGGTTTGAAGGGTTTAATAAAGGATATTAGGAGTTGGGTTACGCCAGTAGTGCGAAGAGGGTTCATCCTTAAATCGTATTCTTTCATGCAATCCACTACACATAATTTTTAACAAGTGTCAAAGCTAGGATAAAAAATCATATCAGACATCGTTTTAGTTCTTTTGAAAATTTCAAATCTGACGCCGAACGCGTCATAGGATCTGTTGGATATCTCTAAGGCTTTAACGTCCGAAACTCTACGGCAGGATATCAGACAAAGGAGAGAAGCTAGTTTGATGGAGAGATACTTGTTATTTAACAAGTTATTATCCGGCCAGTTACAAAAAAGATCAAGAAGTAACCTAACGTCCCAAAGGGAGTCATATTTAGGTTTGGGAGGTCTTTTAAATCTGATACTTTTCATAATTCTGCAAATAATAGGGTTTTTGCCAATAGTTCTACCATTAAGGAGGGAATGTCCAGCGGAAATGGCAGATCTATAACAGTTAATGAATCTGTAGGAAAGACCTCTTTCAAATTGTTCTACAAGAAAATTGGTTACATATGCACAATAGGGGCCTCCACGGAATCCAGGTTCCTTTCCAGGCACCAACAAACCCATCTTTTCCAGATGCCGTTGTACCTATAGTGTGTACCAGGTGCCCAAGATTCTTGGAGGAGAGAAGAAGCCTGCGCCGAAAGTCCAGAGATTTCATTGGCTCGTCTGACACTTTCCAGGCAAGAAGGTTCAAAGTCCCGTTCAGAATGAGCGGGTGATTGAAATTGTCTGTGTCTCTTAGGAGGCCTGGAGAAGCTGGAAGTAGAAAGGGTTTTTCGTAAGCTAATTCCAATGTTGTTTGGAACCTAGCTTGGGACGGCCGAAAGGGGGTCACTAGGACTATTGATGACCGTTCTGTCCTCAGCTTCTGAAGGACACGTTGGATCATCGCAAAGGGGAAAAAGCCTATCCCCGAATGTCTTTCCAATGCTGGAGAAAGGCGTTCACTGCTAGGGCCCCCGGGTCTGGCAGCCAGCTGAAGTATCTTGGAAGTTGGGCCGTGAGTCTGCTTGCGAAGAGGTCTACTTCTAGGGGACCCCAAACATAATCTAGATTGTTGAATACGATTGAGTTTAATTTCCAATCGGTGTGATCTACGAGGAACCTTGAATTCCATCCGCACATACGTTTTTTAGGCCGGGAAGGTATTCTGCTCTTAATGAGATTTGGTGCTCCAAGCAGAACATCCATAGTTTTTTGGCTAGGTTGGAGAGGTCTGGTGACCTCGTTCCCCCTAGGCGATTTATGTAAGCAACAGCTGATATGTTGTCCATCTTGAGGAGGACTGACTTCCCTTGAAGGGATTTCTTGAAGCTCATTAGGGCACAGAGCCCAGCGATTAACTCCAGGAAGTTTATATGGTGTAAACTTTCCGAATAGGACCATAAACCACCAGTACTTTGATTCTGAAAACAGGCACCCCAGCCATGAAGGCTGGCATCCGATTCCAGTACGTAATCCGGGGAAGTCCCAAAAATGGCTTTCCCGTTCCATACGTCTAGATTCTCCAACCTTGAAGTCAGTTCCTCCTTGGCCTCTGGGTCCAGGTGAATTTTGTCTCCGTAACAAAGGCCATAACGGAGGGCCCTCCCTTTGAGCCTTTGAAGGGCTCGGTAATGTAGCAGGCCTGGAAAGATAGCTTGGATAGATGATGAAAGGAGCCCCAGAAGTCTTGCTAGTTCCTTTAAGGTTAGGAAATCTGGTTTTAGGACGTGGCGTATCTCTTTGCGAATCTTGGATATCTTCTTGGTGGGAAGTAAAAGGATAGATTTGACGGTGTCTTCCGTGAAGCCAAGAAACTCTAGAGACCTGGAGGGAGTCATAATGGATTTCTCCCTGTTTATAATAAAGCCTGTACTTTCTATCAAATTCACAGTAGTGTTTAAGTCTTTCATAATTTGAGAGTTGTCTTGCGACATGATGAGAATGTCGTCTAGATAGATTATGAGGCGGACACCCCTCTCCCGAAGGACCGTGGTAATGGCCTTCATAACTTTGGTGAAGCACCAGGGGGCCGAAGATAGGCCAAAGGGAAAAGCTTGAAATTGGTATAGGTGGTTGTCCCAAGCAAATTGAAGGAAGGATTGGGATTACTCTGCCATAGGAATTGTGAAATTAGCGACTTATAGACCTAATTTGACTAGCCAGTCCTTCTCTAGGAGCATGTCCCTGAGGAGATGGATACCTTCCATCTTGAAATGATTGTAAGTGAGATACTTGTTCAACTCTCTTAGATTTATTACTTGCTCTGAAGCCTCTAGAACGGAAGGAGTGACCTCGTTGTGGGAAGAATGAGGAGTTGTGTTGGTAAGCTCGACCGAAACCTCTTGATCTTGAGAAGGGTCTTTGGAAGAGACGGCCGGCAGAACGACCCCTTCTGCCGGCCCTAGCAAAAACATTAGAGTTGAAAACTCTGCGCATGTTGGTTTGTGCCTTATCAAGAGCCGTAAAGGTTGCTACATACTTGCCCAAGTTTTTAATCATGTCTTCCCCGAAGAGTAGACCATTAGGGTTAGAAGAGGATTCTTTCTGTGCCATGTCGCAGAGCTTTGGGTCAATTTTAGACAGGACTACTTTCCTCCTCTCAGAATTGAGAGATGCGTTAACATTACCGAGGAGGATAAGAGAGTCCTTTGGCTCCATCCCCGTAGGAGATCAATGTTAGGTTGTGTGCCCTTGATATAGCTCTCCTCAATTAGATCGATCATGCGGCACAAGGGGCCGAGCATGTCAAGCATGTGGTCCTGGCAACTTTTGAGGGAGCGTTCAATTCCCTTCGTAGGGTCTCTTCCCAACTTGAATAAGAACTTAATAAATTTGGGATCCAGACTAGGAGTAAGGCAATATTTGTCTTGGATGACGGGCCGTGGGCATTCTGCTTTAAGAATGTTCCTTGCCTCTCTTTCCAATGGGTGTTTATTCCATCTCTTAATAAACTTGGCTACATGATTTTGTGGCCATCATTGCGAGCTCCTGGGATGCTGTATGTTGTCAGGGGAAAACATTTCTCCGCCAAGGGGATCAAGAATAATCTGTTTAGAGGATGAGGGGAGTTCTTCCTCAGAGAAATCATGATCGATATCATCATCGATCTGATCTAAGTCCAAAATGTATTCGTCTAGTGACTCATTAGAGGCGACATTAGGTAAGAGGGGATCTGTATTGGCACTTTGGTACAGTGAGCCGCTTAGGGCATCCAAATGAGATGTGCCGTTATTGGCACGTAGTATTTTTGGGGCGCGTAGGCTTCCCGTAATATTTGAGGAGCTTAGTCCTCCTTCTGGTCCTGAAGCGCGTAGGCCTCCCACTATATTCGAGGTGCTTGGACCTCCCATGGTGCCTTCGTTTTCTAGGTTGTTGCATTTTTTGTTTTTTTACCTCCAATCTTGACCGGTTCATCAGAGTGCGCTCCAAGAAGTGCAGGAGGGGGTCTCTTACCTGCAACAATCTTGGTTATAGTCTCCCTCATACATGAGTGTAATTCTTTATGAATCATCTGTTTAATAAGCTGCGGATTGGTATTAGGAGCGGGTAGCTGGGTATGAGAGTCATCGGAGTCAGCATCAGACATGATACAGGTAAGTGAGTCACTAGGAAATTAGAATTATTGGATTAGTTCTCAAATAAAGGTAATATTAGAGTTAAAAAAAATTCGTTTTTTAATTTTTTTTTAATGAATGTGCTAATACGAAAATTAAGCTAAAAATTAGTGAGGAAACGTTAAGGAGCTGTCAACCGCCGGGTAGAGAGCTGTTGAATGAAGGGTTGCTAGGGAAACTAGACATTAGGACGTGCCTAGCGTGATATCATTGTTTAAGGGTCTTTCCTCTAAAGAGGAAGAGCCTTCCGATGATTCCCTCGTATGGTTTCTTCTTTTTTTTGTTTTTTTTGTTGGCGTTAATGGTTAATTCCAGAGCGAAGGTACGACAGAGGCGCGGCGCGGAGCCCACTCCATAAATTGGAGGTACGATTTCCGCGTCCTACATTGAAGTGTTAAAAGTCGATCGGTACTGCGGCGTGAGGGCAGTCCAAGACGGTAAAATTGGTATCTGTAGGGAGCGGCCTCGCCGCACGAAAGGGGGGGGCACACCGATAGGAGAGGTGAGGGTGAGAGAATCTACGCTAAAAGGGAAAGGTGACGGTGGCACCATTAGCGAGCACAGTGGGAGTAGAGAGCATTCACACCAAGAGGCAAAGGCATGGGTGGCATTATTAGTAAGCACCGTATAAATCAACTACCAGTTAGTTATAAAATAAAGGAAAGCACCAGCGAGTATGTATAATTCAAGTATTAGTTAGTTACAAAAACAAAAACTAAAGACCACAGGGTGTGTGGCAGAGCAGCGCCAGAGCAGGTGAAGAGTGCAAGGGTGACCAAATGTTCGCAAGCCAATTGAAGCAGATTAACAATGAGTAAAAGTTAAAAAACGCCAGCACAGTGCAAGAGATATGAAGAAAAACAACTTATCTGTCTTGAAGCCGCATTTAAAAGAGGCTAATCTCTGTGCTGTTTTTGCCTAGATACACTTGTTTGTTCTAGATGTTTTTACTTTATCACGTAACTTTAAAGTGGCTGTACTTGAAGTTGCATTAAAAGATTAATGCATAATGGCAGCCTCCGGTCTTGTAATGAAATCACCACTCGTCTCATGAAGAGTCTATAAACCACCAGCATCACACCACATTTCAAGATGCTACACTGGCTCCCAATCTAGAAGAGATGCCAGTTCAAAATGCTGACCCACGCATACAAGGCCCTGCACAACGAAGGACTGGCATACATCAACAAACGTATGGCCTTCCACCAGCCAACCAGACACCTATAGTCTGCCTCCCTCTTTCTCATGGACACCCCCCGGATCTACCAAAGCAACAGCCGAGGATGCTTCTTCTCACACCTGGTGGCCAAAGCTTTTAACTACCGTGCCCTGCACCTCAGGACCACCTCATCACTCCAGGAATTCAGGAAGGGGCTCAAGACATAGCTTTTCAAATAACATATCACAACCAAGCAAGTAGCAACTCCAGCGCCTCTAGAGCCACACTGATGATTTGCCACGCTGTATAAATACTTGGTTGATTGATTAATTGATAAACAGGGGAATTAAGGATACATTGCCGATATACATAAATACATAGAGAACACATTGAGACAGCTAAAGGTGAGGAACGGTCATGTTTTTACAATAATAAGCTGAAAAAGATAAGTTCTAATAGCTACACAAATTTGTTGTTGCAATATGAAAGAGAAGTTGAACGAAAGCCAGGATTGCGAAAGCAAAGTGAAGGAAATAGCTGTCTGTGTAATAAAGGAAGGGGATGCCAGGTCGGAAATTCCCCATTCTCGGATGGGTTAACACTGAGAATGTCATTATCCATTTATGCGTCAATAACTGTAAGACATTTAGAAACAGGAAAAGAGATCTGAAACTCACTTGCATTAAAATGTTCATTTACACTAAAAGATGAAGTGGCTGATACATTGGGCACAGTATAAAAAGAGAGTAATTGAGGCCCAAGAGTGGATCCCAGTGGGACTTATATGGCAAACCATAAGGTAAAATCTTAGAAATCAGATTGAGTCCAAGCTACAACTGGACAA
This sequence comes from Triturus cristatus, assembly GCF_964204655.1. NCBI lineage: Eukaryota > Metazoa > Chordata > Amphibia > Caudata > Salamandridae > Triturus > Triturus cristatus. The sequence goes on from NC_140586.1 coordinate 234,458,800, forward strand.
CACACACAGATGCACCTGAAAAAGCAGGGGGGATCACTGTAACAAAAATCGCACGAAAATCAAGTAATAGCTAAATAGCAGAACACTGTGAAGAGCTGCTGGGCGACCGAAGGTAGATGCCGCATGACGTGGAGTGACAGAGGCGAAAGCTGAACTGAGAAGAAGAAGGGGAATTGTTAGAAATATAAAAAGGCAAAATAGTGAATGTTAAAATAGCGAAAGAGACTCTGACATTGTATAACAGGAAAGACTTGGTGGCAGTCTTTTTAAGGTAAGAGGCCCGTTCATTTGATAGGGAACTGAACAATAATCCTTGTAGAGGTAAAATTAACAACAGGGTCGAATGGAAAGTAAAAATGGTAGGTAGTTTTGTTTACCTCTCAGAGCAGAGGCTCCTCCTGCTCTTTCAGCAGTGTACACAGGAAAAATAAAATGATAATAAAACATTTTTATTATCATTTTATTTTTCTTCGCTGTCACTGAGCCGATTCTTGGGGGCGGGTCATCCTGACAGAGAGTCAGCAACAAGGAGGAGGAGTGGTGGGCACTAAGTGCACATGTGGGTTTGGCTGGCTGTCCCAGCCCGGCCAAATCGACATGCGCACCTGGCCTTCCTCCAACCAGAGCTGTGTTGTACAGCTGAGTGGAGAAGAGACACAGGCTTCCAGTCCCTGGCTGAGCGCCAAACCAGGCTGCTCACACCAATCTCGGTGCTACTGTCATGCTGGTCATAGCATTACCAGTTTGAAAAACCCAAAGGGTCCTTCAAAAGCAATTCAGTATGGGATAAATATAGACCAGAATCGGCTCTATATAATTATGCAATGCCCAGCCGGACATTGAGGTTTAATGATCAAGAAAAACAGATAATTTAGACATACGTTAGAATATTGAGTGGGACACAGTCCTGCGTCCTTCAACACTTAACAAAATTACAAACAGTCAAACATATAAGACATTTATCAGGCTGAAGAGAGAAGCTTATAGCCAATACGAGATTCAAGGGCAAGCTTTCACGGTAGTACAATGTCATGCACAATTTTAACATATGCGTTTAACATGCATGTTTGTACATAGGGTCGACGACGTTTCGATCTATCCAAACAATACATAGATCATCATCAGGAATAGAGAATACACAAGCCTGAGAGTACAATTCCAGAATCGGAGGCGAACAATTCCTATTTACTATTAAAACGGAACCGAATTACAGTTGTTTGTTCGGGGGTCCAGCGGCCATGAGTAGATTCTCAGAATGGGGCAACGCTGAAACACTTGCTCGTCGCGGCGTGCAGGAGGAAGGAGCTGTAACGATATTCAGCTTCCGGGTAAGGCGGCTTGACAATCCAAGGTCCGCCAGAAAACGAGTGAGCTGCACGATCGCAGGGTCATAGCATTACCAGCATGAGAGCAGCGTCTGGATGGGTCTTAGGGTATCTGGGAGCCTGTGCATTGGCTGCTGGGAGTTGAGGAAAAGAAGACCACCGAGGCGGCGGTCAGCAGGTAAGTAATATTTTGTTTTCCCAGTTTTTCTCCCCAGCGCAGCCCCCTGCTTTGCTCCCCAACGCTCCCCCCCAGTTTGCCTTAAAAGTAGCCGCCACTGAAAGGGTTACTAGCTGAAATTGTAGGGTATTCTCAACTCAGGCACTATGGAGCTTCTAAATGTGATCTTTATTGTAGAAAATTCAAATGAATGTGGACCAAGACTGAGCCCTGCATCATTTTATTTCCATGCTTCATTTTAATTACCCCATCGTCCTACCACACTTGCATACACCCAGAATAGTATCAATGACACATAATGACAAATATGCAGCAAAGCATAGCAAACAGTTGATGCCAAGCATTCAACAACAAACCACTGAGGTTGGGCGTAACTGGCGTTATTCTCTGTTGTGTAGTTACTTGTAATTACTGCAAAATTGTCCATTATTATGCGTAATTGTGTGAGGTGTAATCCAGCATTTAGCTCTATTTTCATAGTGCAAAATGCACCCTTGTGTCCAAAATGAGCCAGAGGATGCATTTCACACTCACAACATAGCACTAATTGTTACAGGACACGAACAGCAGTAGCCAGCGATGGCTCGCTCTATTAGTTTGTTGTATCTGTGCTCCTGCTGTAGGATCTTTGCCCCAATTTACTCTTAATTATGCAAGCTAGTGTAAATCCAGTAATGCATAGTTACTGAAATTACTCCAATTACTCCGGCATAATTAAAATTTCTCCCAGCCTGCAAAACACCCCAAAAGAAGGAAACAAATGTAAATGTCTTTTGGCACACACTTCCATTCGCACACTCCCCTACGCAGATTCCTAGCAGGATATGGCTAGCCACTATCCAATCTAATCCACAAACCACCACCCCATTCCTAGCTTTTCAGCCACTACCCAACATGATTCACCTCTAACAATACTAAACACAATCAAATACAGTGTTAAGAAACCATGTTGACCCCAAAAATGCAACGGGTGCCCAGACTGCAAAAGTGCTGCACAACCGTGCAAATAGTAGGTAGAATGGTGAAGAAGCAACATGGACAATGGCAGTGGGGTGGGGGGGGGGGGAGAAGCTACACAGACACCCTGGGATGTGGGTGGAAGGGGAAATGTTAGAAATTGAGTTTCTGGTTGGTAAAGGTATGCACCCTATCCAAGCAGGAACCACAGTCCTAGTCAGGGTAAGCCAGATACACACCATTAATTAACCTGTGCTCACCCTCTTGTAGCTTGGCACAGAGCAGTCAGGCTTAACTTAAGAGGCAATGTGTTAAGTATTTGTGCAACACTTAAAAAAGTGAAAACACCACACAAAAAGATACCACACTTGGTTAGAAAAATAGAAATCAGTTCAATAAATAAAACAAGACCAAAATGTCAAAATAGATCCTTACATATGCAGTTTCAAAGATTTAGGTGAAAATAGGGCATAAAAGCGCAAACCGCCAACTGTTGTTACCTGGTTGTGCTGGACTGGGACAAGGCCACAAGTTCAGGCCAACTGTGATGGAGCGCAGGTCTGCTACAGGGACCCACATGGGCCCGCTGAAGACAGTACCTTAAATCCGCTTGCGCATTATGCATGGTGTTGCTTTGGGAAGATTTGCATCATCCAGCGTCGGTTTCGAGAAGCTGTGCAGTGAGGCTTTGCGGGACTTGACATCGGTTTGCGTCGGTCCTGGGGAGCTCTGAGGAGAGGTTTTGCGGGGCTTGGCATCGCTTTGTGTCGATCCCGGGGATTGTGTGGCGAGGCTTTACAGGGTATTGGCATCGCTGTTCATCAGTTCCGATAAACTGGTAGCTGCACTGAGAGGCTTTGCGGTGCTTCGCACTGCCCAGTGGTGATTCCAGTGAGTCTGGCAGCTATTCAACGAGGCTTTGTGGGACTTCTTGTTGCTTTGTGGCATTTCCGATGAGGACCATAGAGGACGAGGTACCTTAAGACCCCTTCAAAGTGTCCAGTACTAGGGTGGTACCACTTGGCAGGCAAACTCACAAATGACAGAGTCCATGTGCAGGAGCAGATTGGATGGAAGTCTTTTGTGTTCCTGAGACTTCAGAAAACAAGAGACCAGTCTGCTGGCCCTTACAGTCACTTTGGGTTCTGGGTTGTAGCTATGCAGATTCAGTCCTTCTCACTCCCAGGCATGAGGGCTGCAGGCACAGGTTAGCACAGTAAAGCAGGAGTCCAGCATAGTGGGAGTCTTTGAAGCAGCACAGCAGTTATTTCTCCTGGCAGAGTATCCACAGGTTCAGAAATGTCCTGAGTTGGTATTGTCAGAGGTCCAGTACTTATACCCAGTTGTGCCTTTGAAGTGGGGGAAACTTCAAAGAGGGACTTTGAAGTGCACAGAGAGCCTCCCTTCCTGCCCTGGCTCCAGACTCACTACAGGGGGTTAAGCAGTCCTTTGTATGGACAGGACAGAGCCTTTTCAGGCATAAGTGAGGCAATGCTTAGCTCTGCCCCCACGAAGCCAATTAATAGCCCATTAAGGCCCATCAAGTCACAAATGAGCTCCCATTGTGTGTGGCTGTCTAGTGGGAATGCACAAATGTCAGCTGTCACCCACCTCAGAGGTGTATTGGAGATGGAAAGCAGGCACCCAGGGCTCAAGAGCAGAAAAATGGCAACTTTCTAAAAGTGGCATTTTTACAATTGTAATGATAAATTCGACTTTAATATTAAAGATGATTTATCATTACAATTCCATAGGTACTAAACATGAGAGCTCTACCGTCTTCCAATTAGGGATTACACTTATTAGCTGTAACAAGGAATCCCCAATGTTAACCTATGGGCGGGGTAGATCTCACAGCAGTGAGACATTTATTTGGGAGTTTTTCACTACCAGGACATGTAAAGCTTAAAGGTATATGTCCTGCCTTTTACCTATACAGCACCATTCGCTATGGGCTACCTAGGGCCTACCTTAGGGGTGACCTATGTGTAATAAAAAGAGAGCTTAAGGCTTGGCAGGGGGTTTTAAATGGCAAGTCAACATGGTGGTCTATACTGCACACACAGGCCCTGCAGTAGCAGGCCTGAGACATTTTTTAAAGCGCTTCTTAAGTGGGTGGCACAAGCAGTGCTACAGGCCCACTAGTAGCATTTAACTTGCAGGTCCTGGGCACAATTATTGCACTTTACTAGGGACTTCTAAGTAAATTAAATAGGGCAATTGTAGTTAAGCCAATGTTAGTGTTTTAGGGAGGGAATACATGCACTTTAGCACTGGTTAGAAGGGGTAAGGTGCCCAGAGACCTAAAGCCAACAAAAACAAGGTCAGAAAAAGGGGAGGGGGAAGGCAAAATGTGTTTCGGTGACCCTGTAGAAAGGGCAATTTCCAACAGGAAATAATAAATACAAACACAGAGGTGGACGAGGAAGAAGCAACAGTGAAAAAAAAAAATTGTACCTCAATCGCAGCACGATCAGTGGAATCGGTACTTGGTCTGTGCTCCAGGTGACAGAAGAGGAAGTGAGCCAGCATGCACTGGCCAATTAGAAGGGAGCAAATAAAAATGACAATGAAGCCCAAAAATTGGTAAGCAATGGGTGGGCTGTAAGTCCCTTGTATACAAAATCTCTTGCAATCGAGATTGCACACAGTGCATGCGCTGTCAAAGACGAGACCTAACAAAAAGAAGCTTTTCGTTCAAACTGCCAGGACAGGTCCTCCCTAAACAGGAACACAAACAGTCCCAGACTGGTTTTGGTAAAGTCTGGCTTTCCCTGAGAGGCCTAACTTGGTTTCTGTAGCACAGTGAGCACAGATCTGATCACTTGGATCCCCCTTGGTTTTGTCTGGTCATTTAATCAGATCCACCTTCAGGCATTCCCTTTCCTTTGTTCCTCTTCTTCCCCCCCACAAGGAACTGCATCCTTCTTAACGCTATATAGTTGATCTGCAACATCACAGTTGCATCCATTCCTTGGCTTAAAAGCAGAAATTTCCAAAACATTATGGCTATTATATGTATTCACATTTTGCTACAGTGTTACTATTTACTGAGTACATGTATTAGTGCATTCCATCAGGGCCGGCTTTAGTGCGGTACGACCTGTGCCACCGCATCAGGGGCCAAGCTTGCAGGATGCTGCGTTTAGAAGTGTTTGATTTAGGGTAACCAGGCATCCCGTATATGCTGGGACAGTTCAGTTTTTTTTTACCAGCGGTCCTGGCAGAATTCGGACATTTTGGGTCAGGTCCCAGTTTTCAGCGAGGGTTGACTGCAAATAGCGGAGGCACATTTTTAAGTGTTATAAAATAGCACTAGCCAGCAGCTCCTATTAGAAAGCTGTTTAAATTACATGTTTGGTACTGGATTTAAAAACAGACTTTTTATTTATTCCCTCAGTGCCTCCTCTGTTTTTCTATATTCAGGAGCACTATCATTCTGAGACCCTTGGGTGATATTGAATTAGTCCTTTTTCTATTTTTCGCGAAATGCCCCGGTTTTAGGCTTTCAAAATCTGGTCACCCTAATTTGATTACAAGCACTTGCTGGAGAGTTCATTGGCTGCCCAGCTATTTTCACTCTGTAATAATAAATGTCAAAATAACTCTGATGATTAATGTACCTGTTGTAAACATCAGAGTTTGTCTAGTGCTGGATTTTGACTCATAGTAAAGTAGTGCAGAGGGCTTATGTGCCTGATGCAAAGAACATGTACCATGAAAATCACTGAATTTTATTTATGTATATAGCTCAGTGTGTTACTGTGTTTTTTTTCCATCGAGATCCCTTTGCTGCTGGCAATTTATAAATTACAAACCTAATATACCTCAGTGAGCTATGAACTGCCATCAAACAACTGCATGCGGAAAATAGGGTACAGGTTAGAAGGTTATGTTTTTCCTCATTTTCCATTATCCTAATGTTTCTAAGAAGGATATATATTAATAGAAATACATTCTTATTCATAAAGCCAACCCCAACCATTGTGTTAAGGTTTTAAATCCTGTCTTTGTGCCAGACCACACACTTAAAAAAATGTTGCCTACCAGTATGGATGACATGTGACTTCTGCATCTTGTTCTTCATTGTCTCAGTAAGCTTCACTGGCTCTCCATTCACAAGCGCAGCCAATTCAAACTTCCCACTCACACATACAAAGCCCTACACAACCTAGGACCAGAATACCTGAACAGCCGGATACACTTTCACCAACCCACCAGACTCCTACGCTCTGACTCACTCTCACGGTATCCCAGCATCTTCAAAAGAAAAACTGGAGGTCGCTCATCCTCCTACATCACACCCAAGACATGGAACGACCTCCCTCAACACATTAGAGCCTCCTCCTCACTTCTTGAGTTCCAAAAGAAGCTGCAGATCTGGCTCTTCATATAGGCATCTTGGGACCACACATGTGCATATCTGCCCACTCACCTGGATACCCTCTCGGGTGATTAGTGCACTATACAAATCAACAAAACATAACGTGCACCATTTCCTATACAGTACGCACATAGAGATTCATTGACCCTGTATGAAGTTTGTGTGATGTCATGTGCTCTGACAGGTACGCTGGTATGAGTAGTACTATAAACCAATGAACTGCCTATGTGAGAGGGGCTAGGGACAGATGAGAGGCACTGATGCAGGGTGCTAGGTAGGTAATCCGTGGAGATGGAGGTCATGGGGGGGGCACCAACAAAGACTGTCGCACGGGGCGCCACCAGTGCTGAAGCCCGCCCTGGTTACAACTACTACGTATGTCAGTAAAGAGTGGCACGGCTCTGCTGCGTCAGGTTGGACTCGCTTAAACATCTTCTTAGGGTAAAAGGCTCTGAAACTTTTTCTTGCAAACTCCATGAATTTATTTATTTAAATTCATGCGAAAGTTCCTTTGCTGGGAAACAACTTCTGAGTGAGAATTCCCTTTTAAAAAAACATGTTTTTGGCCTGGGAAAGTGTTCAGTAAAAAAAGGTTCAGCGGCAGGTGAAGGTTTCAAAGTTGATCAATGCAGCAAACTCGATGATGTGCGAACATGGTCAACTTTGCAAATCTCTGGGAGCGAAATTTAAGAATAATAATTTTAACCACATTTCTCTTTGCTTACAGCAGGAGCTACTCTCCAACAATGCGTGCCTTAAAAGTCCTGATCCTACCTGCCCTTCAGCCACCCACTTCTTGTCCATCCGGTGGCTGTGTTTGGTGTCCAGTGTATCACCAGGCAGGTCCCGGCTTTAGGCTCCTATTGCCCACTCCTCAACACAAAATGGAGTAAGGCACAACTACTCATAGACGTGGCCTTGAAACTCAGGCCTGGGTGTGATTTGAGGAGCCAAATGAAGCTGCTGAGTTTTACGTGTGGGCAGACACACCCTGGAAACAATATACTTATTTTAATTCTGTTTTTTGACACATTGGTGCCAAATTTGCATATTATGCTTTAACAAAATCCTGCAAAAATTACATGAAATTACGTGAAATGCAGCTTTTTATAATGAAATAGCTCCTAGTAGCTATTTTGAGCGCTGGAGGCATTTCAAACTCGAAACTAGTGCAACAAAAAGCATTCCTAAGAACAGGCATTTGTGTTCTGCGTGTTTGCGTTGTTCCTTTGCGTCTGCTCTAAAAATTTACTACAGATGCAACATCATTTACAGCACATGACGTATTTAAGACAATTTCACATAAGCGTAACACAGTCTTTGTGAAATTAAGCAAAATGTGGCATGCATTACATAATTTTTTCCAGGGCCTACTTTTGATTGTTGACGCATTTTCTGATTCAAAAATCTTTTCTTTTTTGTCGTTAAAATGCAATTTTTATACTCTGGCTTTAAGATTTGTAGCTCAGTTCTTTTGATTATAAATGGGCCCAGATCTGTTCATTGCTAACTGAATCTACACCATCATCTTTAGAATGAGCTTGCGATGCTTGTTGATCTACTTGGGTACTTGTGGCACTATCACTATGTCTTGTTTTCATTCACTGATCCTCTTCTTCCTCACCGGCCGAAGGCAGAGAGTCAGACTTCCGCTGTTCAACTCAGAACCCACAGAGATCAGCTACGGAGTGCGGATTCTCCCTGAGCCCCACCCTCTTCAACATCTACATGGCCTTGCTTACAGCCATTGTCAGAAGCCATGGACTCAACATTGTCTCCTATGCCGACGACACCCAGCTGATTCTCTCCCTCAAAGACGAACACACAGCTGCCGAGAGCAACTTCCACAATGGAATGAAGGCAGTTGCCACCTGGATGAAGGACAGCAGCCTCAAGCTTAACTCACACAAGACCGCAGTCCTCATACTCACCACCTGGGACGACTCTTGGTGGCCTGCAGAGCTCAGAACCTCCCCCCCCCCCAGCATCATCCTGGACTTCTCACTCTCTATGAACCGTCAAATCAATGTCGTTTCATCCTCCTGCTTCCAGACGCTCTACCTAATTCATAAGATCTTCAAGTGGATCTCCACCAAGTCCAGGAAAATGGTCACCCATGCGCTCGTCGGCAGCAAACTCGAATATGGCAATGCACTCTACGCCAGCACACCCAGAAACTCCCCAAAAAACTGCAGAAGATCTAGAACGCCTCTGCCAGACTCATCCTGAACATCCCACACCACAACCAGATCACCGGCCACCTGAGAGACCTACACTGGCTACCTTTCAACAAGAGAATCACCTTCAAGCTCCTCACGCACGCCTACAAAGCCCTCCCCAATGCTGGACCTGCATACCTGAACCACCACTTCTCCTTCTACACTTCCACTAGACATCTCCACTCCTCCCTGGCCACCATCCCACAGATCTGCAAGGACACCCCCCCACCCACTCCTTGAGAACCTCATGAGTGAGTAGAGCGCTTTATAAGATTACTGATTGATTGATATGTAAAAAATATTTTTTTCTGAATATAAAAAAATGCTAAAGATGAATGTGTCCTTTTAAGAGATAGACTGATACAAATGTCCAAATGTTATACTACTTTAAATATTATGGTAGCAGAACATAGTAAACACATTTTTAATTAATTTGACTGTTGCTTTATATTCTTTTAGCCTTCAGAAGTAATGCATAATTTGTTGAAAATTTAATGCAATTATCTTCTTTCCCTGTAGCGAATATCTTGCACCATTCCTGCTCTCTGAGACCGAGCAGCCACTTCTTCCTGGCAACCCAGCAAGCCAGAAGCCTAAACATTACCCGGACTCACACCCCCTTTCCCGCCCACCTACCAGGCCCGCCCACCTCCCCAGCCTTCTTTTTCCAGCATAAAATGAAGTGTGCTGCACAGCTGCAGTGAGCGCTGCTGCTCTCTGAACCAAGCAGCCACTTCTAATGCTCCCCGCTGCCCCTGGAATCCGTTTTTGGGCCTCAGGATGCCCAGATTCCCCCGATCGCCAGCGTTGTCCGGCAACCAAGCAAGCCAGAAGCCTAAGTGCCGCCTAGAAGCATTCACCCTTTCCTGCCCACCTACCAGACCCCACCCACCTTGAAGCAATCCATCTCCAACATAAAATGAGAGGCGCAGTGAGCCTTCCTGCTCTCTGAGACCAAGCACCACTTCTTCTGCCGCTCTCTGCTGCCCCTGGAAGCCGTTCTTGTCACTCAGGAAGCCCGGATTCACTGTATCGTCAGCGTTGTCTGGCAAATCAGCAAGCCAGAAGCCTAAGTGTTGCCCGGAGGCACTCTCCCTTTCTTGCCCACCTACCAGGCCCCGCCCACCCCCCAGCCATCATTCTCCAGTATAAAATGAAGCACGCTGCATTTGTCGCACCCCAGGCGCGCCAAACACGAGCCCTTTTGTGCTGGTCCACTCCTGGACTGCGCTCAGCGCCAGGAACCCTGGAACTCAGCATGCAATCATCAAATCCTTTAACCTCGAAAGACCCAGCAACGCATTCTGCTCCTAGGCACCAGCTAACCGGGAAGGTCTATTCTCCTGCTGGCTCTGTAGCTTCACATGCCACACCAACATGACCACACCAACTATGCTTCCCACCACCGAACCCCAGAACCATCTAAACTGCATACTAATCAACGTCAGATCACTAAGCAAGCACGCACTGGAAATCTGGGACACCGACATCACCACCAAATCAGACGCAGTTTTAATCACCAAAACCTGACTCTAGCAAGCCTCAGCCCCAGACATAGCCACCTCAACCCCCAACAGATACAAAATGATCCACAAAGACCACCAACTCAAACCTGGAGTAAAGATAGCTACCATCCACAAAGCCTCAATCAGATTTACCACCACAGAGGACAATTCCAACCCCATCATGGAAATCTCAACTTTCAGATGCACATGAACACCAACGCAACCGTCAGGAACACCCTTGCCTACAGACCCCCTGGCCCCCACCCAGCCTTCTGCAACATGATCATCGAAATCAGCACCCCCCCCGGCCATCAAATCAAATCAATACCTCTCCCTAGGAGATCTTAACATCCATCTTGCTGACCCAACTAACACACACGCCGCCAACTTCCTGGAGAACATGCACATCATTGGCATGACGCAAATTGTCTATTGCCCCACCCACAGCACGGGACACACACTTGACCCCATCTTCACCAACAGCCACAGAATCTGTTTCAGCCATACCTCCGAAGTCACCTGGTCAGACCACAGCATCATCCACTTCACCATTGTGAAGCTCCCCAGCACACCACCATACCATATTCCAGTGCACAACGAAACGGGAACAAAATGACACAAACGCAATGGTCAGCCGCCCTTGGCTCCACAACCCTCCACACCACGGACGATGTGAACCAGGCCACCCTACATTTCTCAGACTGTATTGCCCCCATCAAACCACACAGTATCAAAAGGTCCAACAAACATGCCACCTGGTTCAACCCAGAATACCAGACGGCAAAAAGAGAATGCAAACAAATAGAAAGAGGTTGGCGCTCATGCAGGAGCCCCACAGACCACTCCACACTCAATTCCACCCTCAGGAATTACCACCACTCCCTCAAAGAAACTAAAAAGGCCACCCACCTAGACGCCAGCAGCAGCCACTCCAAGGAACTTTTCAACATCATCAGAGAATTCTCCACCCAAAGGGCCATCAAAACACAAACCCGCCCACTCAAGACCTCTGTGACGCCCTATCCAACTACTTCCACAACAAGATAGCAGAACTCTATGGCAACTTTGACCGTCAACCTACGTAGATCACTCCACCCCAACGCCCGCCGACACTCCTTTCAACCACCTCATCAACTGGACACCCCTCAGCACCGAGACCGTCGCAACCATCATGACTTTCATAAACGTGTGCACTCCCCTGCCCACTACCCTGCCTTCAACCTAACATGGGAGAAGATCTGCCCTCCGTTCACGCACATCCTCAACTTTGCAATCAACCCCTCCTAAAGAAACCCACTGCAGACCTCAACGACTTCATTTATTCCTCCCGTTTCCGGCGAAAGTCCATGAGAAAGGCATAGAACACCTGGAGAAAAATAAACAACTGACACCTGCCAATTAGGCTTCCGTCCAAACCACTGTACCAAAACAGCCCTCAAAGCCACAATGAACAACATCAGGAACATCCTCGACCATGGAGAATCAGCTGCCCTCGTCTTCTTCGACCTCTCCGCAGCGTTCGGCACCATATCACACCACATCCTGGTTAACAGGCTGCGTCACATTAGCATAAGCGGCAATGCACTGATCCTCATCACCTCTTTTCTCACAGGATGCACGCAAAGAATATGCCTCCCACCCTTCACCTGCGTGCCCAAAAACCCTATCTGCAGCATCCCCCCAGGGATCCTCGCTCAGCCCCACCCTCTTCAACATTTACATGACCCCGCTGGTCACCATCGTCCGCAGCCACGTACTCAACATTATCTAATACGCGGACGACACCCAACTCATCCTCTCTCTCGCCGAAGACACACCCCACCACCAGATCAAACTTCTGGAACGCTATGACGGATGTCGCAGACTGGATGAAGACCAACTGCCTAAAGCTGAACACAGACAAGATGAAAGTGCTCATCTTTGGTCGCACCCCCTTCCCTTGGATGACTCCTGTTGGCCTGCTTTCCTCAGACTGGCAACAGCCCCCACCACCCACGCCAGGAACCTGAGCATCATACTGGACAGTGAACTCCCATGAAGCATCAGGTGAACAGAGTTACCTACTCAATCTTCCACATCATCCGGATGCTCCGCAATATCTTCAGGTGGATTTTACCCAACACCAGGAAAAGCGTAACACCTGCCCTCATCACTAGCCAACTGGCTTACGGTAATACACTTTATGCCAGAATCACAACCCACAACTGAAACGACTCCAGAACATCCAAACCACAGCTGCCAGACTCATCCGAGAACTCCCAAAAGGTCAAGCATAACCCCTCACCTCGAGGACCTCCATTGGCTCCCTATCAAGAAGCAGTGTCACTTCAAACTACTCACCCACGTGTTCCAGGCCCTCCACAACAGTCTACATTAACCACCAACTGACCTTCCACCAGCCCACCAGACAACTCCGCTCAGCCCACCTAGCCCTCACAAACGTCCCACACATCCATCTGGTCCGAGGAGGGTGCCAATCCTTTTCCTACCTCATTGCCAAATCCTGGAACGACCTGCCCCTCCACCTCTGGACCTCCACTACCCTCTCCAAATTCAGAAGTGCACACAAGACCTGGCTGTTCAACTAACCTGGATACCCCCCGGGGTAATAAGTCGCGCTTTACAAATTCAGATTGATTGATTCGACCCGAACAATGAATATTATTCAAATAATTTCAAGGGAACTTCTGGCTTACTCCTTAATTCAATGGTTAAGCCTGGTCTATCGATTTACTCATAACCTACTCCTAGAATTCAGCGATAAGTCATCAGTACTGCCAGAGTAAAGGTTTTGGGCCCTATTCACAAACTGCACTGCAAACTCAATACAGTACAGTAACTACTTCTAGGGTTACTACAGCCCTAAAGGTGTGGAAACAAGCGTAAATTAGAGGTGTGACTAATTCACATTATTTGCTTTTGTGTTAGTATGTGAAATTTTGGGTAAATTATTCAAAATTAAACGTAATACATAAAATGGGCATCCTTTATGATGTGAGGACCCATTTCACAGAAAAAAATATATAGCCCAAAAATCACATGGCACAAGCAACAGCTGTTCGTGTTCTGCCTGTTTGCATTATTTGAGTGTGCTTGCAGTTAAAGTTTGACACCAATGGCTCGTATAATTACCCAACGTAGCATCATAAAATAATTTTGATGCTACTTGATGTTACTCCAGCCCAGCCTTGGAGTAATTTAAGAACCACACACAGCCAACCACCAGCATTGCCACACACTCCCACATAAAAAAGTGGCGGCAGAGAAATAAAATAAAGTGCTATAGAAACTAAAGTTATATCAATTACATTTGCTCAATATTTATATTATGTGTGTGTGTGTGTCTGTAATAAAAAAAAATATTTAATGATTATATTTAAATATTAAATTAATGTTTTATTATATTGAAACGTATCATTCAACTCTTATTTTTAAAAAAATCTAAATTATTTTACTTAAGTAAATGCAAACCTATTAACAACTAAAAACATTAGTGAGGGGGAGTTGTATTTTAATTATTGGTTATGCATTAATATTGATCAATTGAAATAATATACTCAGCATAATGTACTATTTAATACACATTTATTTTGATGAGTTAAATGTTCTGTAACTTTTTATTCTATTAGTTGGAGGTTAAAAACTCAAATCTAAAGTTATTTACATCTCTTCTATCCATTGAAATGTTTTACATATTTTTTAAAGAAAAATTAACAGCAATAATTTTCCATGTACATTCCCATGGGGAGATCTCCACCTCGATGGCAGAAAGCTCCACCAGCCGATGAAAATTTATGAGTAGTATGTCTCTTAAATTCTGTTATTGAAGGCCACACCCCTGATTCAAAGTGGTAGAGACATGTAAGTCTACACCTAGATGTAACTTTCCTCTCAAAATTGTAAATAGTAAAAAAGTTGAGAGTGACACTTAGGTGTAGTAGTAAATATATATGTGAGTAAATATTCACGTATATATTTACCATTGTAAATTGAGCCTTACGTGAATGGGGCCAAGTGAGGCCTCACCACATACCAGCAAATACAGTAATTCTCAAAACAAATAAGAAACTTACAAGTCTGGTATTCTGCACTGAGGGTCTCATTACAATGGCCGGCGGACTGCCACTTACAGGCCGTCTGCCAGATTATAACACTCGCGGTCAGAGCGCAGAGGTCGGGGGGGAAAAACCGCTGTCTCCAACAGGATCCAAGATCCCATCGGGGTGGCGGTCGGACTCATATCCCTACAATGGAAGCCCTGCCTGCGCAGGCACCACCGTAGGGATTAGGATGTCCCTTTCGGAGCATCTTTTCATGGTGGCCCCACTGCCATGAAAAGGCTGACGGAAACAGACTTTGGGGGCCCCAAGCAAGGCCCCCATCCCCCATGGGGCACTACACATGTAGTGCCCCCCACACATCATGCACCATGTGCCTGGCACCACAAGGTGCTTGGCACACGGTGGGCACACGGTGCATGAATGTACACAAAGTGCCATTTCTCCTGCAGCTTGTGCTGTAGCTGTGTTCCTGAATTGCAGCACAAGCCGCAGTCGAAAAAAGCTTTTTACAACCGCCTGCGCAGTGGTCCTATCCTAGTCGGGGAAGTGGGACCGCCGACTCATTGCCGGATGGTCACCTCCCTGAAACGATGGCAGGCTGCGGTCCGACCACCTGCTTCATAATAAGGGGCGAAAGGTTGCAATGTTGAAAGCAACACATTGCTGCTAATTGCGGGCCAGAACATTATCCTAGCATTGGCTGTCTCACTCCAAGCCAAAATAGTAAAGGAAATGATTTCAGAAGCACACCGAAACTCTGCAACAAGGTTTGTTCCCATCACTGCATGCATTCAAATAAATGGCTCAAAATAGCGTTAGTGACAGAATCCTTTCTTTCATGTGAACGTTTTAGGGAACTGTGTGCTGATATCCTGTTTCCTTATAAACAATATAGGGAAATTACATTTCTGTTTAATTTTGCAGTTCTAGTATTTCCCTTCATTTGAAGAAAAACATGAACAGCCCAGGTTTTTAGACATCCTATTCAGATAACTAAAATGATAAGAAACTATCTTACTGTATATTTGCCTTTAAATTTCGTTAGACTCATTACATGGCATTCTGGAACCAAATACATGATATAATGTATTTCACAATTAGACCAAAAAAGTTACAAAACATGGGGGCTTATTTACAAGAGGCCTGCGCCACAGGAGAGTCACTTTTTTTGACACCCTGGTGGTGCAGGTCTCTCAATCGTATCTATGAGGGGACTCAAAGCCACCCTGCTTGCTTTTACATGGCTTCATAGATATAAAGTAAGGCACAGCAGCGCTAGGCTCTGCATTACCTTACTCTGCATCAAGGAGGCGTTCAATTGGCGTCGTGGTGGTTGATCCAATGCAACACCCATGGATTTTGATGCTGCTCCAGATTTACAAAATCACGTAAACCAAAACCTTACGCCTCTCCAGAGCAGGAGTAATGAGGAGAAATGTTTTCATTTCTCCTTGTTTTTCCTCTTTCCATGTGTGCTGCATTATGCAGCACACATAGAACAAGGAAAACAACTCAATGGATTGTTTTTATGCAGGAAGGTGGCCCTTATGGGAGAAAAACAATTCTGCCAACAACGCAGACACCCTTGCAACAGCGCTGGCTGAAAGGACAAGAATGCACCATATATCATAAATACGGTACATTTCTGCCCTTGCCTTTTGATGAATGGCAGCACAGCATAGTGACTTGCTCCACTGCCCTGCGCTGAAAGCTCATTTATGAGGCCCTAAATGTGTGCCCAAATATAATCTTGCCTGCAAAGTTTTACAGTGTTCCACAAAATACAGTTTTTGTTGATGTTTCCCACAAAAACACGTTTCGCGCAATATATCTTATGCAGTTATGATTTTTTTTTCCAATCTATTTTTCTTGGACTTTGCTCTAGTTAAATTTTTTTTAAAAACGTCACCAACTTCATTATGCAAGGAAAGTTGTGGCACATTTTAAGCCAACTTGAAAATGACTAACTTCACACATTTCACACAGCCTTTATCAAATTTGATTGGGCCCATTTCACAAAGGCATTCAAATTAAAAGTGTAAACAGCTTGAATTACAAGTTCAAGAAATTCGCAAAAATTGAACTTGAAGTCATAAAATAGATATACTCGGTTGCAATATTACACCACTGTGGTGTAATATTGTGCATAAGTAAATTCTACTAGACGGCAGGGAGTGGAAATCCATAGCAGTCATCATCATCATCTCAATTTTTAATTTATAGCTCTCTAAGCCAGTAGTTCTTTACCTTTTGATTTCTGGCGACCCCAGTGAATTACCACTGCACACCAGGGACCCCCCCACACACACACCTAAGCAATTTCTAAGAATTGAAACTCAAAATAATACACAACACTGCAGAAACAAGCATACATTAAACAAATGCATACATTATTAAATATTTTGTTTAATATACAGGCCAAAGATAAACCAACATTGAAATTGAAACTTTAATGGAAAGGTTAAACCATTTAAAAATGTGGATATATTTCTAAAAGCAAAAGTATTATAGCAGGCTCTATCATACTGCTTTGACTTTCTTGCTCTTTCTTTCTTTTCGTCAATCCATACTTATGTGTTTTTTAAAAACTTTTTTTTATTAAACCATAGTCAGCATTCATAAACATTATCGTAATCTTACATTGGGTTACGTGCATTTCCAACGGCATACACATACTACTATGCAGCGAGATGTTGTTGTATTAATGGTCCCTTTGGAGTTCAACAGTCCAATTCACTCAGTCGCTGTGCCCTCTCCACCTAACCAGACAATACCCCCCGAACCCCCTGTATTCTTCCCATTGCTGCCAGATTTCTGCCCATTTCTTGGGCATCCCCTGCTTTCATTAATTTGCTTTTCCGCCGCATAGCACCAGTCCATGTCTTTTTTCCACTGAGAGACTTTAGGCGGTTGAATTGCCCCCCATGCCCCCGCAATATTACTCTTGGCAACCATTGCCGCCACCTGTAACCAGGTTCTTTGATACCCTGGGCCCTAGGACATTACAGTGTGCTGTGTACATCGGATGCAGACATGTCACCGCAGGCAGCGTGTTGGAGCGTGGACATGTAGCTATGTCGTCACCCACTCAATTCGTAAGGGGAGTGGGCAGGGCCATCGTATGCAGGGCCAACGTGGGTGTGTGTCTGATATGTGCGTGCGTGGTTGTGTACTGTGAATGTGCATCTGCATGTGTCTCTATGGCAGTGTGGGTCTCCTTTGTGGGGTGTAGGTGGTCCCTGAAGGGTAATAGACACCAACGTATGTGATCTAGTTTGCCTTCCATGGGTTGGGACCCCACCCACACCTGTGCAGCCACCTCCTTTTGGCGTGCTGACACATGGCATTGGGGTGCCATGTGTGGGTGGGTGAAGTGTCATGGGACAGCTGTGCTTGCGTGTGCTTCCTGCTGTGTGGTCTGTTGCAGGGGCTGTGTTCTCCTCTGAGTAGCTTGTCTGTCCTGGTCCTGGTGGTGGTTTGCGTGGGATATCCATGGGCTGTTGTAGGGCGTCGGTGTCGAAGGTGTGGTGGTCCTCTCCGGCATCACAGATGTGTTGTCTTCTGTGCTCTGCTGGAGGAGTTCTCTACCCCTTTGCAATGTGAAGGGGAGATGCATGTTGACATTGTGTTGACATGTATGTTGGCGCATTGTTCTGGTTTACATGCAAACTGTTTGACAATGTACATTGTGCCTCGGAGGTGCTGGATTCTTCTGCGGGACAGTGTACATTTGGACTGCATGACAGATGTGAGGTCGTACGCGTACATTTCCATTTCACAGTTTGCTGCTCTGTCAGATGTGGTAGGCATGTTTCTGTGCATGTGCGGAGCCGGTTGTGTCCTATGTTCTGCAGTGTCGGCTATGTGCATTGTACCAAGTTGTCGTCGATGTGGGTGTGCTGTTCTTGCTATGTGTGTGTGCTGCAGGGTGCCAAGGTGATGTGGGACATGATCCTGGGTAATTGTGGGTGTGCAGTGTGCTACGCCTCGTTGTGCAGGTGTGTCATTGTGCCCATCTCCCCCTGGCCACCCAGTCCCTGTCCGTTACTTTCCCTGTTGATGTTGTCAGGTTCTTTCGAGCTCTGTCCGTACACCCTACTCCTTGCACTGTCTCCACACTGATGACTGTGGCCTGGGTTTCCTCCAGCTCCTCCTGTGGCGCTGGACTGCCACCTGCTGTCGCCTTTGCTGCCATCCTGTTGGCAGGGGGTATGTACCTGGGTTAGGTTGTCACGTCCTGCCGGCACCTCATGGCCTCCTCCATTGGCCTTCTCGACACTCCGGCTGCATTCATGGTAGTCTGCTTGTGGGTCAGTTGCTGGTAGTATTCTGTCACCACCATGATGCTGGTTTTGTTTTCCTGCGGTGTGCACCATGTCTTCCTTTCCCTTTTCTCCTTGGCCTTCCTGTGCCCGTTGTTACTTGCTGGTGGTCTGTGGGGGTTGTGGGGTTCACGTTGTCCTCTGCACTGGGTCAGTGTGCATCCATGTTGCTCCCTGCTTAGGCTTGTTTCTGGTGTGTTGTTTCTGTGGTTTTTTATGGTGAATTTTCCCGCAAGACGCGTGGGATTTGTAGGCCTGTGGCTGGTTTTCAGTACTTTTTGTGTCGCGATTGGCCTCATCGAATGAATTTCCGCGTTCGCGTTTCACATTTTTGCGGCGTGGTGGTGATTTTGATGCTGTCATTTGACGCGCTATCTGGTGTCTATCGCATGGTACCACCTTGTTGTGAATTCCACGTTGACACGGGGTTATTTTACCGCGATGGGCTGCGATATTGAAAGTTGCGTTACGCTACTCTTGCGGTAGTTATCACACGTTCTTGTGACTATACCACTATCTTTTTTATTGTAACATTCTTTTACTGTTATTAATAAGGTTGCATATGTATAACAATACAAAAAGTAAAAAATTATTTTTTCTATGTTTTCGCAATTTCATCCCTTAAGAAGTGGCATGCATCGCCGCGAAACACGTGTTGGCTTAAAATATTGTATTTTAAACAATAAGTCAATTGTTATCAGAACAAGGCTGAATATATTGTACTGTCTTGTATTGCAATTGCATTTATATAGTGCTTACTACCCCTGATGAGGCGTCAAAGCGCTGTTTTGGCGAGTAGCACACTATTCCGGAACCCAGAAAGGATTATTGGTGAATTAGTATAGTGAAATATGAAAGTAATTTGAGTGATAGATATGTTTTCAATTAGTTGTATTTAGAAGGATAGTGGAGGGATAGAAGAGGTAAAAAGGTTTGCATTTATATAGCGCTTGCTACCCCTGACGGGTGTTGAAGCGCTATTTTGGCGAGTATCACACTACTCCGGAACCCACCAAGGATTAGTGGTGAACTAGTATAGTGAAATATGAAAGTAATTTGAATGGTGGATATGTTAGTCAGTTATTTGGATTGAGAAGGATAGTGGAGGGATAGAAGAGGCTAAAGCTTTGCATTTAGATAGCGCTTGCTACCCCTGATGAGGTGTTGAAGCGCTTGTTAGTGAGTAGCATTCTACTCTGGAACCCAAACACTCTGCTACTTGTTCGGCTCTTTTGTCTGTAACTGGTCTTAGCTTTTCACAAGTGTTGGAGGTGGAGATCAAGGTGAAATAGAACATTTGATAGCATTGGGAGAGTCAATATGGGAGCTCCTTAAACTCCAGGTTGGTAGTAATACAAAATAATTAAGTTGAAGTGATTCTCATTCTAAGATTAATTTGAAAAAATTGAGCAAAGTGATCAATCCCAAGAATTTGTTTTGAGTAAAACAGCAGCATAACAATGTCCCATGCGAGACATTTAGCAAGTGGGTTTTCAAAGTGCTACCAATGGCTTTTGCTGGCCTCAAGCTTGCGGTTACGTGCGCGTGGACGCGCGCAGCCGCTATCTGGCATTCCTATCGTTTCCTCATTAAGGGCATCGCTCAAGTGCTCACGGGCTCACTCGCGATCATTTACGCTTTCACGGCCGCGCGGCTGCGTTACTTTTACGGCTGCGCGGCCAATGCTTGTTGGCTTTAAAATTCGGGTCACCCTAGCTAACCTGGGCAAAGGCATGGACTCTGTGTGTGCCTAGTGCGCGGTGTTTGTGGTGGGCAGCTGAACAATACATTTGTGGTGTCAGGTAAGCCAGTATTCTTGCTGGTCACAGCTGAGCACTTTAGTGGTGGAAGCCAGTTTGAGCAGGTGAGGGAGTGTTTATGTTAGCTATCATTCTTTCGATAAAGAGTACCGACCTCTTTATTTGTTCAGTGATAACAATAATAACCATTTATGTAGTGTCCTGTGGCGCTAGTTTGGAAATGCACATTTCCTGCAGATACAGCAGGGTCTCTTTTGGTTAGAGGCTGGCAGACGTGCAACCTCCGCCAGCACATACGGATTCACCTCCGCCAACCTGGCGGTTCTCCCGCCCCGTTTAGAAGTGGGGAGCCGCAGGACTTCTGCCGGGTGAGCTTGCGCTGACCCTGCAGACGAGAGACCCTTCACCCGGTGACCTGCTCTCCAGTGGGCAGCTAGTCACAGCGGTGGCCACACCGTTCTGTTAAGGGAAGAGAAACCATGATTGCATGGCCATGCCTTAGACTCCCTTGCAAGGCCCGGTGGTCCTGGCCACAGCGAAGAAACAACAGTGGTCCTAACCCTAAGGGAGATATCTCCCGCTGCCTTTGAGGGGTTTCCTTACTAAAACAATTTCTCTTTTTAGGCGTTTGAGTTCATGCAAAAAAGTTTGGGCCGTGTTACCTAGCACTCCACAAACACCCGATGCAAGAACCGCTGAGCTTGGGTTGCTAAAGACAAACCGAGCCTGTGGAAAGCTTGAGGAGCTGTGTAATATAGCACAGCGTGCACCTATGCCTTGGGTTTTATATGCTCCTAATTCAGAAAGGCCTACCTTCGAGTCCCTGCCAGAGAATGCAAACACAGCCCCACAGCGCACAGTATTTTTTCGTAATCTTTAATACGAAGGGAGACAATAATTTTTATTGAGGCTTTGTCCTCGGTAATGGGCGACCACCCCGCTGTGCGCAAGTCCACCCCAACACTCCCACACCTCCTCAGTAGCTAAGTCCCTCTGCACAAGTCGCAGTCTTGAGTACTGTGGGAAGCCTGCGTGTTGCTTTAATCATCAACATTCTGAACGCGTTGTGGACGCCCGAGGAATTGCTTGGGAACAGGAGGTGACAACTGGACAACTAGACAACTGGACTGTGTGCCTTTTTATGCCTGAAACAAGATGAATATTATTAATGTCTGTTTTTATTATGTGCAGAAGGCCAACGATCTTAGTCTAGCACCTATCCGCAAACAATCAAAACAAGTAGGTGTACTGCTACTTTAGACACAATCCTGCAGATTCTTTGTCTTGTTCTTATGGCGTTCAGATTGTCTCTCTACCCCTCTCTCTACCCCTCTCTCTACCCACCTCTCTCTACACACCTCTCTCTTCCCACCTCTCTCTACACACCTCTTTCTCTCTCTCTACACACCTCTCTCTACCTCTAAGTGTTAGCCGGAGCCTGATAGCACTGCTTGTCCTTTTAAACTAAACAAGCTTTGGCATAGCCAATAGGTCTCGCCTTTGGGGCCTTATAAGTGTTTAACCCTGCAACAGTTAATGTTGTTGCACCAAGGATATTGTGCTGCATAACTAAATACTTATATGGTCCCAAAAGCGAGACCTATTGGCTATGCCAATGCTTGTTTTATAGTGTTAATAGGTAAGGAAACTTTGCATGATTTTCAACGGTTGAAATGGGTGGGATGGTCACAACAAGTATCCCAAGAATCTTTGCTAACAGCGGGCCGGTAATCAGCTCTCTAAAAAATGATGTCCGTACACTCAGGCTACCTGGGAATTCAAAGATTAAAGTTTTGCTGGATGCTGGATTTTAAAGTTCTAGCCACAAATTCTGCAACATGGAAAAAGCACAGTCTAAATGCTTTTCTTAGATCCATGTATTGCAAATCTAATCCTCCTCGCTACATTTCTCATAGTAGGAGTGTGCAAATGTATAATCCTGCTGGGATGGGTATGGATCACCAGGAAAGTCCCCACCCATTCACCCAATGGCATAACAAAGGTCCTCGCAGCCCAAGGGGCCCCCTCAGCACAGTCTTCTGGTGTGACAGCTCCTGACTGAGCACGGAGGGGGTGGTGCCTTCATTTAGTTTGCAGGGGGCCCCCCTCAAGTTTCGTTACACTAGTGCATTCACCAAAGGCTTCTTCGCCTTCAGAGGACGCAGTGTCCTACATGGTCATGATGGAACAGTATTCCCAGTGTTTGTTCGTGGATGTGCCATCAGAGGCAGGTACCAGAAAAATTATTCATGGCCCGTACACTTCTGGACTGTATATGGAAGAAAAGAAAGCTCTCTTCAAGACACCAGCATCCTTTCCATTTATTTATCTTCAATAAGATAAAAAACATGCAAGGCACTGGACTCTGCAAACACTTGTTGACACTCAGTGGTCAAGCCAGACTGTGGATGAGGTGGCAGCCTATAGGTGCTCCATGAACCTAGTGTCACCCCGTCAGTCCCTCCAGAGAAGGAGAGCTATAGATCTGGTGAATGGGGAGGAACATATCTGAAAGGGTGCCCCTCCCCATCAACGCAGCCAATGCATCAGTGCTTTCCATGTGATATGACAGGGAGTCATGGGAAATAAAGGCCACAACTTTTCTGTTCCTTCTGGATAACAAGCAGGAAGAAGCAAACAAGCATTGGCATAGCCAATAGGTCTCGCCTTTGGGACCTTATAAGTGTTTAGCCAGAGCTATTGGCTTCAGCAATGTCTTTAAACTATGCAGTAGAGCATTGTGGCTGCTGTGCAGCATGTTGAAAAGTTATAATAAGTATTCAGAAGGTGGTTCATTTCACAGCATTCTATAAAAAAAGAAAACATCCTTGCTAGCAGCCTACTTGTGGATACTTTGATTTGAATTAGAGCGTTTATGTATTTAGAACTGTTAATGTAAATAATTCTTGGTTCATGCCTAACCACCATGTGAACCTATATATATATTTTTTTTCCACCTGCACAGACACACTCAAGAACCATCTTTACTAGTCCAAACAGTGGGTTGGCCACTCCAGGGTCGCAGTTTTCACACTCCTGAATGGCCCCTTATTTGGCAGTGATGTGGAACGTTTGGGTGGATGATGCCCATGACACAGTGGTCATGTAATCCCTGCTATAATACAAATTATTATTAGCAGTGTACATTTTTTCCACTGGGAATTGTCACTCTGATTTCAACAGCTCTGTAACTCACAAACACTTAGGGGGCACGCATTGAAACACAAACATGCCTGACCAATGTGAAAGTGCACATTGTATTTTTGGTGAGGGGGAGAGAACAGAGAAGATGGATGAGAGAAGGAGAGAGGAGGCCGATGATGGATGGATAGATGAGTGGACGTTGGATGGATGACAGGAGAGACAAGGGGATGGATGGATGGATTGATGGAGAGGAGGTGGACGTTGGATGGATGAGAGAAGGACAGAGGTGATGGTTGGATAGGTGGGCATTGGATGGATGCGAGAAGGAGAGAGAGGTGATCAGCACAATTTTCAGACACTGGTGAAACTGTCTTGTGAGCCTAGCTCCCCTCTCATGAGACAGGAGTTTACGAGGAAAGTTATCACCCCAGGTAAATCAAGTAAGAGAGCGCCAGTATTGTCCAGGCCATCCCGGGTGCAGTGTCTGGAAAGTGGTAGCACGCCACCCTCTCCCCCTCCCCCACAGCCTGTCCAATGAACACAACATGTACCATAACATTCACATTGGTTTACTCTTAAAGAGAACTTGTGATATAGTGGTTACCCACTTGCCATTCACATCTGCTGCAGTATTTCCTTCATCTCACAGGCGGGAGGGCAGACAGGGACCGAAGTGCCAGTGTTGGAGCTTGCAGTGGTGTTGCGGCAGCCGAGGTAAGCTTGCAGAAATGCGGAATGTGTAGAAGCTTGCAGCATTGGGAGTAGAATCTGGTACCTTGAAGTGGTGTAGGGTCAGCCATGGGAAGATTGCAAAAGTGGGAAACGTGTGGAAGATCACGGCATTTGAAGTAGTGTCAGGCACCTTGAAGTGGTGTAGAGGCAGCTGGGGAAAGCTTGCAAATACTGAAGTGGCAGCCACTATCGTTAAATTTAGAGTGGGTTATTCCGCAAGATCAATCACTGACAGAGCAAAATAAGTGCTCTACGAAATAAAATCAGACCATTGACAGTAAGGAATACAAATACTTAGTTCTACCATGACTTCAAAGCTTAATGCGCAAGCGTGTGCTTATAGAGTATAAGGCTCACAGTAGACCCACCCACATCACTAGGCCAAGGTTACAGAATTTAAAATGAGCCCTTTTTGTGTCCTTGTGCAGAAGGGCAAGCAAGTTGCTGTGAACTGCATAATTCAGCTGCCAAACGGGTTGAAGGGTAATGAAACTCCCATCGCTGGGTGAGTGTGTCGGGCCTCCAATAACATTACCCACTGCCCAAAATATCAGCAGGTTGCCAATCGCAAGGAAGAAGTGCGCGGCCTACATGAATAGTTGGTGCTCTGAAGCCACAGGGTCAACCAGTCGGGAAAGCTGGAGCACTGGGGCCCAGGTCTCCCGCAGCCCTGCCAATCACTACGTAAGGACAGGCTGAGCAATGCCATCACCAAGAGGAGGAAGTAGGGTGTCCTGGTTCTCAATAACCACATCGTAAAAATCAGAAAGGTAGAATTGAAGATCAGGGGTCGCAACTGTCTAGAGTGAACATCGGTGACTTTGGAGCCAAGCAATGTAATGTGGCCATCGATTATCGATAACAGCCTAGACCGTAGAGAAACACTGGCACCAAAGACAAACAATCTGTGTAATCTGCTTCACAGGGTGGCCCAGCCACCAAAACAAAAACAAGGGAAGCGCTGACATGCAGCTCCCATCCCAACTCCCAGTACTGAGGTAAGAGGCAAAGGGGAGGAATCAAGGGGCGAGGACAAGGGAACGAGGGGAGAAAAGTCAGGCATGTCCGAGGGAAGAGACCAGTAGCGAAGAGAAAGAGACTTGCGGGAAGGAGGGCATTGATTCCTAATGGTGAGTGTACGAGGGAAAACAGGAGCAAGTCTATGAGAAGACAAGGCAAAGCAGCTGTTGTGAGAAGAGCAGCGACACCCAGTGGCATGAATAGAAAAGTGCAGCAGAGCCGGGTGTGGAGAGCAGCATGTCAATCCAAGCAGCAAATTGGAAACATCAGCGAAAAGAAAACAAGCCCGGGAGTGGTGCGTGCGTGCATGCATAGTCTTCACTTTTCAAGCACTGCACTCGTGCTTGTGGCGTGCCGCTGCTCGCTCCCGCAAGGTGGATGCCGCCACAAGCACGAGTGCAGTGCTTCAAAAGTGTAGACCGATGGCTAAAGGCCCTCCTAGAGCAGCGCATGGGCACTGCCTAGGCGAGACTTAAAAATGATCAGACTGATGGCAGAATCACATCAAAGATCCCATGAAGCCATCCCTGGATGTGGCATAATCTCCCATATGTGTCATGGCCAGGATGTCTGCTGCGGGAGTGGCCGGAATGCACAGGCTTTTGTTCACTGTGTTAAGCAAAGGTGATTTTTTCCCATTCAACTGCAATGAACTCTTCCGAAAAGAGGAAGAGGAAGAAGGCGTCTTGCAGTCTATCAAAGAAAACAATTGTGGTGTTTGCCTGTATTGTTATGCAATACATTGTGCCATTAGTAATGTTATTTTTGGATACGTTCTTAACAGTTTAGAATGTTCTGAGGTTGTTTTTTAAAAGCAGCAGTGATGACTATCGGAATACCTTCATGTTTAACATCTGACATATGACAGGCTACTGAGCAGTAGTGAGGGCAAGATACTACATCACAGCCTGGTCTCCCTCAATCCCTCATTGTGGCTCCTACTGTTCTAGAACTCGGACTTCTGAGTCTATTTTAGGAGTCAAGCTCCCACAGCATCCAGACATGTGCACCTGGCAACAATGTCCTGATGTTGGAAAAGGCCAGGAACAAGCACACTGGTTGTACACTAATCACCAAAACATTCTTAAGAGTTTGCACCACAAGTTTCCTCCTGAATGGAGTTGGTAACTAATGCAGGTCTAGCTTGCTTATGACTAGAACCTATGTATGACTGCTATCTCAAGTTCCTCAAAGGAAAATAGGCTTCTTTGTAGCTGTCACCTCAGCCAGGTGATGCTTTTAGCCAAAGAGGCTTACATTAAGGGGCCATTACGAGTTTCAGCGGTGCAGGTGGTACGCCACTGCTGCGCCCCCATTCCGCCGAGACTCGCCGCCACCCTCTTGCCAGATTATGACTTTAAATTGGTCTGGGGGGAAGCGGCGTGGCAGTCCCACAGCAGTGCCTCTTTCAAAGGAGGCGGTGCCTTTGAAAAAGGCACCGCAATGGGACCTCACAACAAGGTTCCTGCACGGCATGGACTCAAAGGTCCGGGCTTTGCAGGTACTGGTTTGTATGCGAACAGGGGTGCACATGTTATGCCCCTCTGTGTGCATCCACATACGATAGAGGCACAGGGGGACCTGTAGGTCCCCCTTTGTTTCTACTCCTCCACAGTTTACATGGATGAGGAACCTCCATGACACTGCTGATGGAGAGGAAACTCGTAATTTGCTTGGCGGGACCGCAGCAGTCATATGTGTACCCTTTGTATGGAGTAGCAGAATGTGGAATTTGTGTGACTTCCTGTACTGCAGAAACACTATTCAATGCAATACAAACGCCCCTCTCTAGTGGCCCTAAACATAATTAAGCCCAAACTAACAAGCATTGTCAAAGTCCATGGGTCTGACCTTGGCAATGTGGTGTAATGATTGTTTTTTTAAAATGTATTGCATCACGTGCCAAAAAATAAACAAGGTAACAATGCCACCTGGTCTTGGTGACCATGAGCTTTTAATAGGGAGTTTAAATAAAATAAAATAAAACTATTGCATATCATTTTAATAGAACACTATTGGTTCTTCTTAATTGGCAGGTGTACTCAGGACTGCCATTGAAACTCTTTGAGTTTTAATACACATCACATGAAAATATGATTTTCTAGTACAAAGAAAAGCTGCTGATAGCTTTTCATTCCTGTAATCTTAAATCATAGTTTGGAAACACAAGGATGACTAAAACATAAAAGTTAGATAACAAATGCAAAGAGAAAAGCATTGGAAAAGTAAAATATTGATCCACCATCATGGCATTGATGTGCACGTCTTTTCACTATTGTCACAAGGGACGGGGACTGCAGCCAGACCTAACTGTCCTTAGCCCAGCTCTAAAGTAGGCCCTGTGCTCTACTCTAAATGCAACCACTGACTTCAGCTCATAACAACAGATGAGCATAAGATTTATTGCTTGTAATAAAAGTCGGAAGATCAGGCCTATAAGAAGTTATGATTTCAGATATCAGATATAGATGTTTGTCAGGGCCTGGGGATGCAAGTTTAGTGGGCTCTTGATCGGCAAGTCTGTAGGGATGGGCATTTTACCTTTTCATTCGTTAATGGCATTTTGGTCTCTGCCATTGAACAGGCCTACCACCTTGGAAGGTACTGCGTTAGTATCTGTTCACGCGGTGAGGCATCTGTGGTTATATGTATCCATCTGAAGAACAAGTTACTTACCTTTGGTAACGCTCTTTCTAGCGGATACTCTTCTAACCGAAGATTCCTCATCGCCATCCCTCTTTCCTGTTCTGTGGTACGTGATCTGTTTCATCTGAAAAGGTCCCAACCTAGAAATCTACACATAGGTCAGGCCAATTTTATGATGAGCTCAATAGCTGAGGATGCGGACAAGCCTTTGAAAGAAACTTACATCAGCATGCATAGGTGGTGCCTATATGCTCATTTGGTCATTTCTGGAGCAGAATGAAGTTGGTGTGGAACTGGACAGCACCACCTTCTGACTCACATGAGTACTGCTTAAGAGTTTTCTTGGTACCAGTCTAACGCCTGGCAAATATTCACAAGGTGAAGAATCTGCGGTTATTTAGAATATCCACCATAATGAGCGTTAACAAAGGTAAATAACTTGTTTTTCTTAATCTATGTACATCGCAGATTATGTGAGCAACATTTCTGATTGAAAAGTGAATAGCATCGCTAATTAGCATAACATATGAATTTGTAGAGCACACGGGCACCCAAGGGTATCTTGGTGCTGAATTACAGCTATGTATTGTTACCCAACATAATGGTACTCATTTTATCGACCTCAGAAGAATTAAAGGCTGAGTGTTCCCGCCAGTCTTTGAACCTGTGACCATGAAACCTCTACAGTGGATGTATTAGTCCACTAATCCACTAGACCAAGCTTGAATAAATACTTTTAAAATAATGCCTGTCATGCTTTTAGTTGCTGATCTTGAATCTCACCTGATATGTGAGAGAGAACTCAAACACTCCTAGAGGGCTGCTGTGCCTTTAGATGCTGACCCCTGATCTGGCCAGAGGTCTGAGAAAGGAGTCACACACTTCTAAACAAGATGGATGCTGGCGGCCCATCCTTGAGCTGCAAGTACCTTTTCTGACCAGAGACATGACCCTCATTCACATTAACAAGATGGCTGCTACGCCTTGAGGTGCCGAGCAGAGATAGGAGAGTCTTTGCATGCGCTCTATAACATGTTGACTGTCACACCTTCATGTGCAGAGGCCTCGTCTGTGCACAGCTGTGAGGGAGTCCCAGGGCTCTCTTTAACTCCTTGGGGTTTCGACCCTTGACAGAACCAGAGGTATCTGAAAAACCCCATGCACTCTTCACTAAGACGAATGCTTCACATTAAGGCGTTGCAGCACCCTTATCTGAACAGAGATGAGGGAGAGGCCCCGAGTTAAATGTTCACAGCGGTTAGTTCTGAAAACCACTTCCTTCATCATAAATAAAATCTGCAAACACTGGAGGGAAGCATAAAGCCTACTAAGCATACCAGCTGCCTGTTACAAAGATGTCTCTTGCACATAATTAAGTCTGACTAATTCTTTGTGGCTAAAATGTGCTTTTAAAATGCTTTTAGAAAACACTCTTAAATATTCCTGAGCTTTGACTTCTGAAGCGAGAGCCTTTCTGGGCAATCCATTCAGTACATAATTTGATATTAAAAATCAAGTCAACTAGACAATCAAAAATAGCATAGCTTAACAATTATTAATTGAATTCAGTACTCAAATTGCTTCTAAAAGTTGTTAGACAATTTGTTTCGAATTAGATGCATACAAATATTTTCGCCATCTTAAACACTTTTGCCTCCTAGGCCAGTTTTACTTATCTTGGGGAAAACCATGTTCCAGATTCAAGATTTTCCGTTTTCAAGTGAGCCAAATTTTCTGCAAATTGGTCTAAACTAAAGGCAGTGCTTTAAATGGGCCGGTACTGTCCGGTACGGAGTACCTGCACTTTTTTATTTTGAGCGGGAGAGTACCGGCACTTCTCAAGAGAAAGGCTATACTTTTAATTGGACAGTACCGGCACTTTTCAGAAACAAGCAGGTACTCTGGTACAGAGTACCTGCACTTCTATTTTTTCCATTTCAAGCACTGACTAAAGGATCATCGTTTAAAGAGGATCCCAAAACATGACAACTTTCAAAATACAAAGGGGCTGATTACGATGCGTTAGGAAACGGCTCCAACCATCGGTCGGAGCCGTTTCCTAACACATGGTAATCAGTCGGTCGGATTCCTTTCTGATCAACCCATTTTAATGGTGTCGGTCGGAAGGAATCCGACCGGTCATTTTTACTGTCCGACGACGGGCTCATCCGCCAGTCGGTATGACCTCAGTAATCCCAAGGGCTGCTCTTTCCGCCTGAGGGATTACAATGTCGGATTCCGACAGCCTTTCCGACACAGATAGGCTGTCGGAAGTCGAATTTGGGGGCCCCAACAGGGCCCCCATGGGTGCACGGCCCCCGGTTGTTGGCCAAGGTGGTGCCTCCCTGTTAATCCATGCACCTTTTGGCAGGCACCTTAAGGTGGCTGCCTGCCGCAGGGTGCAGGTATGAACTGCACCTCTTTGTTTTACAATTGGCCGGTCAGGACTGCCGACAGGAGGTCGGGCGGTCCCATGACGAAACGATGCTGGGCGGACTTAGGCCCCTAATATTGTCCCATTGCATAACTCCAAAACCCCTGAACAAAGGTCCACACACTTTTAATGGCATGGCTATCTTTTTATCATTCAGTGTCTTTTATTTGTTTGGTTAATTTGTATCTACTTGTTTTGAATATAAGCCAAAATGTATCTGTCGAGTGTGTACATGCCAACTATGTATATATCCATAACAGTCCGTGATCAAGTAGGCACACAAGATTGTTTTCCTGTGTCATACAATTCTGTTCACAGTACTTTTGATTCAAAGGACTTCAAATAACGCCTCTTTGGAGTAACTGAGAATTATATATCGTATTTTGACTGGCCTTTTTTTATTAGGTCACTATGAATTTTACCGGGTCAACTGTACTATTTTACTATGTTTATGTGTTTTTAGCGTTTTAATAGTTTGTAGTGATTTTAATCAACTTAGCAATATTTTTGCATTCATTCTTTTCATGCATTCATTCATTTCATTCAGTCTGCAATCATTGGATCAAAAGTTTATAATCTGTCGCAAATGGCAAAAAAATTGTGACTGTGCCAACTAGGTGAGTTTGAAGTGTACACTCACAGTTCACCCTCCCAGTGATCACAAATGTTTATAGCAAAACAAAAAAGAAGCTTCACAGATGAGAAGTCCCTATTCCACAGGGCATAAGTGGATAGGCCTTGAGCACATCCCACAGACCAGAAAAACAAACGGACATCACACCAGCCGCGGCCCTTGCATGTAAGAGCGGTGGGGCTGGGTGGGGAGGTGATGTCGACTTACGATGATGAGGGAACATGAATTAATTATCTAATTTTCCCTCGTCATCGTTTTTCGAAATCCCCCCCTACCCGGCCCCACCGCCCCACCGCCCCACCGCTCTTACCTGCATGGGCCGCGGGAGTATCACACCCACTTCTCTGGCCTGGCAAGAACCAAGGGAGTTTACAAATATAGCCCTGCCCGAGCCCTGGCCAAGAATGGGAAGTGCATTTTTTATTTTCACCAAAGCATCATAACTGCCATGCACGCCAATTAACCAAAATGCCACGGGTAGCGGAAGTGACATCACACGCCCTTTACCCTTCACTTTCACACACGCACATGCTTAAATATACACGCACACATATTCACACTTACACACACTCACATGAGCACACTGTCACCCACAAGCATGCACACATACATTTAAAAGCAAATTTTACACACCTCAGCTGCCAGTGAGTGTCATATTTCAGCTAATTGAACTTCATTTTTACAACACTAATAGTTAAAAATATTATCTATCTATCTATCTATCTATCTATCTATCTATCTATACATACATACATACATACATACATACATACATATATATATATATATATATATGTATATATGTATATATATATGTATATTACCTACTGGCGGTCGCCAGTAGGTAGTTATAGTTAGGACCACGTTTCCATAGGAAATCCGCAACATTCTATTTTGAATAACTTTGGCGCCGGTCGACGAATCCTCGCGAATTTTTCAAAATAGGTGGGGCGCTACGCTCTGCGCCTACCCTGAAAGTCTCGGGGGGATTCGTCAAGCGGGGGCTGAGATAAAAGGGGGGTCCCAAAACGCGTTTTTCCCATGCATTTTTCCATAGGACCTTTAGACACAGCTACAGCCCGAACGGCTGAACAGAATTACTTGAAATTTGGCAGAGAGGTAGTCCTCAGGTCAAGGAAGTGCCTTTTGTAGGTTTGGTGTAAATCTGTTCAGTAGATTCTGAGAAAATAGCCTTTAAATCAATATATATATCTGTGGCAGCTTACGGTGCGCTTACGGTGCGCTTACCGTAAGCTTACCGTACGCGTACGGTGGCGTGCGCGAGCGCGATTTTGATTGGCTCTTAGATCTTAGTAAACATTCGAATCGGTCGAAACCAGGAAGCGGCGGCCGCCATTTTCTCTCTCGCTCTCTGAGTTGGGCAGCAAAAACGAAGCCCAAAAATGTCTAAAGAGGCAGTTTCTTGAGATCCTAATCACCCAGCATTGATATAGGGGTCCCCAAACAACCCCAAAGCCCAAAAAAAAAAAGTTTATTTTTTCGGAAAATCGCCGATGACGCTTAACGTACGCGTACGGTAAAAATGTAAAAAAAAAAAAATTATCCACATTCTCCCCACCCCGTGTGCAAATGGCGCCCGAAGGGCACCATTTGCGCATGGCATATGAGATCTATGAAATTAACAAATGTGCGCACGGTGCGCGAAGCGCAACGTGCGTACATGGCCCATCCCGCATAATGTGGGCACGCGGTGCGCGCAGCGCACCGCGTGACCACCGTGCGTGCACGGCACTTACTGCGTAAAGTGGGCGCGCGGTGCGCGAAGCGCACCGTGCGCGCACGGAACGAACTGCGTTAACTGGGCGCGCACGCCACGAATGGCGTAAAGTAACTTAGCATTTAAAAAACCGTACAAATTCACTGAAAAAACCATAGGTTTCACACACGTTATAGTTAGGAATTAGCATTTAAAAAACCTTGCAAATTCACTGAAAAAAACATATGTTTCACACATGTTATAGTTAGCTGTACATTTCACTCGTAAAAAACCAATGAAATTCCCCCGTTATAGTTAGTGCGGGCAACTATAACTCACGTGACCGCAATCTTCTGCTGATGACATATGTGTCTTTATGAAAAAAAAATATTTGTAATATATGTATAGCTAAAATTTAATGGAAGAAGACATGGGCAAATAAGTGTCTAAATACAGTATTAGCATCAGCAGAGGATTGCGGTCGCGTGAGTTATAGTTGCCTGCACTAACTATAACGGGGGAATTTCATTGGTTTTTTACGAGTGAAATGTACAGCTAACTATAACATGTGTGAAACCTATGGTTTTTTCAGTGAATATATATATCTATATAAACAAGAAGAGTGTCCCCTTGAAAAGAGCCACACAGCAGGTAGGTATTGTTTCAGCGCTTTAATGTTGGAAGCTGCAACGTCCTGTTGAAAACAAGCATCACAATGAAAGTCCTTATGCCGACGCGTTTCGTGCGCTCTACGCACTTCTTCATGGGCGGACTAATGTGAGAGCGTCCCGCAGGCTACAGCACCTGATGTACACGTGACTCTCGTCCAAGTGGGCGGACTGCCTTCTGGTCAATGAAGTGCTGTAGCATCTAATTACTGTGAATTGCTTGCGTGTTGTCACTGATAACTCTGTAAAGTCCCCAGTGGGTTGATGCAGGTTTCAAACCAAGGAGCATATGTATGTATGGGTGTGTGTGTATATATATATATCATAAACCAAAGCGGTCTGTAAACAACAATGCACTCTGCTGTTGGTGCAAGCGTTGGGGTAGACCAGGTCCCCCAGATTCATTCCACATCCAATTTATCGAAAAAGACGCTGCACTCCAGTCTCCGCTGATTACTCCACACTTTTTCATTCAACGAAGCAAACACCTACGTGTTTCAGCTCTTCCGAGTCTTATTCATGGTTCGAAAAGAGTACAAAACAAGTATGGTAAAACATGGTCAGTGTCGTGGTCAAGGTGCGCGTTGGCGTTTGTGTCTTTGCTCAAGCAGGTTTGAATAAACTATTTCTCTGCATCAGAGTGCCATGGTATCTTTTATTGAGAGAAGATATGTGGTAAGGGCAAACAAAGTTGCTGCACCTGCTGTAATCATCTAAAACTAACTAACTAAAACCGGGTTTCAATTCATGTCATTTAAAATGTCTCTTTCTTTATTATTTCAGCGACCCTTGACCTCAGCAAGATTGAACAGCATGAACTGGAGCAAATCAGACAGCACAGGAAGGAGCTGCTGGATGACATTCAGGTGATGGCCCGCCCTCCCCCCCGTCCCTTCTGCGCCTCCGTCCCCTCTTTCCACTCTCTTCCTTCAAACGACATTCTGTATTTGTCACCCTTCAGTCGGAGCTCTTCCCCTCGGCCTGCATAATGAGCGGGGTCCCCACCTCCTAATATGCATAGCCTGCAGATCACAGGCTTAAATTCTGCTGTGTCTAACACAGCCTTTCCAGTAACCCGGGACAAATCGATTCAGGCAAACTCTGAAATGTCCACATTTCCATATGATTCGAAGATCAATAAAAGGAACACATTTCCGGAGGTTTGATGAAAAATTCATGCCTGGGAATTCTAGCTAATGTCAGGTTGAAAGAATTGAAATCGGTTGTTTCCTTCTGGAAATATTTACAAGAACTTGACTGTCGGTGTCAAGGCTTGTAGCAGCTACAGAAGTGTGATTACAAGCACCTTTTCTTATAAAGGTTCAAAACTGGTGCATGATATGAACTATTTTTTTCAGCTGGCAAACGCATATATAATATTGTGTACGTCTCAGTGCTCTTCACACCTGCAGCAGTGATCTGTGTGCAGTCTGCAGATCTCGGATATCAACCGTAGCTGGCCAATTGTGACCTCTCGGTGCTATCAGTAATAAAATCGGATATTGGCCGACCAGCTATTGTATCATCTTTAGAAGGATGAACGTATAGGACGTGCCAAATCTAATAAAAAACGTCTGATGGGCAAACTAGACACAAATCCCGGCGGCAGGGTTGGATGCGTGCTGCAGAGTTTTCTGTGTGTGCAGCTTGCAGGTCAAAGGTTCAACTGATAATCAGATAGTTCAATGGGGTAACTCACTTGCTGCAGGGATTTTTCTTCAACATGGACCTGTAATACTTCCAAGGGGCATCCGCCATGTTTGTGATGCAGTGTCCTATCTGCTACTCTCTAAATAAGGCTCAGAGTGTACCAACCTTGATTTAATTCTGTAGACACACTTTATTGTAACTCTAAGGTAATAAATTGAGTACCAGTGAGTACAAAGCCGGATTGGGAACCATAATTAGATCTGGCAAAATTGTTAAAATCAGACTGACACTGCAGGTGGCCATGACTAGAATGGGGGCACGAGGACCTTCATGGTTGAGTCATGGTGCCTCATCCAACCTTCTAGTATGTAACCTACAGGGAAAATGCTAGGGTGGCACAGTGGACGGTCCGGCAGTCACTAAATAGTGCAAGAGTAATATGCGCATTGACAGTACTATTGAAAAACAAATCTGTGGGAGCCACTGTGTAATAACAAGGAGCTATTATAAATGTGCATTACTTTTTTAATAACTATTACATCACCATCTCTCTTCTTTTCAGGGCATGAGTCGGGGGTGCACGTGGATGAACAGCATTCACCTACTGTCTTCACAGGGTGAACGCCGTCCACCCTGCCAAGAATTTGGGCCCCACTGAATAATGTGCTGAACTCGTCCCGGTGTAATTTCCAAACACTTTCAGCAGCGCCTGCACGTTGTCTGCTTTCAATTCGCAATAATGTGCAGGCGGGGACGGGGCTTTCCTATTTAAGACTCCTACTGGAACCATAACAAAGGCCGAATCTGAGGGGTCATCAGGCCTCCTTTTGTTGAGTCTCCTGGCTGGGAGCAGTCATAAGCCTCACACCTGATGCAAATGAAGCGGAGGGGAAACAAAGGCTCACACCTTGTTAGCACTTCGCACATACTTAAGAGAGGCAGCTTTTCACTTTGTTCAGTCCCTGTTTAGGAGATATGCATGCACTGTAAGAATGTCAGATGTGTTGGTCTTTCCCAGTATTTACACAAAGCTAATTGCATTTATATGGAGCTTACTTTACTTCCCTTGAGGAGGCGTTGAAGTAATTCAAGTACCACTATTTTTTCTTGTATAGCCTTACTCATCCCAATGCAGGGTATCGGAGCACTTTACATCAACACATGCATATTACATGTACAATAAATGATATGTTTGTAAATGAATGTACAGGATGTGTTCCATAAAACTGGGGGATTGCAAGGTGTAGAAGTCACATATCATCTTCCATAGCTCACTGTGCTTTTATCCTCGCAATGCGCTCAAACGTACACATGACAGACCTGCTAAACATATATGTGAGGACTTTAGATCTGATGTCACTTCTTGTGATGCCACTTCCTATGATGTCAATTCCTGTGATGTCATGTGTGATGTCACGAGCCATGATGTCGTGTGTGTGATGTCGCGCACCATGATGTCACTTGCATACTGCCTAATTAGGTTAGTCCCCTCTCCCCCCCCTTCTTTTTTAGAACTCGTGCCCTATTTCTTTTACAGCACACCTTTAATTGCTCTCGAGTTTCACCCATCTGTTTTTCGTGCTCTCTTGTCCTGTTGTCGCTCCTTGCATTGCTGTCTTTTGCAAAAATATAGTAACAGTTTTTTTCTTTTCCACCCTCAGAAGCTGAAGCGTGAGATCGCAGATGTCTTTGCACAGATAGAAGATTTTGAGAGCACGACAGAGAGGTTAGTGAACTCCGGTCGGTATGTGTCCTACTTAGTTTTGTGACTTCGAACTCACAGTTACTGACCAGCCATTACTGCAGGAGAGCTTGAGGCTGGCAGACACCGTTGTATCAGTGACACTTCGCGGACGGAGGCAGAATGGCACTGGCTAGTGTCCTTGAGGAAGGGGGCAAATTAGCGGTGCAGCACTGATACCCAGTGGCCAATAACAGTATTGCATTAGCAGTGACAGCTTGATCAGGCAGTATGAAATGTGCCTATGTCCCTAAGAGCTTGAGTGACATCAGTGACACACAGTTGTCGGCGTATTGTGACACTGTCGTATGTTATAGAGGGATAAGGCACACACATGCCAACAGCGGCACACAACGAGCACTACAGGCGCAATCCAACGTGATGTAAGTACCAACCAATCTACCATATTTTGTCTAGAGCGGCTGCCAATGTTGTTCTGTCCAGGTCAGACATTTGGTTGAATCAGGGTGACATCATGGTACTGGGAGGGGAGGGGGGGGGGATGTTGATGTGCCCTTTGCTGGACACGACCCAGAGCAACACCCCCTCGTCTGGGCCTGCTTGAGAAGCTACTTAGCACAAACAGCCACAGTAAGGCCATCTGGGGTCATAGTGAGAGGGCAGTCAAAACGGAGGCAAGTTGACGATGAAGCATGTGAATGTTTTAGGGTTGTCATTGACTATGCACGCCGACCGTCATTTTCAGTGGAGGAGAGATCCTGTGTTCCTCGTCATAGGTGATGTTAGTTTCCGGATGAGATGTTCCTGTGCACATAGCATTTATGTAGCACTTCATACTACTTTGTGGTGCGCCAAAGTGCATTTTCAGATGGGTAGCACACTACGCCATGGCGTGGTGCATGGCTGGCAGAGTGTCACGCTTGTTTTGATACTCTAAGGCAGAGGTCTTCAAACTTTTGTAGGTTGAGCCCCCCCAGCTGAATTTTTTTAGATGTTGCCCCCCCCCCCCCCCCCCCCCACCACCTGACAGAAATTTCTGGAATCTGGTACACTACATAATCGACTGCCATGTGCATATCATGGGCCATATTCGGCAAATAATGTTTAACACAATAAGAGTGTTTTGTAAACTGCAGGTTTGTGAATGGGTGAGGTGAAATGACAGAGGCTTATTACGCAGCTCAAAACACAATTTTCCAAGATAAAATGTGCACAAATTCTTTTTACTAGGATGCTGTGTTTTACACATGACCTAGATTAATAATAACACCACCAACATAAATGTGTGGACCTGTTTCCATCTAAAATAAACTTTGTTATGGTTGTTGCATGAAACAAAAACATTTCTCTGCAAATAGTAATAGACTCTCTCACATCAATCA
Organism: Triturus cristatus; assembly: GCF_964204655.1. NCBI lineage: Eukaryota > Metazoa > Chordata > Amphibia > Caudata > Salamandridae > Triturus > Triturus cristatus. The sequence continues at coordinate 234,497,240 of NC_140586.1, forward strand.
CATTAAAAAGAAATAAAACAAAACAGTATTTAAAAGAATCTGTTAAGGAATTATTCCAGGCCATCAGGGCAAAAACAGAGCTGCCTCTATCAAGGGAACCCCTGAAAGGCTGGATTGCCGTGCATGTAAAAATGTCCTTTTGTAATTTAGGACGAAAACCTTGATGGGGCACGACATGCCCATACTTGTGTACAGGGGAGCAACTAGACCCGAACTTTGGGGGGGGGGGCTAACACTCCCATCCAGGGCTGGCCCTAGCACTGGACACACATAGTGCAACGGTCTGTTTTGGCGCCCCTCCCCCATTTCCTCCTTCTCCATGAATTTCCTCACTACCACTCACCAACAATGCACCCCATCTCTCTATAGCACCTTTCTGGCAAACATCTAATTTTTTTATAGCGCTACTCATAGTTTACTCACTCAGTTCTTTGATCTGCATGGTACACGTTCTTTGTAGCAGGCACATTAAACCTCTGCGCTGTGTGTGTCTCAGGAGTACCCATGTGAGTGCACGTTGAGTGATGCGACAGTGTGAGAGTAGGGTGAGAGGAGTGACTGCAGGGTGAGTGAGGTGACCATATGAATTTGGGTGCAGATGTAAGTGCAGAGTGGGACAAATGAATGTATGGTTAGTGATGGTCTTATTTGAGTGAGTATGCACATTGAGCAGTAAGGGGGACATGTGAGTGAAGTGTTTCATGAGTGCAGGGTGAGTAGTGTGCTTGTGTGACTGCAGGGTGAGGCACAGGGTGAACAGCACAAGTGTATTGTGAGTGCAGAGTGATCACTGTGAGTTCAGGGTGAGCGGGTGATCAGTGTGAGTGCCTGGTGATCAGTGTGAGTGCATTGTGATCATTGTGAGTGCAGAGTGATTACTGTGAGTGCAGGGTGAGCGGGTGAATGGTGTGAGTGCATGGTGATCAGAGTGAGTCAATGGTGATCAATGTGAGTGCATTGTGATCATTGTGAGTGCAGAGTGATTACTGTGAGTGCAGGGTGAGCGGGTGAATGGTGTGAGTGCATGGTGATCAGTGTGAGAGCATTGTGATCACTGTGAGTGCAGTGTGAATGGTGTGAGTGCATTGTGATCACTGTGAGTGCATGGTGATCAGTGTGAGTGCATGGTGATCAGTGTGAGTGCATTGTGATCGCTGTGAGTGCAGGGTGAATGGTGTGAGTGCATGGTGATGAGTGTGAGTGCATTGTAATCGCTGTGAGTGCAGGGTGAGAGGGTGAATGGTGTGAGTGCATGGTGATCAGTGTGAGTGTATTGTGATCGCTGTGAGTGCAGGGTGAATGGTGTGAGTGCATGGTGATCAGTGTGAGTGCATTGTGATCGCTGTGAGTGCAGGGTGAGAGGGTGAATGGTGTGAGTGTATGGTGATCAGTGTGAGTGCATGGTGATCACTCTGAGTGCAGGGTGAGCATGAAAGTGAAGGGCGAGAATGAGGAGTGAGTTGTCTGAATGCAGGGTGCATTCCCAGACACTTGAACTAACTCAGCATGTTATTGAGGGCAGCGTAGGGTTTCAGATATGTTAAACTATTGCTATTATGACATTAACCTGGGATCAGGGTGGAGGAAATAAATGTGCTGATCTTGCAACAAACTTCCAGTTTTATGGTTAGGGTTGCCAGCTCATTATTGTGATGGCCCAGTTGGTACAAAAATAAGCAGTCACCTAAAGCTGTATTGTTAGCACTTGTCTGTGCATACTTTGAACAGCAAATATAAATAGTAGCACTTTTAATTGTGTTCTAGGGCTGCCTGAATGGTCCATGACTGATAATGAAATGGAACAAAGACAGAAAAGTCACATTACAAATGTATACATACTTATTTATAGCATATTTGGTGTCAAGACAAGCAATTTGCAGGCTGTTTAAAAAACACATGGCTGGCTGGCATTTTTCTTTTGGTAACTTGAAGCCCTGTGGGCCTTGGGGCGCCTGCCTGTGTAAATTTAAAAGAAACTTTGTCTCCATTCTACTAAGAGCTTCCTCTCAGGGTTAAACTGGTAGAGCCGAAATGCTTCAGCTGCTTTGGGAGGCAGGATGTCTCCTTTGCTAAAACTGAAAGCAAGGAAAGACCGTCATTTCAGCTGCAGTGGGAGGCAAGGAGTCTCCTCTGCTATGAAATCAAAGCTAAGGAACAGGGACTGCCTGTTCCTTTGCTTTCATTTTTAGCAGAGGAGACCCTGCCTCCCACTGCAGCTGAAGCATCCAAGCTCTACCCCCTCCTGGGAAGGTTAACTGTTAGCTCTTTACATGATAAAAGCTCAAGTCGTGCCTTATCTATTTGCCCTCCCTCCCCCCTCCAGCCCTCAGTTACCGGAGCTCCCCAATAAAGAAATTCCCAATTCAAATGGGTGAAGACTTGTGACGCCTCCGGACAGTAAAAGACTCTGAAATGGAAGATCTTAGTGTGGAGTGCGCGCCCCCCCTGAGATGGTGTTGCGGGCGCACCCCACTGATTGAAGAACTCTGCTCTAAGGGAAACATTGTGGTGTCATGCATGAGTGATCAGCTTAGATGCTCTTAGCTTGTTTTGGGGCACATCACCTAGTAAAAGGGTGACCCGACATCCCGTATTTGCCCAGACAGTCCCGGGTTTCACCAGCTGTCCCGGCAGATTTCGGCAATTTTAGCTCATGTCCCGCTTTTTGGAGGGGGTCGACTGAAAACAGTGAGAGGCGCTTTTTTGGTTGTTCTAAAGCTGTGCTAGTTAGCAGCTGTTATAAGTAAGCAATTTAATTAATAGTTATGGTGTTGCTTGTAGAAATTGCATTTTATTTATTTTCCTAATGCATCTTCTGTGATCCTGTGTTGATGAGAGCTGTCATTCTGCGCCATTCCGTGGATTAAAACATTGTAGTCCTTCTTCTCTTTTTCCAAAATGTCCCGGTTTTTGGTTCTCAAGATCTGGCCACCCTACCTAGTAAAGAGAAGGCAAAGGAGGCATGTGGGAGAGGGGTGCAGAATGCATAGTTATTGTTAGGACTACAACATATGAGCAGATACACAGCACTAGCTTAGGCAAAGGGGCAAGCGGGTTCTTGTGTGTATACACCAAAAAAAAGAGAGGTAATTAGAGAAGATAGAGTAATCAATATTGCAACTTGCTCCAGGGAGAGATGGCATCTAAGGAGTATATACTAAATGTGCAAGATTGGGAGTCGGTGGCATGAGCAGAATCCATGCACCTTTTTAAAGGCAGGTAAACTGCCTATTGTTTTACAAATGAATCTCATGAATAAGGAAAGAAGTGGAAGAGAAATCAAGGTTGGCAACATGAACAGAAACTACACAATCTATAAAGGACCAGATTCCAGCTAATGCTGCTAGGCCGAAGAAAGGTGATCTTGAGCAGGGGGCCACACCCCAAATCCCTCTCTTGCTTCTCACAGGCTCCCAAAGGTGGATGAGCCCAAGTCAGACGAGTGCTAGCCTGGTCATTGCTCAGACCCCAGCCAGACTTGCAGAACAGAATTAAATTGTAGTATTTCCTTACATACTGTGAATCAGCTCAGTGAATCCTTCTGGTGTTCTCCGTGCCACACAGAGCTCTGAAATAAAATAAAATAAAACAAAAAATGGGATAGAATTATTTTTGTAATCATTATTATTTAGAGTTTTCTATAGCACTGGCTATACCTGAAGGTATCAGAGTGCTTTACAGGTTACGCGAACACCAAAAGAAAAACATGCATTACAGCATTGAGGTAGTCAAAAGTAGAGTAAAAAGAGTGAATTACAATACAGTGTTGAGGCAATCATCTTGCTCTTACAGGGAGCTATTTTAGGGTGATCAGGAGTGGTGCGATGTGATCTCATCTTCAGGCACTAATATTGTGTCAATTTCATGAGTTACATATGGAGTAAACAAAAATACATGGCAACAGTATATAAAAGAAGAACACAGTATACAGTAGGATATTGGACACTTGCAACTGAGAACCAACGTTGCTTGCGCGTATAGCTGGGAGTCCCTCGACAATCCTGCACTGCTACGCAATGTACCTGAGAGGGATTTATATTACACTGGATTTGAATTTGCAATAAATATATACTTAACCTGATTACGGACTCGGAGCTTTGAAGAAGAGTTCTTTGTCTACCATCACCTTTCATTTGGTGTCACCGTCCCTATGACACACGATGATGGGCCCTCAACGTGGCCTTTTGAAAATGTCTGGTTTGTTCTCTCCTTGTCCGGTGTGTTGCATGCCTCCTCTGGTGACAGATGCTCATCAGCTACTGGTACCTCTGCCTCTGGTGTTTGAACAAAAGAAAAACAGGATGCAACAAAATAGAAAAAATAAATTAAAGCACTATACGTTAAGCTAAAATGGACTAAAATTGAACGATATACCATAAGATTGAATTGCTTGCAATAAAAGAATAAATATAAGCAAAGTAGAGCACAATAAACCAGAACAAAAAAAAAAGAATAAAGAAGAAGAGAGCAGAAAAAAACCACACTAAAATAAAACAGTGAAATAACACGAAACATAATAAACAAAACTGAATGCATCTTCGTTGGTAGTCTCTGTGCCAAAGTCCAATAACATTTTGCTGATATATTAATAAAGGTCGTTATCCTTAACCTGGGCAAGGCATTTCAAAGGATTGTGGTGGGGGAACGCAGATAAGTTGCAGAGAAGGATATAGGGGCTTGAGCAGACACAGGAGATCATTGTCAAATGGCGCGAGCAGTGGGGAGGAATGCTCGTGTTTGCTTCCAGCCCTGTGCTTCGCCCACCTGCAGTGTCTGCAGACAGTCAGAAGTCTGTTGTTTTATTGACGTGGATTTGTTTGTCAGTGTTGGGAAATCCGTTCTTGCCTCACCCTGCCAACAAAATATTATTCTGTTGGCAGCAGGGGAGCGGTGCGTGGGAGGTATGGAGACAGCCCGGGCTCTGCACGGTGAGCTTTATAAGGCCTGTGCCTAGTCATCAGGCTGGATGTGAACCCACTGTCTCAAAGAGCAGGAGGGGCTGGGGGATGGCCGCTGCTGGCCTGCTGCCCACACAGCTGCTGGGAGAGGGAGGAGGGAGTGCACTGGAATACAAGATGGAGAGCTCTGGTTCTGTCAACACAGAGCAGTCAGGCCAGAGCAAGCAGGCACAGAACCGGTGGATTCCATTTGTAATGTACATGAGAAGTCCTAGCTCATTGGAACATACCAAGGTACAGGGAGGCACATTTGGCATGTTAGTAGCTGGTGCTTGAGAGGCAGCACACGCAGTTCAATAGTAAATTTGTCTTGTCTGAAAAACACCTGCCCACTCTCCGGCATGGGCCGACCCAGCGTGAAACATTCACATTGGTATCTCTACTGTTACCCTGTGCCAAACCTTCGTTGTATTGTATTGCAACATTTATATAGCGCTTACTACGCCTATGGGTGGCGCTAAGGCAGTTGTCTACATGGGTGGCACTCTACACCCTGTAGGGTGTGTGGCAGTGGCGGCTGCCATAAACAAAGGGTGGTGGCAGGAGGGGTCATGCGCGGGGTTAGAAATACTTTATTTAAAAATTTTAAAAACCGTTTCTTTAGTGGCCGGCTGTCTCTAACGTCGCGTCGCACCACACCACCTCTCCTCTTCCTGCCTGTCCCAGCAGCCTCTGGAACAGACTCCCATTCAATCCCCTTGCTGCAGAGCAGTGCGGGGTTTGGCCTGAGTGGTCTAGAAAGACAGTCCGCTCAGGCCAGGAAGTATGTGAGGTTTCTCCAGCCCGACTGCTCAATGCAGCTGCGCTGGAAAAAATCTAAGTGCGCATATGTCTTTTGGATGGCCTGAGACGGCCGGCCAAACACACATTAGCACTTCGGGAGTGGAGTGCACGTGGCACTCCTCCTCCTCCCTCCCATGCCTCGGCCCGCCCCTCCCTACAGTGCTGGCTAAGAGCCAGCAAATGCAAAATAAAATGTAATTGAAAAGTGTCATGAAACGGCCATAGTATGCAGCTGCAGTGGTGGACTAAAGTAAACGCCTCCATTGGTCAGTGTCAGATCTTTTCAGTTACTCAATGTCTGTTCATTTGGTAATGGATGGTTTGTTGCTGTGGACTGGTACAGTACTGGGTGACGGACATGACCCATAACAGTTTTGTCTTATTTGAGTGTGAGTGTCAAGCAGTATAAGGAAATTATTATGCCGTATCTATGAACTACAATTGACTATCTTGTCCTTGAATGTTATGGTATTTAGTGTAGGGTTGCGTATTGTATTGTAATTGCATTTATATAGTGCTTGCTACCCTCTATGAGGCGATGAAGCGCTTAACGCTGGGCAGCACACTGAACTGGAACCCATGGTTAGTGGTTTCTCAGTAGTTACTGGGGTTAGTTTTGTGCTCTTACGGAAACCATTATATGAATTTACTCCAGAGTCTATGTGGCTGATTAAATTAATAGGAGTTAAGTGTGATATTTAATGGGAGGGATATATGAATTCATGCAAATGGTTGACGGCATTAATAGATGAGCTACTGGAGATTACATATTGTTAGGTTGCAGGAATATGACTTTTAAAAGAGGTTGTGATCTTTGAAATAATGTAAACATGCATGTGCCTTAGAATAGGCGGTACTCGGAGATGAGGCATGTAGAAGATGGAAAATAAGCAGAGGTTCATTTGAAAGAAAAGTGAGGAGACAACAATTGGAAATTTAAAGTCAAGGCCAATTTTCATGACAATACAGAGGAGACTTTTTTGAGAGTGCATGAAATAGCAGGATGCAAAACTCTAGTAAAAAACAACATCATTTACATGTGAGATAGTGATATGTTTGATGCGTTTGATAATCTCTGGAATCAGGTGAAAGTCTATCCCCTGGAAGACTCCTGCTAGACACTGCTTCATCAATAAGAGCTGAACAGCTCAAGTACAGGAAGCATGAATAATGGCTGGATACATGTGCCGGAAAATATTGAGAGGCTTAGACTACACTCAAAGGAAGCAGTAACCTCCTGATCATAGCAGCATGAGACAGCATCGAGGTAAATAATGCAAACATCGAAAAGTGGATTTTTCAAATGATGAAACAGGTATCTTCTGATACTAAACCTTAAAGTTTGGCTCGAAGAATTAATTATGAAAGGGGATCCATTTTTGACCCCCCCCCCCCCCCCGGGCCTTGGCATGGCAAAAGATGGAGATGAAGTTAGCATCCCAGACAGTGGAAATGTATTGACTGCATTCCTGTAGCTGGATGGTGGAGATCTAAACAATGAAGTGAGAAAGATGTGTCTGTGTATCCTCTCCCAAAGATACCTCGTGCCTAAGTGTACACCAACTTTGAGATCCTGAATTTATCTCGTCTCTCTGTTTGTCATCAAGTGTGGATGACCTAACCTGCTATAGTGTAACATTTTAGGTCACTGCCCCGCCTCTGCCGCATGGGATTTCTCCACATCTGTGCCCAGTCCAACCCGTACTGTCTAGCCTGCTTCCTCCCCAATCTCAACCTTCTCACCCCATCTGCCAACTGAGCCCTCCCAAACCCTCTAATACCCACCAGGTGCGCTATTTCCAAATCTTTGCATGGTCTTGAGCACACAGAATTGAATTCACGGTTGTGCCTGTTCTAAGCAGCAGCTTTGACTGCTTAGGGTCTGCTTTAAAGTTGGGTGGAAAGGGGAAATCCTCTGATTTTTGCATGAAGTACTATATCCACATCAGAGTTCACTGGTGGAATTTTCTCTGACATACTCATGACATTGTAAAGGTAATTCCAATTAATTCATTGTCTTCCTGACTCAGTGCTTTCTTCGGCAAATGGAGGATTTTCCATGTTCCACCCGACTCTCTATATGGCCTACAGTTCCTGATGTCTTTTGGTTCACCCGTCTGTCATCACTGACATGTTTTTAACAAGTCACTTTTTTAGCACTATGTTACAGATTTGAAACGTATCTGTTTTAGACCTCTTTCTTTTGACCTCTCTCTAACATCTTCTCTCTCTTGACTCATTTAGTTTTGACTGCTGTTTTTGGCCGCCCTCTTTTATTGCTATCTTTCGAATGTTCTTTTTTGACAGCTCTATTTTGAGATCTCTTAATCGTCACTTCTCTTTTGATTGCTATCTTTAAGCAGTTTTCCTTCTGCTGCTCTTTTACAATACTTGTCTTTTAACGACTGTTTTAGTGCACTGTGTATTGACCACTCATGACTGCACACTGATATGGCAACTATTTTTGACTGCTCTGGATTTGACTACTCTGCTTTGCCAGGTATTAGTCAACTTACTTTTTTGAACTCTCATTTTGACTGCTTTGCTTTTGATTGCTGTGTTTTGATAGCTGTGCTTTTATTGTTAGGTTTTAGACTGCTTTATCTCTTACCACTGCATTTTTGCCTGCTCTGTTTTAACCACTCTGGACCTCATTAGGGGCCAGATGTGCAAAGCTTTTTTGAGGTTGTAAACGGCCGAATTCTGAGAATCAGGCTGTTTGTGACTGCAAAATTTATTTTTTTTGATATACAGAGGCCGAATTTGAGATTCGGTGACTTATTACCAAATCGCAAATTGGGTTTGCGATTTGGTATTAGGAAGGGGCGTGTTTAGGGTGTCCCTTCCTAATACCAAATCGCAATGGTATGTGTGAATGTTTTGCGACTGTAATGCGGTCGCAAACCATTCAGACTATACCACCTACTTTAAGTAGGTGGTAAATCATTCACAAATGGGAAGGGAATCCCCAAGGGATGCCTTCCCCTTTGTGAATGTTTGTAAAAACATTTTTCAAGATCAGGCAGTGGTTTCATGGACCACTGCCTATTAAAAAATGAAAAGAAAATGTTTAATTTTTCTTTTTGAAACACATCCCGTTTTCCGCATCCCGTTTTCCACATCCCGTTTTCCGCATCCCGTTTTCCGTATCCCGTTTTCCTTAATGGAAAGCGGGCTTAATAAAAAAAAAAGAATAATAATAAACATTTCTTGTATGAAAAGCAATCACAAACAGGTTGGTCTGTTGACCCCAGCAGGCCACCATCCCTCTGATTTTTGCAATTACCAATGGGTCGCAAACCGAGACCTTCCTCATGGATATTAATGAGGTAGATCTATATTTGACCCACTGGGAATCGCAAACTGTGTTGAACACACATTTGTACATGGGTGCTTGAGATGACCAAATAGCGTATCACAAAAACTCGCAATTTGGTAATCGTAAACACTTTCCTACGTACATCTGGCCCCAAGGTTTTCTGCAGTGGGGAGGAAAGTCGTAAACCAGCTGTCCTCCCGCCCTGCTAAACCTGCAGTGCTTCCAACCTATTTAGAGGTTAGGGAATTGCAGGGTTACCATCAACAGAGCGTCTGCTGGTTCCGCTGACGGTATCCCCTGACCTAGCAGTCTGTCCATCACTAGACCACTGGGTCATAGTGGCAATTGCTCCACCCTATTGAGAGCGGAGTGACCCTCTCTCATTTTCCATGCGATGCATGGCTGTTCCGGGCATGGAAAATGCAGAATGGCCCACATGAGCAGACTCCAAATCCTTTGAATGAAAAGTTTGTAGAGTGAGTGTTTTAAACATAGTGGCGCTCATCAAACCATCAGTGCTGGGAAGGAATCCTTCACAGCACAATGATTCGTTTTGGCAAGACAGGGCTGTCTAAAAAGAGAGGATCTGTAAACTTACCACCCGTGTCTAAATCACCCTGCCTATGTTTAACTGCTCTCTATTTAAGTGCTAGGTTTCTGACTGCCCTTCTATTTTTTCTTAGGTCTCGCCAAGCGTTGCAGCACGAATGCGCTGCCATCGCTTTGCGAGGCATGCAGTATATACTGTAGTGTGGAAGCTTCGTGGAAGCGCCGCCCACTCTCTGCCCATAGTTTTTTGTCTTAAATGCTGCCTTCCGATTGGTTTGAGGGTTGTTAGTCCCTCCTCATTCATCATTTGTATCCTTCCACAGCTATTGGCCCCTTTACTCCTAACACTAGTTTCTTTTCGGTCTCGCCTAGTGTTGCAGCGCAAATACGCTGCAATCACTTTGCGAGGCATGCAGTATATACTGTAGTGTGGAAGCTTCGTGGAAGCTCCACCCACTCTCTGCCCATTGGCTTTTGTCTTAAATGCTGCCTTCCGATTGGTTTGAGGCTTGTTAGTCCCTCCTCATTCATCATTTATATCCTTCCACGGCTATTGTCCCCTTTACTCCTGACACTATTTTCTTCCCTGTCTAACCCACCCCACCGCCCCCTTCCTCTGTCTGTGACTTCACACCCTCCCCCGACCCCCCACTCCCGTTCATGTTTTCTTGCCTGCCGGCACTTCCGTTGTCATCTTTATTATTGCCACCTTGAAATATGCGAGTTCAAGATGCGTGCTGTACAAAAACTTCTCGTGTTTAATGAACTCGATTTTAATGTTACTCTAGATATAATTACACTCTAGGCAGCATTCAGGGTATGCATGGCAACTGACGCCTCTTAGTTCACAAATGGCATTGTTGTCGGGCGGGAGGAGCGGCAGTGTTTTAACTCAAGCTTAAAAGGAGCACTTTTAATAGCTTCTCAATTCAATGCTATAATCTTGTGTACTGAGGTGATGCGCTAAAGAAATGCACTTTTTTGGATTCTGAAGAGACATTATCGCATATTCACATCATGTTTACTGTATGATGAACATGCCGATCATTTTCACGGCTCGCCCACTGGCTCGTATACGCTTGGCTCGTCTCTGGCTGGCTCTACCTGCTAATTAATATATTGGCTTGCGCACCTCTAACAACGAGTGAGCCCGGTAGATGGTACAGAAATAGACTGGTGCAGACAAACATACAAAGTCAGTCTCCATTGCCTCACGTCAGAATCATCACTTTCAATAACCTGGAAATCTGCCGGCAACTCCCGCATGCCCCAACCTCATCCCCCTCACCAATTCTTAGCAGAAGCGGCAGATTCTGAGCTGTGCCCTGCTAGTGCAGAGTCTGTAGAAGCACTGGGATCCCTAGCCTCTCCGGGTGGGCACCTAAGCCTTCCGGGTACCTTCACACTCAGGATAAATGAATACATTTTGTTCTGTGATTTAGTCGGCTCTCTGTGAGCCCTGTCTGGTAGATGGAGCTCTGTGTTAATAAACACATTCAGAGAGGTGGTTGTGTACAAAGAAATAACAGCCACAAAACCGTACATTTTGAACATGTAGTTAAATACCTGCTCATCGAGTACCTCATTGGCTGATCATTCCATGGCACCACCAAAATTACATTTGGACACATTTGCTCAACTGTAAATCACTCCCTTCTATGGGTCATTTAACAACTCAGGGCTTTGGGGTTAGGTAACCTACTTTGGATGCTGTGTAAAAGAGTAAATACAAAAATTAATGCAATGAAACTAAGCAACCAGTACTGTCTAAAACACTGTGAAAACTGACACGCATTCTGGCATTTTGTTTAGTTAATGTCAATTTTCCCATAGATGCTAGTAAAGTACTTTTAATATCTTAATGAAATCTGCACACTTTTAACCAATAGCACTGGGCGACCTTTGACAACTAGGCAATGAATACATTTTCATGTACCCCCGAAGCCCACTGCCCCCCGCCCCCTTGGCAAACTTAATTGCTTCCCAGTGTTTCGGGGATAACCAAGACACTGGAGAGTGAGTCAAATAGTCTAGAAAATGAAAGAGAAACCGGAATTCGGTCCCATGCTCTGATCCCGATCGCATTGGTTAGTCTGTAAGCACTACTTTTTTTAATGAGTTTCGCATTAGTAAAGCACCACGGTGTGCATGTGTGGCGACACTTCACCCATGAGGTACGTGCCAAGCAATTATTGACACAATCCACACTTTGCGTCTTTTTCAATATATTTATTACGAAGATCAGGACCTTTCCAAGGGATTTTGCACACTACATACATTCACTCCAAAAATAAAACGTATAGGTAAAAAACATTGCCATTTACAACGTCAATAGCTCTAACTCACAAATGCAAGACGTATTTGCATTGCAAATGCTTGTTTTATTTGTCCCCTCTGTTTTTTAAGGCACTGTTTTTCTGCTATCCTGTTTTTGACAGCCCTGCTTTGTAATTGTTCACTGTTATTATATATTTGAAAAGCACACTATCAAAAGAGTATCTTGGTGCTAAACCTAAACTAATAGTGCATACAAAACACCCCAAAAGACACAAGCCAGCATCACGGGAAAATGAGCCATTTTTGTGTATAGAGAGTAGTGTAGGCAGTTCCAGAACCTTGAAGCAGCAACGGAGAACGCCCTGTTGCCCATCCTAACATAATTGGTAGCCAGAATCCACATTAACACCTCATTTGCGGACACCACGTGAAATATGACTGCTAAATTTTGCTTCTAAAAATGTCTGCCATCTGCCATGTATAGCGATCAGGGCTTTGAACTTTACTCCTTAAGAGATTGGCATGCAATTGCTCGGTCCCAGTATACTAGGCTTGGGATTTAATTCTTTTTGGATTGTCACCAAACAGGTGACCATGTTTTGAATATGATGTAGCTTTATTCGATATAGTGGATGCAACATTTTTGTAGTTTGATGCTGTCGACCGTAATAGAGAGACATATAAACGTTGTCGATCTCTCCTCATTTGTCCAAGTTCTTAGTTGAACTAATTGTTCTAGAGTTGAGTGGTATTGTGTTTTGACCTGCTTGTTGAGGGACCAATAAGTCTAAGGAAGACCTATAGTGTTTTTTACTGTTCTGTTTTCATCACTAGGGTTTTGACAACTCTATTTTTGACCTCTGTGCTTTTGGCTGATCTGTTTTTAATCACCCTGACTTTGTGACCGGTGCCTTTGATAACTCTGTTTTTGACTGCTCTTTTACAACAGCACTGTTATTGACTACTCTGTGTTTGGCTGCTATGTTTTAGACCACTCTTCTTTTGTGGCAAATTGGAGGTTTATTTATGAGAGGCATGCGCTTCTGGCATGCACACTTTTTTTTGATGCTCTGGCGACGCAAGCCTCTTAACCATTTCTATGAGGCCACACAAAGCCACTTTACATGGCTTGGCATGGTCTCATAGATCTGTAGAAAAGCAAAGCAGGCAAGTCGCTGTATTGCCTTACTCTGCACCAGGGAGGCATTCCATGGGCATTGCAGTGGGTTTTCCTACGCAGCACCCATGGATTTTGACGCTACCTCAGATTTACTTAGTCATGTAAACCTGGGGCAGTGCTATAACCTTACCTCTCCCCAAAGCAGGCATAACAAGGAGAATTTTTTTTTAATTTCTCCCCGTTTTTTCCCAGATATTTCCAAAAGTGGTAGACCTGGGAATGTGCCAAAATGATACTCCTTCTCAGGGGAGGCGTAACTAAGAGAAATATTTGTATTTCTTCATGTTACCGCCTCTTTCCATGTGTGCTGCATTCTACAGCACACATAAAAAGAGGAAAACACCTCTTGGGATCGTTTTTGTGCGGGAAGGTGCTGCTTCTGCCCAAAAACAATCCTGCATGCAGCGCAACCACCCTTGTACCATGGTGCATGGGGGCCTGCATTTGGCGATAGGCAGCAAATTGTGCGCCGGCGCTGGGGGAAAGGACAGAATGCACCATATTTCATAACTACAGTGCATTCCTGCCCTTTCACGTTGGTGTAGGGCATCACAGCACTGCCCTACGCCAATTCCCCGTAAATTAGGTCCATAGGTTGTGATCAATCTGTTTCTACTGTTTTAACTCTTGTTTTTCAATGCTCTGCTTTTACAGGTCTATTTGTGGATGATCTATTTTCAACCACTCTTGTTTAAATATCTCTGGTTCAGACTTCTCTGATTTTGACTGGTGTCTTTTTGCCCATTCTGTTTTTGATTACTCAGTTTTTGGCCGCTCACTGTTTTGACAGCTCTGTTTTTGACTTTTTTGTTTTTAACATTACTCATATTGACTGATGTGTTTTTGACCTTTATGTTTCTGACTGATGAATTTTTGACTCCTGCTTGTGACACCTCTATGATTCTCTCTCTGCATTTGATTGCTCTGATTCTTTTAACGCTCTGTTACTGCTAATTCTATTTGCGACTGCTCTGTTTTTTATCTGTCTGTCTTTGCATGCACTCGGTTTTTGATTGCTCTAGTTTGCACTTCTATTATTTTGCCTGTCATATTTCTACGCGCTCCTAAAATGGCAGCTGCATTTTGACTGTTCTGTTTTTGACCCTTTCTGTTTTTTCACAGCTCCGTTTTTAGCCTCTCTTTGATTCTGATTGCTCTGTTTTTGACTGCTCTTTTTTTCTCTGCTCTATTTTGACTACTCTATATTTGACAGCTATGTTTTTGAAGGCTATGTTTTTAATAATTCTACTTCAGGCCGGTCTGTGCCAGTGGTTAATTTGTGATATAAAAAGTGCCTGGGCTCTCCTCAGGAGGCAGGGATAACAGGAGAAATGTGCTGGTGCAAACTGCCTCCTGACTAGAGCCCTAGCACTTATTATTCTGGGGAGGACTTGGCCTGATGGCTAAAGCTACCGATTACGGAGCTGGGGAACCAGGTTTGAGTCTCGGTGTAGGTCAACATCCTGTGATTTTGGGGAAAATCATGTGCCTTTCAAATGAGTGTGTCCTTAACTAGTGCTACCAGCACTGGTGCTGAGGATTAGGTGCTGGCGCTGAGCACCTGCTCAAATTAAGCACTGGTCTGTGCTGACTCTTTGTTAGGATTGCAGTTTTAATATTGGCTCTCCGACTGCACTTTTAAGACTATATTTATTACTCTACTCTAAATGCGTGATACCCCTTGGGAGGCAAACTCTTGACTAGGGAGAGGTAATGAAGTTCACGGAGGAGGTGTAGAGTATTGTCAGGTAGTTTTTTCCTGAATTATGATTTTTAATTTTTTTTGCTTTTCTTCTAATTCATTCTTCCCTCTTTCACCCACAGCAAAAAGGAGCAGAGACACAAGCAGTTATCGTCTGGTAGGAAGAAGTTTAACATGGACCCGGAGAAGGTAATTCCAGGCACGGGATGGGTTGAGGGGGGTGCTCTGAACGGTCCCATCAGATCAATGGGCAGCATCTGCTGAGCCCAGTGGCGGTGCCTCCGTTATGGAGGAGGAGCATCACCCCGCACACGCCAGCAGCCTTAAATACGAAAAATACAACTATAATAAACCAGGTTTATTATTATTCTTTTTTTTTACTAACAGCTTTTGGGGGTGGGGCCACGTTGTGGGGCAGGCATGAGAGGAAGTGTTTAACACTGCTATCAATGGATTGTATGATGGTACAACACATGCCTTAACAACGCATGCCTATACCAAGCGGTCTCTACCACAACCGCGTCTTTAGCACGCATGCCTTTACCACGCAATTTCATGGTAAATACATGATGGGTAAAAGGACATGTGGGCTAAAGATCATACCCCTGCCCTGTAAACTGTCCCTTTTCCCCCAGCCCTGCCCCCTAAAAAATTAAACCCATACCCCAAAAACCACCCCGATCCCAGCCCTGAGCCCTAAACTATCCCCTACATCTCTAAACTACCCTGACCCTGCCCTGTAAACGGTCCCTTCTTCCCCTGCCCTGAACCCTAAAAATTAAGACAACACCCCAAAAAATATCCTGACCCCAGCCCCCTGCCCTGAGCCCTAAAAATGATCCCCTACATCCCTAAACTACCTAGAACCTGCTCCCTGCCCTGTAAACTGCCCCTTTTCCACCTGCCCTGAGCCCTACAAATTAACCCTATGCCCCAAAAACTATCCGGACCCCAACCCCTCTGCCCTGAGCCCTAAAAAATGGTTCCCTACCTCCGTGAAATACCCCGACCCAGCCCCCCACCTGCCCTGAGGCCTAAAACTGACCCTGCCCAGAGCCCTAAAAACGATCCCATACATCCCTTAACTACCCCGTTCCTGCGCCCTGCCTTGTAAAGGGTCCCTTCTCCCACTGCCCTGAGCCCTAAAAATTAAGCCTATGCCCCAAAAACTACCCTGACCCCCAGCCCCATGCCCTGAGCTACCCCGACCCTGCTCCCTGCCCTGTAAACCATCCCTTTTCGCCCTGCCCTTAGCCCTAAAAACTGTCCTCCCACCCTAAAAGCTACCATAAAGGCTGCTGACAGTAAAAGATGGCTACTTTGTAGGTTCCTGTAAGAACAAGTCTTCTGGCACTAAGTCTTGTTCTTGGGTTTTAACCACTTTTGAAAAAAGGTGGGCAGAAACAACCTTGTCTAAGGATAAGGACTCAACCTTCACAGCGCTGCTACATCTGGAGAAGAAATTGTCCTCTGGATTTATTCATAGTGTGCAAAGATTGAAAATATCATGCCACCAGGCTTCAGATATTTAAGCATCTGTGGAGGGCCTTTGGTTCATATGAAATTCCAGAAGCCTTTGCTCCTATGCTCGTTAATCCATGTCTGAAGTTCCTCTAAGTTTGAACAATAGAAATGTAATTTTTTCTTCTTTTCGTGCAGTGTCCTAACAAGTGCTAGTCACGCCAAATCTTTAGGAGCTTATTTACAAGCCTCTTGCACCACTTTTGCGTCATTTTTAACATGGGAAAAGTGACGTACGGGTGGCGCAAGGGGCTTTTAAATAAGCCCCTTAGTCTTTACCTTTGGTGCGAAGGGTGATTTCAAACTTCTACATTCCTGGTCATATACCAAGGCTTCCTTCCCTTAGTGTCCACTAATGGACCCTGAAGGGCTCCAAATAGGTCTTGAATGAACAAATAAGAAAAGCTTAATGGATAAACACATTTAAGTTCTTTGAATATATATTTGGATCAGGGTCACCGGCAGCCTTCAATGAGGGAGGGAGGGCTGTCGGTCAAAAGATGTAAACAAGCCTTCCCTCCCACTTTGGGAGTTTGTCGTTGAAAAAAACGCTGCTATGGGTCTGCATGAAACCAGTAGCAGCGCCTGGAGGGAGTGCTGTGGGGCGGGGGAGGGGCAGGGTGGGGGGTACTAAACTCCGGCATACAGCCGAACCGAGGTAAGTACATTAATAAATAAATAAAACGAATCACATTGCACATGCTGCAACGCCAAATGGCGATGCAGTATGCGCAATGTCATTCGTTTTATTTATTTATTTATTTACTTACCTCGGTTCGGCTGTATGCCGGAGTTTAGTACCCCCCAGCCTGCCCCTCCCCCGCCCCACCCCACTGCCTCGCTGCACTCCCTCCAGGAGCCGCTACTGCAACATAGCAGCTGCTCAGCAAAGCTTCAGCGCCTTCAGAGGAGCTGCAATGGTGACAGCCCCTGTGGATACACAGGGATCTCCACCAGGCAGGGATCTTTAAATATGGCCGCATGATGCATCACATGCCAAACATTAAATATGCCCTTTGGCCTTAAACAGATTTTTAAGTCATGACAATCCGCAGTGTCGTATTGACTTTCAATATATTACTTTTTATGTCCTCTGCAAATTAAAAGTCCACCTGAGGCCAATCTTTTGCGGATTTGATTGCAGATACAAAAAGTGGAATACCCTTGTTTTTGCACTGGCTAAGGATACCACATTTTCTGCAAACAGACAATTTTAAATTTAGACAGTTTCTCTAAAGGCCCACATCTCCAGCTGTAGAGCACTGGCTTGCTAATCTTAAACTCAAGATGGATCACAATTTAACAATGGGGCTTTCTTGCACTCACTGTTTCATCAGAGCAAAAGATCAATAGATAAGGTGAGAGGCCAGAGATCTGTCCACCAAAGAAGTTGGTGGCGTAAGGGTCAATGATCATTTAACTAAATCTACGGACTTTTAACAAGTCAGTGAACCATCCTTTCAACCATGGGCAATAGCATTATTCCAAGGGTGAACCACAGATGGCAAAGCTTTGACTCGGATACCCTAAGTGATAGATGTGCTGTTTCTTTGTTCAAAATTAACATGGCCATTAGAAACACACCTCTCCCTAGCATGAGCACCTACAATATCTCACATCGAATGTCCCGTATCAAATTAATATATTATTACTCTCTCAGCAGACCATAGGTCTTCTCCTATTATTGGTAGCATCCCAGTTTGCACCTAAGCCAAAATAAAATTTAATTTTGACATGACTGAAATGAGGAGCTAGAGATCCCCTCCGCCTCTCCCCCAAAAAACCTCAGCAGTCTCCATATTACCAAAAGGATGACACAGGCTGGAAGGTCGATATTTGTAGTGGGGTCCCTTCCACAGGTCTGGTGTACCGCAAAGAGCCCCATAGCAACCCTACACTTTGTCTTGGTGTGAGCCCCTTGGGACAGGGAAGGATTTGTGGGAATGATCCTGAATTTATCATGTAGGTTTTCTTTTGGTAATGGGATACCACTGATCTGGTCAGTCCACTTCAGGGATTTATCTTGTGACTCCTGGACAAGTGGTGGGTGCACTGGTAGTATACTTGATGTGGGCTGACTTGTCACTAGGGTAGTATTTTCTTGATATATCATCAGTCTGTGTGATCCTTGGCTTAACCCAGACTAATCTATGTGTTTTATGTTTTTCACCAGGGGATTGTGTTTCTAATTGAGAGGAACCTGTTGACCAATAATGCCACAGACGTTGCAGGCTTCTTGTATAAGGGCGAAGGTTTGAACAAGACAGCCATTGGGGACTACCTGGGGGAAAGGTGAGTATACCCACAGAGAGTCCTTAAAACTGGCTAAAGCCTGGAGCCACAGGCTACAAGGACAACCTGATCCTGTTCTGGAATTCAAAGATGGGACAGCAGAGAGCTTTAGTTCACTGGGGCCAGGTGGTACAGCATTTTCAGTATAAGTAGAAGAGCACAGAACTCTGAGTCACTAAGAAATGCCTCAGGTAACAAGGTAACTGCTGGCCCAGTCCTGATTTTAATGTTAGGGGTCAAAGATCTCTAGGTCACAAGGATAAGCTGTTCCAGTTCTACGTAATAAAGTTAGGGTGCACAAAGCTTCAGTTTACAGATGTGTCAAGTCCATTTCTTAAAGGTAGGGGGAGAACAGAGCTCCATGTCACTAGGACAGGCTATCTCAGGCGTGTTACAAAATGCAGGGGGAGGATAGAGCCCCAGATGGTCAGAGAAAGAGAGGAAAAAACTGACTGAGGGATGCTAGCTCCTTTGCTTTTAGACCCAGATAGTTTTTTTCTCTTGGTAAAGAGTTGTGCGTTCATGATGTCACCGATCATGCCTGTGCAAAAAATGCAGTTTTTTAAAAATATTAGCAATGAGCCACAGCACAAAGGTGAGTCAACTGTGTCAAGGATGACATTTGTACTCGAGTTACACCCGTCAATGCAGATTTGGATACTATGGCAAGCCCCAATGATAAGCTGCATAAAATGCATAATTTTGTTGAAATTTCACAATACACGTGGCATTATGATGCAATATCCTACTTGCCCATTATGTGCACCCCGATTAATTTGGTGTTAAGAATAACACTGATGGAGCGTGGCTATCTAATCCACAGTCTCTTCGTGAAATCATCAAACAAATGTTCCCATTGGTCGTATGGACGCAAACAAATGTTCCCATTGGTCGTATGGACGTTTGATAGTCGACTTGAAGCGTTTTAACGGAGCTAACATCAGAAACACATTTCTATCTCTCTGAAACCAATGCAGTTTCATGTGAAGAACAAGAATCAGTCATCTCAACTATGAAGGTTTATTTTAAAACATTAATCCAACCAGTATATATGCAAAGCAGGAACAGATTAAAAAAAATATAACAAGACAATCTGGAGACCAAAATGTTTCAGTAAATTAACCTGTAATAACATGAGATACAAAATAGTAACAAACACAATACAGAGGAAACAAATTGAGGCAATCAGGTGTTCCATTAAGAAACTTTCCCTTTCTAGTCTACACATATGTTAGGATGGAGAAACTCTAAAGGGGATTTTTAAGCGGGAAACATGGACGGTGTCAGAATGGTTTTGGTCTTCAGTAGAAGTTTGATGAAAACCAAAGAGTACTCAGCATGAAGCTTTACACTGAGGAAAACCCAGCAGAGAGAGAGCTGCTCCCTCTCCAAGTTAGCCACACTTTCAATATAAATGTTGTATATATGTGTATAAATGTATAGAGATGACGTATGTAGGGTGGAGCATAACATTACCCTGCTCGAACACAATCGCAGGTCATGAATTTTACTTTCATAATCAAGAGAGAGTCAGCCTTGAGTCATCTAGAGTGAGACCACTGAATAGAGGGAAAAAACCTTTTTCTTAAAGGAACTCTTACTTACTGAATGTTATCCAGTAACATGCTTCATCATCGAGTTATTCCCAATCCTCTGAGGGTTGGGGCATGCTGTGACCTCTTTT
This sequence comes from Triturus cristatus, assembly GCF_964204655.1. Taxonomy (NCBI): domain Eukaryota; kingdom Metazoa; phylum Chordata; class Amphibia; order Caudata; family Salamandridae; genus Triturus; species Triturus cristatus. Next base: position 234,517,505 of record NC_140586.1, read on the forward strand.
CTTACAAGGAAGAACTTTTAAAGAAAAATAGTCTGTGGTATCTATATGAGGTGATCTTCAAAATTGACTAGGCAGTGCTTAGATCAGTATTTATTCACTGGCCTATCTAGCAAGGTAAAAAACTGGGGAAAATGGGCTAGCTGTAGTTACTATCACTCCTTAGCCCTTAAGTGTGTTCCACTAGTTTCTGCCACGTAACCCAATCTAGTGGCTTTAGTCAGGATTAGTATATCCCTATTAATACCCTTTTGGGAAAGGGTGGCTGGCCTACAGGGTACACTACCGTGATAACCTTTCTTGGAGGTGGATCCACCTGAGAATAAGAAACACATTTAGTCACAGCAGGGGACCATGAGTATGGTCCAAAACACGATTATGGTATGACCTATGTGAGGCCATAACGTTAAAACAGAAGCTGGTGGATGTGTCAGTGTCTTCTATGCTGATACAAACATAGTGAAAACACTGCAAACACAAGTAAGAAGTGAGAGGTTCCATGTATAGTACAGATATCCACCCTTATTGATAGTCAAATTAAATGGGTACTTATTTAGTGGACGCCTGGTGACCCATAAAGGATCTCCGGAGGGAAGTGTGCCCAATACACACTGTAGGGAGAAATGGTATTGTAAATAGTTTGCCATATTTGGTAGTGGTGGTAGTACACCGCCTCTGCTCGGATAAATGGCCATGTAATCACTTCATTATGGGTCCTCACTCAGCCCAAGACCTATTCACTGCTTGCGGAGCCTGAATGTTACTGATTGCAGGATTTAGCAGGGATTAAATACACCATTGCATTCCCCAACCGGTCGAAACCGCCTTCCTGGAGAGAGCCGGTCGAAACACTAGACTGTGCACCTTGCGAGATGGCTGCCTGGGATGAAACTACTTCCTGGTTTCCGGGCGGGCCCGCCATAATGTTATATCGTGTTAGAGGCATAGGTTAAAAACTGAAAAATAGTGTTTATCAGAGAGTCTGAAAGGTATATAAAATGCCTAAACCACCTAAAATGTAAAAACAATATAAAATGTTAGAGGTGCACCAAAACACTTAAATACACCAAACAAACCCAAACTACCAGAAATTTCTATTAGAGGAGATGAAATCTCAAGGGTTTGGTTAAGTGGCAGATCAAAACTTCTGGCACTTAATTGGCAAATAAAAGCAGATGAGATTTGTCAAAGATGAGTGGGTAAATGAATGGATAAAAATAAATAAAGACATTTTATAATGAATAGAAACGCTGATGAGCAAAATGTTTATGGTCTGGGGTGACAATGCTGAGTATCTGGGGTTGCAAAAGAAACTATTGGTCCTGCTAGCTAAACAAATTCCATGGGATCTCATCATTGAGATCCGTCTTATGTGTCTGTAGTCTATACGCCCAGAGCTGTTCTCCTTCAAGGAGGATACTCTCTGAGTTGCTACTGTTCTCCAATAGTTCCAAAACAATTCAGTTCAAATCATTCATTGTGCGAGGTTGTCTAATGAAATGTGCCGCCATTTTTGTGGTTTCTCTTTTACATCTTATGTTACTGCTATGCTCGCAGATTCTGATTTTCATCTTTCTACAGGTCATGCCAATGTATCTATTTACCCATGTAAACTACTCTGAATTGCAATTTGTTAGGCTACATAATTCCCATTTGGAAGGCAGACCCAGATCTAGGTCTATTGTTACTTTTGTCTAGTTACAGACACTGCATGACCCACAGGGGTAATGTCCAGTAGGCTTAGTTATATACCCCATAAGGTACCCTGACAGACTTGTGGCTGTGTCTTAGGGCGTGCTTGAACTATACAGTCTCTGAGGCTTTGCACACTTTTTGTGTGAAAAAAACAGTTTTTTCCAACTTCAATGCGCCTGCACTTAGTACACCCTAGTTTCTTTTGAGAATGTTTCTAACTTTGTCAGTGGCTATGTTGTAGCTGGTTATGCAGATCAGGCATGGGTCTTCCTTGTTCCTGACAAGTTGTTCTAAAAGAGCATCACTGTTGTTGTTGCGGGCCCTTTTGTTAGCTTTAACAATGATGGGCTGCGGGCAGTGTCTGTGTCTCAATTTTAGAGAGAGAGCCTCTGCCTGTGATTTATAATAAAAGATGTTATTACAGTTCCGTTACAATCTCAGGTTTGGCCTTACAGGAGATTCTCCTGTAGAGGGCATGGGTGGAAACTATCAAAAATTCAGTAGGTTGTTTTTGGACGTGGGCTTAAAGTGTGTAGTGGGCCGAAGCCCTCCCTGATCTGCAAAGATATTGAGGTCTAGTAAAAGAGGTCTCAGCATCCCCGACCCTCAAAGGGTTGGGAAGCACTAGATGATGAAGCATGTCACTGGATAACATTCAGTGAATGAGAGTTCCTTTAAAGAAAATGGTGTTTCCTCTATAGCCAGTGGTCCCACCCTAGATGACTCGAGGTTGACTCTCTCTTGATTGGGACTGTTAGACCTGGGGGTCTCTAGTTGGCTGAGGTAGGTACCTTAGTCCAAATAGGGACCCTTGCTTCTAAGTCAGGGAAAGGAAGGACACCTTCTCAGATAGCCCCTGCTCACCCCCTCGGTAGCTTGGCATGAGTAGCCAGGCTTATCTACAAGGCAAATGTGTAAAGTATTTGCATCCACGCTCACAATCACACAGTGATAACACCACAAATGGACACCACACGAGTGTCATAAAAAAACAATTATATGTTTATATAAAAAAAGATATGATGAGACCACACGATAAAAATCCAACATATGCGTATTTGTAATGTTTCACCTTGCCGGTTATTAGGCCAACAAACACTTGTAGGTTCTTGCAGTTTTAATGAGCCATTTGCTATGATCCAATGCAGTCCTAATGCAATGCTATGCAGTTCGTAATGCAAGAATCAGGCAATTCGTAATGCACCAATCAGGCAGGTCGTAATGCAATTCGTTATGCGATAATCAGGCAGTTCGTAATGCAAAAATAATGCACTTCGTAATGCAACAATCAGGCAGCTCGTAATGCAAAAAGAATGCACTTCGTAATGCAACAATCAGGCAGTCCGTAATGCAAACATAATGCACTTCGTAATGCAACAATCATGTAATTCGGCACCGATCGCGGTGCTCTGGTCGGTCTCTGTGCCACTCTTACTGACTCGCAGTCAGCTACTGCCAAAACATGCCCCCAACACTATTATGATGGAAAACACTCCGGCCCGATACTGCCACTCCTCGGCACGTACGGGCCGTGATACAGACTTGAGCGGAGACTTGCGCTGCAAAGAGGGGAAAGGCCAAGAGCGTTTCTTTTGTAGCCCGCACCTCGCCCCAGGCGGTGACATATGCACGCTCGCTGAGCGTCACCTGGGGGGTGCGATCTCACTCTCCTCTCCTCGCTCGTGTTCTCCCCTTGGCAAAGGCAGGCTCGGGCCGGAAGCGTAGCTTCTCACAGCTCCTCTGGATATGCCAGTCGGGCCAATGGCAATGACGATCACAGCACTTCTGGTCACGCTGCCGATCGAAGCAGAGAAAATGACTGCTCTGGGACACACGGTCACAGGGCAATCCTCACGAAGGTCTCAGTCTGCAACAGGGCACACGCACAGAGCGTCGCTGAGACTCACTTGAGTTCCGGGTGTACACGATCACATGGCAATCCTCACGAAGGTCTCAGGCTGCACAAGGCACACGCACACAGCGTCGCTGAGACTCACTTGGACTCCGAGTGCACACGATCCCAAGGCAATCCTCACGAAGGCCTCAGGCTGCACGAAGCACATGCACACACAGTCGCTGAGACTCTCTTGGACTCCGGGTGCACACAATCATGGGGCAGTTCTTACGGAGGTCTCAGGCTGCACGAAGCACATGCACACAGCGTCGCTGAGACCCACTTGGAAACTTTTATGTTCCTGAGTTTCCACAACAGGGAGCCAGCTCTCCTCGGGCCCTTGGAAACACGTTACTTCGGGACACAGCAAAGTCCTTTCAAGCAGGGGGACACAGCACACAGCAAAGTCCCTTAGTCTCTCCGTAGTTACATAAGCAAACTGCAGGCCAGCCCCAGAACACACAGCAAGGGTCAGTCCTTCTCTTCAGTCTCTTCAGCTGTTCTTCCTTGGCAGAGGGTCTTCTTGACCGCAAAGTAGTTTCAATCCTTTTCAGTCTTGATCAGTCCAAAGTCCAGGGGTTTCACTCTCATAGGTAAACACCTCAATGTCTTTGAAGTCTTTGTGTTCAGGGGGCACTAACCCCTGTCCAAACCAGTTCTGGGTGTCTCCCTGCCAGTGACACCTTCTTCCTTTGATAGTGGGGGTCTGTATCCTCAATCACTCAGCAGGAGATGCAGCCATTGTTTTATGGCAGCAGCCCAGGCCTCTTCACTTCCAGGGGCTACTCCTCCCCCCTACACTCCCGATGCAGGTCAGCCTGTGGCTCTCACCTACTCCTCCCCTGGGTCAAGACATTCCCCAGATCCTATCACTTTCAAATCCAGACAGTGAATCCGCAACCAGGCAGAGGCACACAGAATTGTTAGAACAAAAAATCAGCCACTTCTAAAAGCGTGGTTTCTAAACACACAATTCAAAAACCACCTTCACAAAAAGATGTGTTATTAAATTGTGAGTTCAGGCACACTAAACTTCACCTCTCCATCTTAAGCCTATGGGAAAATAGGCTGGAAACATATTACACAGCCTCCCCCATTCTGTCCTATGAGCAAGATGGCCTTGCAACAGTGAAAAACGAAATGAAGAGTATTTCACTGTCAGGACATGGTACACACCTTAGTACATGTCATACCTTTCACATACACTGCACCCTGTCCAGGGCGGTACCTTGGGCATACCATAGGGATGTCTGATGTGCATAAAAATGGAAGGGTAAGGCCTGGCAAGTGGGTGCACTTGTCAGGACAACATGGCAGTGGTAGGCCTGAATTCTCTCTTTAGGGCTACTTGTGTGGGTGGCACAATTAGTGCTGCAGCCCACCAGTAGCATTTGCATTACCAACCCTGGCACACATAGTGCACTTTACTAAGGACTTTACTAGTAAGGCAAACATACCAATTATGGACAACCAATTACCATAACACTTTATACAGGGAGCACTTGCACTTTGACACTGATAAGCAGTGGCAAAGTGCCCAAAGCATCTAAGCCATTAAAACGAAATCCATCACAGCATCAAAAATAGAGGAGGTAGAGGCAAAAGGTCAGCGGTAATCACGCCAAGAAATGCCAGGTCTAACAGGGACAGTGCATAAAGTGATGACTTCTGTTTCCCTCGTCCCTCCCTCTCCTGATTTTTACATGCATTTTAGTTGACATGGCCTTTGCTGGAACCCTAAACATTTTTTTGTTGTTGTTCCCTCTGCATTACAATCCCTTGGGTATTTAGTAGGTTGGCGCATCATGATCCAAATGCATTTTGTGTTATGCTTGCATTGACTTTACAGTAAAAATATATTTTGCCTGGGAAAGTTGACTAATACTGTCTTTGCACCACTTTATGTTGAACAAGCATTGTGCATGGGTCAGAGTCCTCCCTCCTGCAACCAAAGAGTCTACTTTGGAAGGGCCAGCACTAGAGAGAATTACATCTCTGTGCTTTCTTGGCTGTGTGCAGCCACGGGCCAGCAACCATTTTTGTACAAAGATGGCATGAGGCTTCATCCATTGTTTAAGGAAATAATGTGATTAAACACACCCTGCCACTGGGTTAGGGCCACACAAAGACACTTCCTGTCAGTGGTAGAAAATGTGAAAGCCCTCACTCCATTAATCCAAACCTACTTAGGTACATTACAACTGGACCACCAGCCTCCTATTTGTTTCCCTTGGTGGAAGACTCCATCTTCCCATATATTCGAGCAAGACTTCAAGTAATACACATTATATTTCTCAAGGAGTGTGTCCCTGTCTTACGTAGAACCTTGAATCTCCAGGAGAACCAATTTCCCAGAAAATGAGTGTTCTGCCCTGTTCAGGACACAGCCTGAGTTAGGTTTTCCACCATCCCTACAGCTCAAGGTAACTGCTCCATGATCCCTAGACCCATGCCCATAAGAAGTATGCTTCTATTGAGTTGACTTATTCAACTTCTGACAAGCGGGCAATGTGTGTTTTTCACTGACTACTCTCACTAGCACCCCAAATCTGGGAAGCATGCACAATATAGATGAGAGTTCAAACAACGCCTTATCAGAAATGCGTTCATGCTAGTGTTGGCCCACCACCAGCAAATAAATTACTTCATGGTCTGCTGAGGTGTATGGGTCTGACTTAGAACTGGCTGATAAAGAAAAATCTTCTGAAGCAGGATCCTGAAAGAAGTGCTACCGGTGGGAAATAATATGATGGAGGTTCTACTCTGGAATTAGTGCTTCCTTCAGAACGTTTAGGCATTTCCATTACCACCCAATTCTAAGTCAGACCCTAGGTGCTTACAGGGAATCATCTCCCAGCGTGGAGATCTGAGAATGCTTCAGGACATCTCATCTCACATCCATGAATTCTTCTAAAGTACTCAAATGTACCCTGGAGTAAAATGGCAGCATGCCCCCTGCTTGGTGTGGCACACATTGCACCAAAGAAAGCCCTGGGTGGATGGGCAAAGAGTGTAACGAGTGATGTAAAAATGTGGATGATATCTCAAATGTATCAGATCTCTCTAACGTGTCCTCTTTTCTCTCTCTCTCTTCCCTTTCTCCCTTCATGCTCCCCTGCTCTCAGGCAGCCATTCAATCTGCAGGTCCTGCAGGCCTTCGTAGAATGTCACGAGTTTTCCAATCTCAACCTTGTCCAGGCACTGAGGTGAGTGCAACCTTACAGCGCTCTTCTCCATTCTCTTTTCCTCCCTCTTGCTCTGTCTGCCTCCTGTCCTACTCCTACCTCTCCCGCCACTGGAAGTGTTCTGATCACAGCCCTATAGAGCCCCTAGGAAATGGATGCACCAGGTGCCATCTACCTCAGGGCACCCTAAAGCCAAGGAGATACAGGTGGAGTGGTACCCCTTTTTTACCAGACCACTCTTGTTATCAGACCCATCCGCATGGCTTACATTACCATTGTGCTATATGCCAATAAATGTATGAATAATTCAATTTGTACTCAATTTACTCTTGAACTAGGCAGCTGATGTATTAGTATCATCATCATTAGTATTGCTGTTATTATTATTATTGTTATTAGTAGTTGTCATTGTTGTTTATTGAATTATTTATTTAGCAGTTTTATATAGCGAACAAGCACCAAGGGGTATAGATGTCCTTTGCATAGTAACGAACAAGAATGGTCGTACATCGAACAAGAATGGAACAAATGAAAGGAGGAGCATAGGGACTGGAAGAAGATGGATTCGGGTGGAATTATGTAAGGGAGGAGGAAGTAGAGTGCAGTAGGCAGTGGAAATAACGAGAGGGTAGAGGGGGAAGGAGCAGGCGTGGGGATGGCAGGGAAGGAAGGGGAGTGAAATGTGAGGTAAAGAGGGCTGTGATGGTCAGGTATGGATAGTCACATGAACGTCAATTCACCAAGACGCCAGGGGTAGCAGAAGTGACATCACACGCCTTTTGACCTTTATGTTTACGCACACTCGTGTTTAGTTTACACATGCACACAATATCAAACATACATATACACACACTCTTTCTTACATAAACACACTCTTACCTGCACGCATGCACACTATATACATTTAAAAGCAGTTTTACTTGCCGCAGCTTGCAGAGGGGTCATATTCCAGCTACTAAGTGCACTCCATTCTTTATTATACTAACAGTGAATAATCTATTATTATTCACTATTAATGTTATACAAAATTGACAGAAAACAAGGCAAGTGAAGGCACAACTGATGCCCATAAGGGTGAGCTGTCCAAGTGTTCCTGGCACTGATTTTGCCACCTCAGAGGCCAGGGCTCACAAATGCAGGGGTAGCCAGGGGCAAGTCAGGGGTCACAACTGCGACCCCTGGCGACCCCTAAATGACGTCCATGTATAGTCAGAAGAGAGGAGCCTTAGCAGTCAGAGAAGGGCCCTGCAGGTTTGCTTGCAATGTCAGCGGGAGGGGAGAAAGAGAAGGCTGGAAGAGAGGGGGGAGTCAGGGGAAAAGGGAGTATGGACAGGGCTGGATGGGAGAGCAGAGGCAGGGACAAGGAAGAGCGAGGCGATGATTATGGTAGGAGGGACAGGGGCTTGAGGGGCTGGGGGTCAGGAGAGGGAACACTGGGAGAAGATGAGGCAAAGTGAGAGTGTGAAAGAGGAGGGGTTACGAGGAAGCAGCGGGGGAAAGTGGGAGGGCAGGATAGGATGACAGATCGTGGAGAGAAGAGGTGACGGGGAAGAGAGAGAGTGTGGAAGATGGGGAGAGTAGAATGGGGGAAAGAAGGGGCCAGGAGAGAGGACAAGAGGTACAACAGAGCAACAAGACTGGAAGAGGAGGGGCCAAGGAAAGCACACGGCAGAAATAAGGTGGGAGATGCGATGGAGGGAGCTGTAGAGGCAGGGCGAGTAACAGGTCAGGGCAGGAGGAAGTGAAGGGGGAGAGGAAGAGGAGAGGCAAGGGGTGGGAAGGAGGAGACTGGGAAAGAGAGGGAGAACAGGATATATGTCAAGGGGTAAAGGGCCAAGTAAAAGAGGGAGGAGGGAGGAGGGAAAGGGCGGGTGTGGGGAAGAGGGGAGGGAGTGGAGAGGAGGAGGAGAAAGGGGAAGGCTGAGGGGGAACAGGAAGTGAGGACCGGGGAGGAGGGGTGACAGGTGTTATTAATATATTATTATTATAAACATTATTTTTATTAGTGATGTTGTTGTTCTCTTTCTTGTTCTTAAAAATATTATAAGTATAACTTCACTACAATTAAATGCATATTGATAACTGTTTAAAACTAACCATATGGGAACTATTTTCAATATTGCTATTATTATTATTATTATTACAATTATTATTATCGTTATATCAAACACAATATGTATAAAGTTGATGACTAGTGATATTAATATGACGAATTACTAGACATAGTAAGAACAATAAACATATTATTAAAATACTGTACATTATAATGGCGATAATGGAATTGATTAAAATATTGTTGATGTTACTACTATTGGCTATAATTATTATAATTATTATATACTGATAATAAAATATCACATCTAATGTTGCTGCTATCAATAATAGTGCAGTAATTACATCATCAGTAATAATAATAATGATGATAATACTACTTACATTATATGACAATATCACTTTCTCACTAAATCATGAAAGGACCAGCTGGGGATATGTCCTTTCAAGTAACTTTTGTCGGTCCGTCTTCCTCTCTCTATCTGCAATGTTGGACTCAAACGCAATGTCAACGCTGACGACACCCTGATCTATTTTACCCCATGAGATCGACCCCGCCCCAGTCAAATCTCCCTATGTGTGTCTTAAAGATCTCATAAAGTCCACTTGTCTCCTTGTCCTACTTAGCTTTCTACCCGCTTTGTGTAACTTAGTGAGTTTAACTCACAAAAGAGAACATTTCCTCACCATTGTTATTTTCATTTGTTGGTGGTGTTTCTCCTTGCTAGAGGTCTAGGAAATAACTTGTGTTCATGGTTTGTTGTGGTAATGAATGTTTAATTAATAATGCATTTATTGCAAAATGTGTCACCGTTATATGTATATGGTTCTATTACTAAATAAAGTTAAAAAAAAAGAATAAAAAATATCAGTATGTGAACCAAAACTGCCTATGTCCCAAGACGCGGAAGGAGCAACCTTTACTCATGATTGGCCCCGTCAACCTCCATCCCCAAGAGTTAAACTTTTAGGAGGATCTTTCTTTAACACCTTTCTTTCTCCTTCCGAATAGACAATGACTATCCCCGCTACATTTTAGCTTTGCTTGTTGAAAATATTAAAACCACTTATAGGTTTCTCAAACAAGGTCGTAGTCGTATACCCTGTATGCTCTCCCCGTGTTCACCTGCAACCTTTAAGCCTGCACGAAGCCACTGGAGGGGCTACATCTAGTTCATATGTTCAGCCTTTTACCTGCTCCTATGAAAGTTCCATTTCAAAGCTTTAACTAGGGAAGCCACCCCCAAATCAAGCTCCGCTCACCTCTAGATAGTAGATACCATGTACAGTTTTCAAAAGAGGACTGCTAGCTCACAAGTCAAGCCCCTCCCCCACACGCACCCACAGTGCTTGCAGGGACTCTAGCTGTTGAAGCAGGGCCCTCTTCTTTCCTTTTCTGTGCATTCCTCTACCCACCTGCTTTACCCATGAAATGGCCCTTTGACTTGTACTATGCTGTAGGTAGCTCTTCTCACCTTTCTTCCTTTTACTTCACGTAGTTTATGAGTCATTTCCTCCTACTTTTCTCTCCTCCTTGTTCCCTCTAGTCCGAAGAGACTGCTCACCCTTTTACTTTCTGTTCTCTCTGTTAGCCCCTGTGCATGTTGTAGGCTTTGCTTACCCTCTTACCCCATTCAATCCTCTCCCCTTGGTCCCTATGTGCTGTAGGCAGTTCCTCTGGAGTTTTCGTCTCCCCGGAGAAGCTCAGAAGATAGATCGTATGATGGAAGCCTTTGCTGCTCGCTACTGCCTCTGTAACCCGGGAGTCTTCCAGTCTATAGGTAGGTATTTGTTCACCCATCAATCCCCTCCACCATAACATCCAGAGACTAACATTCTCCACCCCTCTCCAACTTAGGTACAAGTATTATTTCTACTGTCATTGGAAACAGAAAAACCAAACAAGACCTTGTAATAACCCAGACCAAGAGGAAGCCAAACTGCATTCACCCAAAAGAGTCAATCCAACAAAATCAAAGAATTCGACAGTATTTACAAAATGTCAACCAAGCTCACATCACTCAATGTGAAGAAGGCAGAAATTATTCTTTAAACTAAATTAATATGGACCAACCCATGGAAGAATCAAAATCACTATGCCAACATTGCATCCTGAAACCTCATATCTTCAAAACACATTGAGCCAGATCGAAACAAAAAAAATGAAAATCCTAATAAACATCAGGTTAACCCACTTATTAGCACAATAAATCAACTGACAAATGAACTCAAAAGCATAGCAAGCCAACATCAACCGCCTCCTCACAATACATTGCACAGAAACCTAACAACGCTTTAGAAACCACACGAAATCACAATAAGTTCAACGGCTATCTCCCTAAAAGATACCGAAAAGTCACCAAGTAATCCGTTGTTATACGAGGGCCATTGTGTTCTCTATGGCTCCTGGAGACTCTTCTCCTCAGAACACCACAGTCACAAGTTGAAAGACTAACATATTTACAAGTTGTCAACTTCAGGGAGCCAATACTGGATAATTCACACCACCCTGCAACCAAAAGGCCAACTGTTGTTACTGTCTCAAGCAGCAAGACTGGAACACTCTTCTCTGTTTACAAATCATAGGAATCTCTGTTAGCACTATAATGCAAAATGATCACACAAAAACTGACCCATTAAGGAAATCCTGGTTGCAAAACAGTAATACTTTGCCATTATTTTAAAAGTGATGGCAACCCACACGCAAATTTGAGAATGTTGAAAAAAAAATTAAGGGCAAGCAGTGGTCCCATGGCCCACTGCCTACTCTTAAAAAATTAAACTTAAACATTTAATTTTTTTCTTTTATAAACATATCCCAACTTCTTCAAAGGAAAATGGCTGCATTTTGGAAAAAATGATGGATTTATTTAAAAGCAATCACAGAATTGGTGGTACGCTGACCCCAGCAGGCCACCATCCCGGTGATGGCTGTGATTTCTAATGGGTCGCACATTGCTACCTACCACATTAATATGCATGTGGTAGGTCTATTTACGACCCACTAGGAATAGCTAATGAAACTCAAAAGCGTTTCATACATTAGTAGTACCGATTTCCTAATTGCAATTTTTAGTTAACCGAAATTAGGAAATCGGTCTTTCTAATGTTAGTACCTCTGGCCCTCTATCCTGTATGGATCGAGGTGCATTGGCAGAGCTGGTATGCCAATCTGAATTGAGGGGAATTGGCAAAGCCGTTCCACTACTATGATAAAATGGCCTGTAGCAGGTATCACTGAGGCAAGTTGGTAGAGCTGGTTCTGAAAAAGAGTAGCAGGGAATCAGCAGGTCTGTCTAGAAGGGCTGCCGCTGGCCTAGATTGAGGGACATTTATCAAGCTATTCACGTTTCTGAATTACAGTGAGTCATACGGATTTAAATTGAGGAGAACTGACAGAGTCGCACCATTTCCTTATTATCCTGGTGCTGCAGATCACTATGCATTGCAGATGAGAGGTCCTAAGTCTCGCATGGGGTGCATAGAGATGTCAGCAAGGCATAGGTATAATGAAGCGCAGTGTCAGACATGTGTGAACACACTGTACTGAAATAGCAAGAGTAGGATCTCGGTCAAAATGAGCTGCGCTGTCAGAGCTCTAGAATGCTTCCAACTTAATATAAGGAGCCAGGGTGCATTAAAGAACTGTCTAAGCCTCCGGGCGCAGCACTGGGTTACCACCACAGGTCCAAAATGAGCTGTGAGACTGACTAGACAAAAAGCACCTCTGTTCAAGATTGAGGTGCACAGTACTGCCTGAGGTACATTATGGGCGAGGTCTAATTACCAGATGATTACATGCCAATAAGGGCAATTAACAATTTGCTTTTAAAATATTGGGATTTTTCCTTTAAAGGGTATTGTGTCATGTGTGTTTGTTCAATTAGATGAAATAAACAAGAACTACAACTCCCAGAAAGCATTAGGTTATTAAATGAAAAATGGAGACCTGATCTGTTATCTTAGGCTATGATGACTAACATATAGTGAGGGGGGGGGGGGGCATGTAACAAATGTCCCTTGTAGTACACATTGTGAATTGCACTATCTTGGGTCAAACGAGAATATATTTGTTGATTCTGTACTCATGCAAATGTCTGGGTGTAGATGTTACAACCACCACCACAGCAAGCACTTCTAACACCGTTATCAGTGACTCCTAAACCTGCCTGACAGGATGGTGCAGGCTCTCTGCACATGAATCACTGGCACATGGCAGGCGAGTGCGCTGCTGCTGTGGAGGAGCTGTGTGCCTTAGAGGAGGGCTGTCCAAGTAATGGCGGGCCAGGCGCTAGGCTCTAGCGGTGAGGGGTATGACGTCACTAATGAACACCACAAACATGATTGATTGATGAAACATGGGCGGGTGGGGGTGGAGAAGAAACCGGCGGGGGAAAAAGTAACATGAACGGGTGGGGGCGGGTAGAAAAGGGAAATAAGCAACATGAATGGAGAGAATATGTGACGTTACAACACGATCAAAATGATCGCGGAACGTTACATCGCAGTTTTTACAACGCAAGTCATTACAACGACTTGGGTTGGAGGGCGCTGGACTTAGGAATAGTATGATTTACTATTCCAACACCAGTCTACGTACATTGGGGAAGGTGTTGGAATAGTAAATCATACTATTCCTAAGGTTAGAGCGCCATCCAGCGCAAGTCGTTGTAACAACTTGCATTGTATTACCCGCGATGTAAAGGTATTGTGATGCAATGCCCGCGTGGTAATGGATGTTTCCCGAATGGAGATATGGGAGACTGCCAGAATACACAAGCATTCATATAGAGTGATTGAACACGAATACAAAAATAAGCTCTGAAAACGGGAACAGTGGAAGAACACAAGTACTTGGTCCATGCTCCCGGTGGGCCAAATGCAAGAAGAGAACACGACACACGCTTGCCATGAAGCACGAGAACAAAGTAAAAGAGAGTGACACCGAAACTAACCACTGGTAAGCCATGGGCATGCCCACTGATTGTAAACAACATGTCTCAAAGAGACAACGCATGCGCCGTCTAGCTGACAGCTAAAATCCTCCTACACAATTCTAACACAACTATGCAACACAAGAAACTGACTCAGAGATACTAACAAACACACTTAAAGAAAACAACTGACCAACTAGCTTACAGTAGCTCATCAAAGCTAAATGAACTGAAATCTAAATGTATCCAAACGTTCTGCCTCGTGAGCTTCTTTATGTATTAGGATGGGGTTTTGGAGAATCAAAACAGATCTTACTTTGGGGAACATTACTGTTTGGCTGTAACAAATTAAATGAAGAGTCCCTGCATGTCTCTGGAAAGCCTGTACTCCTGCTTCAAATTCCCCAGAGTGAGTTTCTGTATTTTGTAATTTTTGCCTTCATGCACACAATGAGGCAGGTGTGCTGAAGGCTCCAGTGGCAAGGAGTGAGACCCAAAGCTGAATTCTGTGGTCCTGAGAAGAACACCAACCTTCTTTACTGAGTGTGACTAACCTTAACTCACTTAGCTGTGGTGGAGCAGCAGTGGTACCAGCAACAGATTAGCAGTAAAAGATTAGAGAGACAGACCCTGCATCGCATGCGACTGCACCCTTTAGCTCTGCACGAAGTCCCAAGACCAGCTACAACTAGTTCAATGCTCAACCCTCCACTGGCTCCTATCAAAGTTCCAATTCAAAGCTTTAACTGCTAAGCCGACCACAAATTAAGCTTTATTCGCCTCTCGAAACACTTCCATTTACAGTTTTTAAAAAAGGTTTCTAACTTCCAAGTCAAGCTCTCACCTCCACGATCACACAGAGATCGCAGATGTGAGAAAACTCTAGCGGTTAAAGGGGGCGCCCATTTGTTTCATTTTCATTGCGTTGCCCTATTCACATTTTTACCTATGAATGAATGATTGAAAAAGCATTTCTAAAGTGCATGGCTACCCGGGGGCATCCCAGCGCTAATAGCGGTACAGCTTCAGCTCCGGACAGTATTAAATGACCCATTGACTTGTTCTATAAAGTAAGCAGCTTGTTTGTCAGGGAGAGTTTCCATCTCATCACTCCTCTATTTTTAAATTGGTCTGTCAGTCCCCTGCAGCAGGACCTTTGCTCAGTCCATTTGGACAAGGATGATGTGTTTGTGTATAGTATATATATGCAGTAGAATGTGCCTGAAGTGTGTGTGTGCTAAATATGGAAGTGGCCAACCAGGAATCCATTTTGATATCCTTCACTGCAGAGGTACATACAATGGAGCTTGGAGAGCACCCAGATAGAAGTGTGAAAAGCAGGGCTTCTCCGGAGCATTCATGAGGTGCTTTGAAGTGGACCAGGCTATAGGCTGTGGAGGGTACTAGATAGAGGGGTCTCTTTGAAGTCTAGGATAAGCCCATGTCCCCCGGAAGTGTTACTCCCAACAGGAAGAGTGGTACTTAATTGGAGAATCCGCTCTCTCTTTTGTGCCCTAGTCTTGACACTCCCCTGACAGGACTCTCGCAACTCTACCCACCTCCACACTGACATTGTGAGGCAAAGACTATGGCTGGACCAAACTGGGAGGAATATGTAAAAGGCAAGAACTGCCTGCAAGCAGACCCAGAGCTCGTCCATTGGAACACACAAACTTCTCAGCAAGACCATTTTCCTGAACACAAGTAATGGGGATGAGGCCGCAGCAGTGTCGGCCGGGACAGGTCAGTGCGATAGTTCCTGTTGAGCTGTGCAGGACCACACACCAGCACGAGCCGTGAAGCCCCTGCCTCAACATATAAAAGTGGGCCCGTGCACTGCAGACGAAAGACTAAGGTGCTGTTCAAGGGAGCAGCACTACTGGATAACTGTGACTCAGGGAACCCAATGGGATCAAAAGTGTTCCCACCACTTTGCCAGGAGGAGAATGGGCTCTTCCTTGCACATGCCTATATTATGCACAACCTTTGCAAGGGGAACAGCATCTGCTAACTACCAGCTAGTTCCCCCATACACTGAAAATGACCTTGATAGCTGTGTGCCATATTTGTGCACTCTATCCTTGCATTGTGTGGGTAGAAGTAAAGTATGTTTCCTCTGATGTAAAACCACATGCTGGATGAGGATTTATTAACAGTTATAATAAATGAGAGCCTGCAATCCGAGGATAAAAGCCTGCCTTTGATTCCCTTGTTTAAGGCGTGTTGTAAAAGCTTTAGTCACCTGTAATAAAGAAATGACGCAGCTGCTCAATTAGAATAACTTATTACTCTTGGGTTCTGACACTATAGTACCTCCTGCCAGAGCCAGCACCAAGGAGAAAAGAAGGTCACAAAACATAATTACAGCTTCAGTTTGAACAATGAAAATGAGAAATGGCTTTCCTTTCTTTTAATATATTTTCTAAAAAGAAAAAGTGAGTGGCAGAAATTAGATGTTTATGGCAACATGTTTATTTTGTTACACTTTTGGTCACTACAGGAAAGAGACATTCTCTTCAGGGTTCTACACAATCCGAGCCACAGTATTTTTTTTAACTTGACTTACATTCTACTAGTTCTAAAATTCTTTTGCAAAATTATTAACTGCTTTTTGGTGTCTTCTGATCAGCTATGAACAAGAATGAGCAAAGTTGGGGGTGCTGATGGTGTGGCTATGTGTTATAAGGAATAAAATACACTCTACCATACATTTAAAAGGATTTTGCAAGTCATCTTGAAGTTCCATGAGCTTATAAAAGAACTTGGCCTTCAGCCTCTTTCCTCTCCATGGTCACAGAAGATGTAGACACTCATACCAAAACGTTAAAAGAACCAATTTGTATAGTGTACAGTTATATTTTTAAAGTACACAAAGATATAGATTCTTATCCTGACATCTACTTGAATAGAAATGTGACCATATGGGCTTCTCCATCCTATGTTGGTTATTAGGCAAAATAGTGACTCCCCCTTGAGTGATACTAACACTGTCCCTCTTTTCTCTTTTCTCTGATGGTCATCAGATACCTGCTATGTTCTCTCTTTCTCCATTATAATGTTGAACACGAGTCTCCATAACCCCAACGTCCGTGACAAGCCCCCACTGCATCGATTTGTGTCCATGAACCGTGGCATCAATGAAGGCGGGGACCTTCCTGAGGACCTCCTAATGGTGAGAGCCCTGAAAAAGTTCTGGGAAAATCCTGAGACATGTGTGTAAGAATCCACCAACGATAATATTAGAGTCTTCTATTGAAAGAGCAGGAGACCTTTATGGCGTTTGCAGAGTGTGTTGTACTACTGGAGAGGATGAGTACCACCCCTGAGAATAAGAGATAGGTTTTTGGTTGCATCCAGTTGGAATGTAGGATGGAACCAAGTTCAGGAGCTATGTCTGGTGGGATGATGGAAGCAGGTGGGTGGTGAGTGATGGAAACTGGTGGAAGCTAGTGGGTGGTGGTATCAGTTTGGTGCAGGTAGGAAATTGCATTTTTTGGGCACTAGTAGTTCATGAAAGCTGTTCCTTGGCGTCAAGCTTACTCCTGTCCAAGATGGTTGCCTTCCCAGTTTCCAAACCACATTTGTGCTAACCCTTTTCCTGTGATGGCAGCTCCTGCCTGCCCAAAATGAATGTTTGGCCTGAGATGGATGTGTTGCAATGCATTTGTTGCCAATATTTCATCACATTCATTATGAACTTGTTACTCTTATTTCTCTTGATTCTTGTCCTACCATTTCAGCTGGGCTTCTGCCTTGAATTCTAGTTCTGGAAGATCTGTATTGGGCTCTTTCTGATCCAGGGTGGTAGATAGCCAAGGAGGTTTTTCTGCCCATTGTGTCTTTTCTTCAGAACTGGGACTCTAATAAGGAGACACTTGACAAGTGTTATTTGTGTACTAAATGCAGGGTGGTCCTGTGGCTACTAGTGAAGTCATCCTTTCTTCAGGCAATGAAGAAGAAAACTTGAGAGAGACCTTTCCAGCATGAAGTCATAGACATAGCTGTTAAACGATGGTCAAAGCTATTTGTTGTTGGGAGCTAGCTGGTTGGAGCTATTGGTTCCTGTTGGCAGATGGTTCATGAAACATGATGGCATGAACAAGTGGTTATTTAAAGCTTGTGTTTGCTAGAAGCTGTTGTTTGGAGGGAATAGTTAGTTTATCTGAGCTATTGCTTTGTGGGAACCTGTGGGCACTGCATGCAAGTGACAGCTGTTAGTTTGTGTGAGATATTGGTTGGTGGGAGCTAGTGGTTGGTGGGAGATGAAGATGTGATTTGGTGCTTGGTGAGAACTCTGGTGGTTGATGTTAGTGGATAGTTCAGACGTGATCATCAGGAGAGGTTCAAATCAGGTTGAGGCAGCACAAGTATTTGTCCACCGTGTAAGCTCGTGGTCCCTTGTCCCTCTTGTTGACAGCTCTTCTCTTTCTCTTGCAGAAACTCTATGACAGCATCAAGAGTGAGCCATTTAAGATCCCAGAGGATGATGGCAATGACCTGACACACACCTTCTTCAACCCGGAGCGTGAGGGCTGGCTCATGAAACTTGGTGAGGGACGAATCACTGCAGGGCCTGAAAGTTTGTTAAGTAATAAAATCCGGTATTTATTAAGCGCAAACTAATCACCCTCAGTCTCAAGGCGCTGGGAGTCGTTGGGGAGATTAAGTGAACTCTTGCTTATTGTCATATGGTGCTGAGCCGAGCTGCCGCCGATGCTGGGCATCGAACCATGAGCCCGCACTCCGGAGTCAGCTGCTCTGGCCACCGCGCCACACCTCTCCCTTCGCTGTGCCACACCTCTCCATAAGTGAAATGAAGTAAATAGGAGGAGTGGGGAAACCTAGTTGTTTCTAGGATGCCGTTGTAATTAATTTGCTCTGCTGTCATACAAAAAAAAATCAAGTCTCCCCTTCTAGTTTCTTTGTTTTGATACTTTTTCGTAGATGGATTTTCAGACAGTTCTTTTGCTCATTCATTTATTGGTTCACCTTTGAAGACTTTGCATGGAGGAGCCACAGTATCCTTTTGTTAAATTGCTTTTATCCTCTTTGCAGGTGGGCGTGTGAAAACATGGAAACGTCGATGGTTCATCCTCACTGATAACTGCCTGTATTACTTTGAATTCACCACGGTATGTGTGTTGTATTGATGTGTGTGGATATTTCAAGGCAGGTTTCCATATGGTCTATATCCAGTCTGAGAGACATGTCTTTGTCATCACTTGCCCCTAATGTATGCTCTCTGAATATTTGCTCACCCATGATCAGATTGAGGATGTCACGCCATAACTGGAAACCCAATCTCAGTAAGATGGTTGATTTGTAGACCACGATTGGCTCGCCACTTTGAGCAGTCAGTTTATGGTCTTTTTCTACATGAAGCTGGCCTCAACCTATCAGTACTATAAAATATGTTGGCTTCATTCATTGGATCATAGTTGCAATTGCATATGTGCAGTTGTGGACATTTCGTAGCAACTGTTGTTATTTGGGGCATCCATGTAGACCTACCATGGCCTCCAGGTAATCCAGAATGTGATGGCTGCAAAAATGTGATCATAATGCAAAGGATGGGTCTTTAGCTGCACTTAAGTGACTATGCACTACCCTTTAGTTATGCACATAGATATCCAGTATGGTTTGGGTACTAGGTAAGGCAACGTTGGTTTGACCCTACTACCTAGATTTTACTTTAATATGTGCATATTGGGTGCCTCAGCATACCATTAGAGAAGTTGGTAGGCATAATAATCCAATCAAGGTCAACTTAAATGATAAATTGTTATTTTATTATTTTTTCAGTAAATACTCTTGCGACACATTTCACCCCAGCCAGTAAGCCATTGAACAGTATCACAGCTTCAGCATAGTTCAAAATAAAAGTTGATGTCGAGAAAGTAAATGTTTTTGGCGCTCTTATGCAGGTAAAGTTCACCCAGTCGTCAATAGATAAACAATATTGTTGTGTCAGTCACCTTGTAAGTAAAGAGCCAGGCTCAAGTCTTCACAGCGTTTAGGATATTTGTTCTAGCTGCTCCACACTGTGTTGTCTGTGACCCAAAGAGAATTGCTCAGAGCTAAAGTTCTTGGAAATAAATGTCTTTATGTCATTGTTTACAAATTCCCTGACATCAAAATTACTGGACGGCTAAACCAGATGATGTGATCTCCGTTGTGGCTGTCCTTTTCATACTCAGTGTTCCCATACTGAGAATGACCAGAGCAGAGCTAATCCCTTCAGGGCTGTGTCTGGTAAAAATTGAACAGTTTTCATCTCTAACTTTGAAAGGACTCAAAACTCTTTTTTTGTTGTTATTTTTTTATTGAGAAGTACATGTCAGTTTATAAACATTACATTAAAAAAGGAGTATTAACAAATCAAATTATGGCCACACAATAAATTACTATGAAATGTTAACTTCTCAGATTTCTAAATTTAAAAAAGATAATACAGATATCAAAAGATACGATAGCTGAGATACTCATAAAACCTGGAAAGGAATGAATAGGAAAGGTGGACTAAGGAGGAGATGATATAGATAGTATACAATATGTAGTAAACCATGTATTATAATAGATAGTTGGAAGATAGTAGCGATAATATCATACAAATATAATATTTCAAGTGAAGATATTTCCACTAACTCAACAATTTCCAATAGGTGAACGGTAAGTCCTAATTCAAAAAACAGTGTTACTGGCTAAAGAATCAACAGTCCTAATGATAACATCAACAGCATGAATATAAATAATGATGGTAATGAATTAATAATGAAATGAAAAAAGAAGTGATTCCCTCATTATAGTTCCTAATTAGAGGAAAAATCCAAAATATTACCAGAAATAGAATTTTTATTAGCTAGAAAGGGGTTCCAAATTTGGATGAAAGTTCCAACATCGTCCTGCAATCTATGAATGAGTTTTCATATGATGCTATTTTATACATTTCAATAAGCCATTCATCATGTGTAGGGCATTGTGGTGTTCTCCAATGTCTTAATATACAAATGTTTCCTATAGTGAGTGCTATAGCTATCAATCGTCTTGTTTGGTTTGTGAGATTTGGGAGATCAGTAACATCATGTAATAAAACTAATTTTTCCGTTAAAGGAATGGACACTTGTATAGCTCTGTGTAGAGAGGCAGTTATGGAAGACCAATATTCCTTCAAAATTGGGCATCGGAATAAAATGTGTAGTATATCACAGTCCTCCTGTGGGCATCTCCAACAGGTAGATTGGTTTAGTAAACCTGCTGACTTGAGTTTTTGTGGTGACCAGTACCAGTTATGAAGAATTTTGAAAAGAGTAAATTTCATTCTGACCTCTCTAATTCCCTTATCCATGTTCATAATAACATCCTCCCATTCCTCATCGGAATAAGCTACAGTAATTAACCCTTGCCATTTGACATGAAGTTGTGCTAGTAATGGGCATGAGTGTAATTTATGCACTATGAGATTATAAAATCCAGAGACTGCGCCTTTGAATTTCCCCCTAATGTTTAAGTATTGTAACACTGGGGAATCCTCAACTATCCAAGGAAATTGTCCTAGTCTGCGAAATAGGGCTTGTTTTAGTTGTAAGTATTTCCCCTCTTGGGAGGGAGTGAGTTGAAATTCTATCTGAAGCATTTCAAAGTTTTAAGCTCACCTTCTAAAGTGAGTAAGTGATCCAAAGTTAGAATACCTGCTCGCTCCCATATATCCCAGGATATAGTCTGTTTACCTATTCTAATATTAGCGTTATGCCATATGGGGGCCTTTCCATGCAGTCTTGGGTTACTCTTAAGGAGTTTGTGGGCATGTATCCAAATCTTAAACAGAGATTGAATAATATAGTTGGAAGTTTGTAAAGCAGGTGATTTATGAGTGTAAAACATGTGCAAACCTGAAGTTGCCTGTACAGTTTGTCCTTCAATGAGTACCCATAGTGGGGGATCATCCTGTCTGGGCCAAAGATAAACCAATTGAGATTAATGGTGGGCTGTATAGTATTGCTCAATACACGGTAAACTAAGACCCCCATATCACCTGTGAGCAATCAATTTTGAGATTTTAAGTCTAGGTCTCAGGAATCCCCAAATAAAGGCTTTAATACCTTTGTCAATATCTCGCAATATTGATATTTTAACTGTCAAAGGCAAAATACCTAAAACATAGTGAAACGGGGCACTATAATCATTTTCACTGCCTCTACTATACCCCAAAAAGACAAGTTAAGATGGGACCATTTTTCATACTCTGACTTCGTTTTGGCAATAAGTGGATCTAAGTTATCTTGAATCTTATGTTCTAAACCTGTGTTGATGTAAATACCTAAATACTTCAGGCGGTCCACTTTCCATTGAAAATTATAGCCCAAAATAGCTGCTTTCGTTGTACCCCTGGACAATGATAGAGCTTCACTCTTATTCCAATTGACTTTGTAGCCAGAAATGATTGAGAAGCGAGAAATGGTAGACATGAATCTAGGGAGTGAAGTAGGCAGATCAGTAAGTGTGAGCAATATGTCATCTGCATAAAGAAGTATTTTTGAGATCCCATGTGTAGGAATGCCTGCTATTTCTGATGGATACATCTGCCAGTGGATTCCTCACCTTGTGAATATCCCCTGCGCCAGCAACGTTCGGAAACTTTTGTAGCAGTCCATGCCGATGGGGTCGAAGACGACGTCACAGAGACACGGCTCCGCTCGCGACTCCGCTGACGTCACCGGCTCCATAAGAAGACCTCGTCGGCGTGATGACGTCAGTTCCCTTTTTTCCGCACCATCGACGCCAACGGATTTCGGGAATTGCTGTTGGTAGCTTTACTGTTACTTTGTTTTTCTTCTGGGTTTCCCTGTTTCTCTTCGAAGAAGATGTCGACGAAGAAGTCGGGTTTCAAGCCCTGTCGGGAATGTGGCAAACACATGTCGATCACAGATCCACATGACGACTGTGTTTGGTGTCTCTCATCCGACCACGATGTGGATGGTTGCTCTTGCTGTCGCAAGGTGAGCTCCAAAGCTCTAAAAGAAAGGGAGGCGAAGCTCTTCATCGCTAAGATGAAAAAGGAAAAAAGAGGAAGAAGGAAGTCAAGATCGAAGTCATGATCGAGGTCGAGGTCGGCGTCGAAGTCGACTTCGGGGCATGCTTCGCGAACCAAAAAGCATAAGAAGAAGAGGAGGCATTCTTCTCATCATCACTCTGATAAGAGTTCGGCTCTGAAGTCGAAGTCGCCGGCTCGACGCCGAAAGGAATCCGTGTCTCCTTCACCAGTCCCGGATTCTCCTGGTCCTTCTTCTCCAGTGACTTCGCCGGCTCCGGCTACATCTCCGGTTCCGATGCCACACCCGACGCCGGCTCCATCTCCGGCTCCGGTTTCATCTCCGGCTCCGTCTCCGGCCCCGGTTGAGGATCTTCAAGTCCCGGGTGAGCCTGCGATGCCGCTTATTCCACTGTTGGAGCCGGTTGGCCCGAGTCCGGTGATGCCTGACCAGTACCCTGCGTTACCTGGACCAGGTCAGGACCCCTCGCATTATTTAAATGCTATGTACGGGGTATTCGCTAGAGCCATGTACACCACTGGTGCACCTGCGGGTCCGATGGGTCCAATGGCATTTAATTTGGGGGTGCCGCAAGTCTATCCGCAGGCCCCTTTCATGCCGTTTTTTCCAGCGACGCCGTCTTGGCATCTACCGGCGCCGAGGACGTCGACGCCGCTTCCATCTTCACCGGCGCCGGCTCGACCTCGTTCAACGCCGGCTGCTCCTGCGGATCCACGTTCGACGCCGGTGCCGGCACCGTCGGATTCAATCACGGCGCCACCGACGCCGCTTGTGCGGATTCGATCCAGAAGGGAAGCACAGAGAGTGGTGGATGAAAGGAGGTACCTTTTGGAAGAAGCTGAAGAGGGAGAGCTGGTTGAGTCTGATGAGGTGTTTGAGGAGCTTAAGGAGGACTGGATTTGTCTCCTGAGTGGGAAATCACTCCACCTTCAGATGAACCCTCAAAAGATGTGGCTCCATATCATGTGGTCATCAGGAAGGCTGCGGAGCTTCTAGATCTTCAGTTGCCAACTACGGAGTTCAGATCAAATATTCTGACTGAGGTGCTGCATTCGCCCACTACAGTTTCGGAGCCTTTGTTGCCCTTTAATGAGGCCATTATTGACCCTGTATTGGAGGTATGGCGTAAGCCTTTTTCTGCTCCCGCAGTCTCTAAGACGGTCGCCAGAAGGTATAGGGCGGCTCCAGGGGATCCTGAGTTTTTAACGTCGCACCCATCGCCTGAGAGCCTGGTGGTTCAGGTGGCTTGCTCGGGTAAATCCAAGGGTGCTTTCCCTCAGGTTCCAGGGGACAGAGAAGCTAAAAAGATAGACCAGTCGGCCAAGAAGGTCTTTTCATCGGCCAGCATGGCCCTTAAGTCGACAAATGCAACTTGCCTGTTGGGACGCTATATCCATTCGCTCATGGACTCGGCGAAGAAATTGGCACCAAAGCTTTCTGAGGAGGATAGAGTCGGCTTCAATGAAGTTTTGACTGATGCCCAGGCGGCAGCACGCTAAGTGATACAAAGTGGGCTGGACACGGCAGACTCAGTAGCGAGAGTCATGGGGTCTTCTGTTGCCACCAGGAGAGGTGCGTGGCTGAAGTCTTCTGAGTTCTTCCCGGATGTACAGTCGACTTTGTTGGACCTGCCATTTGATGGATCTGGTTTGTTTGGTAAGAAGGCAGATGCTGCTCTTGAACGCTTTAAGGAGAGCAAGGCTACCGCTAGGTCTTTGGGCCTTCAATCCCAGTCAAGGGGGTCTTTTAAAAGTTACAGAGACTTCGGAAAGGCAACCTTTCATTCCTACAAACAGACCCAGCAGCAGCAGCAGCAACAGCAGCAAAGCTCTTTGTCCAAAGGTTACAGAGGTAGAATCAGGGGTCGCTCACGTGGCCGTCAACTCTCCTCCTCCTCCTCCTCTTCCTCCTCCTCAGCCCCTCCCACCACCGCAAAGCAGCCCTAGATCCGCCATTCTGGATCATGCTGGTCCTGTGGGGGGCCGGCTTACCCATTTTCTACAAGACTGGGAATCTGTAACTACAGATCTCTGGGTTCTGGATCTTGTAGAAAATGGGTACGCCCTTCCGTTTCGGGAATTCCCTCCAAATGACCCTCCTTGTCAAGGGGCTTGCTCGGAGGACCACCGTCTTCTCCTGCAGGAGGAAGTACTGAAGTTGTTTCAAAAAGGTGCGATAGAGGTGGTTCCAGAGCAGGAGAGGGGTCAGGGATGCTACTCCCGGTATTTCCTGATTCCGAAAAAGGACGGCAGATTGCGTCCGATATTGGACCTCAGAATCTTGAATCTTTTTCTAAAGCAAGAGAAGTTCAAGATGCTCACCCTTGCTCAGGTTCTTCAAGCGCTGAATCAGGAGGACTGGATGGTGTCGATCGACTTGCAGGATGCGTATTTCCACATCCCCATCCTGAAGTCGCACAGGAAGTATCTCCAGTTTACGGTAGGATCGCAACATTATCAGTTTGCGGTCCTTCCGTTTGGCCTTACTACTGCACCCCGAGTCTTCACTAAGGTGATGGCAGTGGTGGCAGCCCATCTCAGAAGGTCGTGGTTCTCGGTTTTCACCTATCTGGACGACTGGCTGATAAAAGCGGAGTCGCCAGAGAAGGTGCTACATCATCTGCAGGATACAACTCAGCTGTTGTACAAATTGGGTTTCTCGATAAACGTGCCCAAATCTCACCTGGTGCCCTCTCAGTGCAACCTGTTCATAGGCGCGGTACTGGACACTACTGTGTGTCGAGCATTCCCTCCTCCTCAAAGGATTCTCGACATACAGGAAATGATTTCTTTGTTTTACAATGGAGCGGTCGTTCCAGTTCTGAAAGTCCTTCGCCTGCTCGGTCTGTTTGCTTCCTGCATTCTGTTGGTCAACCATGCACGCGGGCACAAGGGAGATCTCAGAGAGTCTGTGAGGATCTCCAGAGAAGCTGCGGCGGATCTGTCTTGGTGGAGCGTGGAGGGCAATCTGTCTCAAGGAAAGCCCTTTCATCTACCTCCATCGGTGGCCACAGTGATTACGGATGCATCCACTTTTGGGTGGGGTGCTCATCTGGGGGATCTGGAGATCAAGGGTCTTTGGTCTCCAGAGGAAAGGTTGCTTCACATCAACCTTCTGGAATTGCGGGCAATTCATTTGGCACTCAAGGCCTTCCTCCCTTCTCTTCGCGGTCAGTCTGTTCAAGTCCTAACAGACAACACTACCACGATGTGGTATGTCAACAAACAGGGAGGAGTGGGGTCTCTTTGTTTCTGCAGAGAGGCGTCTATGGTCCTGGGCTCAGGACCATCAGATTTGTCTGATGGCAAATCATCTGGCCGGGGTTCTAAACGTACGTGCGGACAGTCTCAGTCGGCAGTTCTCCACCGACCACGAGTGGAGGCTCCATCCGGAGGTGGTTTGTCACGTCTTTCAAATGTGGGGAACTCCTCGGGTGGACCTGTTCGCCACTCACGAGAATGTTCACTGCCCGTCATTCTGCAGTCTCCAGTATCCGATGCAGGGAGCGTTGGGGGACGCGTTTCAGTTGAGTTGGAGCTCTCGACTCCTTTATGCGTTTCCTCCCATACCCTTGATTCCTCGGGTTCTGAGGAAGATTCGCCAAGACCGGGCCCAAGTCATATTGATCGCCCCGGATTGGCCAAGAAGGGTGTGGTACACAGATCTTCACCACCTTTCCTCGTGCCCTCCGCTCCGTCTCCCTCTGAGGGCAGACCTCCTCTCGCAGTCGGAGGGGCAGGTTCTACACCCCCACCTCCAGAGCTTACACCTTCATGCCTGGAGATTGAACGGGGCAACCTGAATTCTTTTTCTCTCCCACCTGATGTGGTAGATGTAATTTTGTCTCCCAGACGTCCTTCCACCAAATCTATATATTCCTATAGGTGGTCTAAATTTGTACTTTGGTGTGGAGAGAAGTCAATTGATCCTTTGAAGTCTCGTCTATCTAACATTCTACAGTTTGCCCTTTCTCTTGCCAATAAGGCTTTGCTGTGGTTACTGTAAAAGGATACTTGTCGGCTTTGTCGGCTTTTCTTCGCTTGCCGGATCAGCCGTCATTATTCAAATCACCTATTGTTCTTCGTTTTCTTAAGGGCCTCACAAACAGGTTTCCTCCTACTCCCTTTATTGTGCCTCAATGGGACTTAAACCTTGTCTTGACTTATCTTATGGGTTCTCCCTTCGAGCCCTTACACAAGTGTCCCTTGAGATTGTTGTCTTTCAATATGGTTTTTCTCATTGCGATCACCTCGGCAAGGAGGATAAGTGAGCTTCAAGCTCTAAGTTCAAAACCCCCGTTCTTGACCATTCATGCTGAAAGAATGGTACTCAGGACCAGGGCTGCATTTCTGCCTAAGGTGGTAACTCCCTTCCATCTGGGGCAGTCCGTTACCCTCCCTTCCTTCTATCCTCCCCCTCACCCTTCCAAGGAGGAGGAGAGACTTCACCGCTTGGACCCTACGAGGGCGGTGAGCTTCCATCTGGACAGGACTAAACACTTCAGAGTTGATGACCAGCTCTTCGTGGGCTTTGTTGGCTGCAGGAAAGGTCGAGCGGTGCACAAGCGCACCCATTCCAGATGGATTGTCTTGTGCATCAAGATATGCTACTCCCTGGCTGGTAAGGAACCTCCAGAGGGTTTAAGGGCTCATTCCACTAGAGCAAAGTCTTCCACTTCTGCTTTGTCTAGGGGCGTTCCTGTGGAGGACATTTGTAGGGCGGCAACTTGGGCCTCCCTTCACACCTTCGTAAAACATTATTGCTTGGACACCGAGGTGAGGAGGGAAGGACACTTTGCTCGTTCTGTCCTTCAGGACTTTCTGGTATAGAAGGGTGGACACCCTCCTCTGGGAGTGGGACTGCTGTGGGAATCTATTCACAAGGTGAGGAATCCACTGGCAGATGTATCCATCAGAAGAACAAGTTACTTACCTTCGGTAACGCTTTTTCTGGTGGATACAGTATCTGCCTATGGATTCCTCACTGACCCACCCGCCTCCCCGTTGTCCATCCTTCTATACCTACGATTCTGTTATTGATTTTTTAAAATGTATTTGTTACTGTCAAAGGCTTTGTGTTATTTATTTTGCCTTTCTACTTATTCTCCACACTGTGTGTGTTGCTTTGCATATTATGTACTGTGTATGCTGTGTATATGTTGCTGTCAGTCCGTCCGTGTGCCTCGAAGGAACGGCAAAAAGGGGCGGAACTGACGTCATCACGCCGACGAGGTCTTCTTATGGAGCCGGTGACGTCAGCGGAGTCGCGAGCGGAGCCGTGTCTCTGTGACGTCGTCTTCTACCCCATCGGCGTGGACTGCTACAAAAGTTTCCGAACGTTGGTGGCGCAGGGGATATTCACAAGGTGAGGAATCCACAGGCAGATACTGTATCCACCAGAAAAAGCGTTACCGAAGGTAAGTAACTTGTTCTTGTGAACACTGACTTATTGCTGCAGCCAGCGGTTCAAGGACTCAAAACTCTTGAAAATCTGCAGGAAGCTCCTAAAACCTAGGTATTCCTTGATCAGAGTATGTTAGACAGTAGGATATACTTCTACTTTCCCCCCATCGATAGCAACACAAAATATCTATATACGTGCACTCCAATAACTTATCTCGAACACAACATAGTAGAAACTGACAAGATCAAGTTATTAAGGGAGGTGTAAAATTAGTAGTGTACAAGTTTCATCAGAGGAAGGAAACAGACAGACACTGGTGCCACAAGTGACTCAATATAGGAAGTAAGAGTAGTGCATTGTCAGAGATCCTGGATGTAGAAGATGGATACCAGAACAAGGGATGTTTCTTTCTATGCTAGGCTAGAGCATAATTATGGACTGAAAGCAAATCATTGAGTACATGATAGCACCCCATCAACAAATCAGTGACCAACAATGGAGAAAATGAAGAAACACTGCTAAAGGGGTTGCCAGCAGCTGCAGCCTCATTTCGTAGTTTATTGGATATGACTTGTGCCTTTATACAAAATTGCAACACAATATAGAAAACACATGATAAAAAAATGGTTGCATGTCATTGTTATAGATAAGAGGAGGGCCCCTCCATGTCTTGAGCAACTAAAATTGCAAGCCAGTTTTCCAAACGTAGAAAACTGTTTTTCACCTTGCTTATATTGAAAGTTAGAATTTGTATTAGTTGTTAACTGTGGTTTTGAAATACCTTGCACATGACCCATGCTCAGTTTGTGCACACAGAGTACCATTTTACCACCAATATCCCCATTTTAATTTAATCTTTTACTCCGCAGGACAAAGAGCCCAGAGGGATCATTCCACTGGAGAACCTCTCTGTTCAGAAGGTGGATGACTCCAAGAAACCAGTGAGTAAAAGATATGGTGTGCTAAGGATGTGGATAGATTGTGGGGAGCACTGGCAGTATGAGTGAGGACAGAAGCTGAGGTGGAAATATTTTTTTTCTCAGAAGTATTTTTCCTAGATACAAGTGAGATGAGACTGTGCTGTTTGGTGGTTTAATGAATGTTGCCAGGTAGTCTCACAGAGACCAGATTACTCTGTACAAATCTAAACAGAGGGTGATAATCTCTCTCCCGGCCATTAGGAAACTCTCTCCAATCCTGACCGTTTCACTCACAAATGACTGATTTCAGGTGTGTTAGTCTAATTAGTTCAGCGGAAGTAAAACAAGACTACCACACCCAGAATGCATTAGGCTATAACACAAAAGTCCAAGACTGAAAACAATATTGGTATTGACATGAAGGGACTTGGGCACTCTATTTATAAAAGCTATCACACTGTACAAGACTATTGCAGTATGTTAAGGTGTATGAGTTATGACTATTCGGTAAAAATCTGTTGATGGGCCATATTTAGGGAGGGGTTGAGATATGAACTTCCTGTACTAGTCTATCCAAGACCTAATCAGGAGCTTCCAAGGGGCGGTGGTTGAAAAACACGTCTGTCCTGCTGAGAACATGCACAGTAATTTTACTTTCTTTCCCCAAACTCTACGAAGAATTGTTTTGAGCTCTTTAATAATGGATGCAAAGGCCAGAAGGTGAAAGCTTGCAAGACCGACAATGATGGGAAAGTGGTACAAGGAAAACACGAATCCTATCGCATCTCTGCACCTACTCCAGACGAGCAGGACCAGTGGATCACTGCAATCAGGTGAGGAGTCTCAAAATGAGCCTTGCTTCTGAGTAGTGGTGAGAGATAAGAGGGGATTCATTTTAGCTAGATAGGTGGTTGTCTTATTGCTGATTCTTGCGTAAGTGCTGATTTGAACGAGGCACGTCTCCTCTCATTTAGAGGGAGCAAATTCACCAACCAGCCAAGAAATTCTTCATTTTCTGGCTGTTTAGAAAAAAACATAACTCTTCTCCACACAACAGTTTTTATATACTATTTCCTTTTTATTTTTATTCACATTGCATGCATAGAGTTCATAGAGTTTATCGGAGAAGCAATTGAAGAGACTAGTGATACACTAGCCAATGAAACAGGGAGGTTTTCAAGCAAGACACAAATAGGAAGCTTGTCCCAGAGACTTTAGTCTCTGACAGCAAAGCTTCAATTGTCACAGCGTTCGCACCATGTGCTGTTGAGTGAAGAGTGTGTGTCAAAGAACAGAGGCTGGGTTTCTCCTGCTTGTAGGTTGACCCAGAAGCATGCAAACATTAGAATATGAGGCAATAAATTCTACATTCAGTTTGCTTCATCACTGGAAATCAATGCAGTGCAGTGATCTCATGAGTGGGAATACAAGATCTCTTTTACTCTAGATCTAAATGGGGAATCATATTGTGATCTTCCTGCAAAGGTTAAAATTGGTTGTCTGTTAGATGCCTTAAATTAACAAAGGCTCTGACAGCCACTCTATGATGTATGGCACGAGCACTCTTCCCTTCAGTTGGTATATCTGGAAAAAACCTCCTTACCTTTGGCCCAATCTGTGAGCTCATGCTGCGATTTTATGGGACCCTCGCCTTTTTGGACCATTTATGCAAATAGTATCCAAAGGCATGGGGTGTCCAAACAAGGAGCATCTATGCAAGCAGTCTTCATACAAGGGGTGTTAGGCAAGCGGTGTCCAAACAAGGTGCATGTATGCAAGGGGCGTTCATACAAGGAGTGTTTAGGCAAGGGGTGTTCATACAAGGGGTGTTTAGGCAAGGGATGTACATACACGGGGGTTTAGGCAAGGGGTGTCTAATCAAGGAGTGTTTTATTCAGGGGGTGTCCAAACAAGGAGCATTTAAGCAAGGGGTGTCCAAACAAAATCATGGGGTCTGGTCACAAAATAGGAAAATGTATGATCTGAGGAGATCCTCATAATAGGACCACTGTTTCAAACTTATTTCACTTGAGGCTGCTGAGCTCATTCAATCCACTATCAATTGACCGGTGATCTACACGTCCCTTACCTTATCCCGCTACCCACTCACAGTACGGTCAGAATCAGACCAGTACTGTAGATTGTATTGGCAGGAGTACATCAAATATATCACAAAGAGTTTTTCATATTCACTTTGGCAGCTACTAAATGTCACTATATGGATTCTACATGGACTTCCTAGCTCTAGATTCAGTCTCACCCCGGGTGTCCAATGTTGGTCCACGAGAGCCAGGTCTGGCCCGTCTTTTCGAGATACCCACATAATATGAATTTACATGGTATGAATTTACATGGTCGGTGGTTATCCTGGAATTCTGGCATTTATCCAGGCCTTCTAAGACAGCTTGACCACCCTTGATCTAGATTAAGCAGCGACTCCAGCTGTTAAGAGGTCATTGCTGCTTCCAGCCAGGACTGGGATGTGAGGACTTTGGAAGGATGTAACAATTCTGCAAACCCTGATGCTCTTGATAAGGCAAGATAGGGCAGCCGAAGAGTGAAAGATCTGGAATTCAGGGGGCCTTTTACTGCTCTCCAAGATACCACATGAAGAGGGCAGCAGTAAATAGGTGACTTGTACACTGGTAGGGATCTGTACTGCCTTCTTGGTGTCAGAGGGTGACAGCTACACGTGACGGAAGACATTTGGATGTACAGGAAAGATGCACATTAAACCAGCCTAGTAACATAAAATCCTCAAATACGAAACAGAGTTTGTAGGGTTTACAAATGGCATTTTACTGACACCATGAAATTGAACCAATGCATACATAATGACAAACTTACAAACATTGATCGCCTAAAGCAGTGGTTATTAACCTGTAGTCCTTGGACCCCTGTGGTTCGCAATGCCTTCTAATGGAGTTCAGGATTATTTAGAGGTTGAAAAAATTACTTATACATAGTAATTAAAATGGAAGCTTTTGAAACGTCTGTAAATATGAACAAATTGTAAATTGGAAGTCAAAAATAAAGTTGGTCTCTTTAACTTGATTCTTGCGAGCAGTGCAAATGAAACAAACGGAATCGAGTATGGATGATTGGTGGTCTCAAATGAAGCACTTCTATGTGCCAAAACAAAGAGACTGCAATAGGAGCAAAAAAGAAAAAATTAAATGCAAGAGTGTAGCGTATCACTTCGTCTTTCAGAGATAAAAGTACATTTTGAAAAGCTTCCACCTCCCCATTTAAATTTAGATTTTAGCATATCTTTTCTTTGTGAATTAAATAAAATATTTCATAACTTGTGTATTAGTTTGGTGTATTCTTGTTTCTGTATTTTAGTGCATTGGTTTGAGGCTCAACTCAGCTACATTTCTTAGTCTGTGGCTCCTACTTCCAGTTGTGATTCGCTGGGGGTCGACAGAAGTGAAAAGGTTCAGAACCTCAGGTGTAAGATGCTAGTCTGAGATGTGAGAAGAGGACATGACTGATAGCCAGCTAAACCACCAAGCTTGACTTACGAAAGGCAAAAGGCCAGCTTCACGGAAACTAGACCATGCATTTGTGACAGGCAAAATGCTCATCACAAACGCGCAATTGTATTTTTTTGTGGCCGCATGCCCTGAGTCGCTAAGAGGTCCTGTGGTCAGTGGAACCGGCTTGGCAGGGAGAGCGGACACCGCACTTCCATTCTCAATCTAGCTCTCCACGCATATCTAACTGCCTGCGTTGTGCTCTCATCACCCACGCATTCACTTTACCCTATGGGAGGCACTGACCTTTAAAGCGCACCTATTTGTTAATGTTTAGATATATATTTCCAACCCTAACTTAAGGGATGGAAATGTAAATCTATACTTCACCACGCATGCGTGGACCTACAGTGTGGATAGGGACACTTCTATCTCCTGCTTTGACTGCAGCTTCCTCCGTGGCACAGTGGTGAATTTGAGCCGGTGGTTTCCGGTGCTGTCCACCGGCACTTAATTGTTAACACCAGCGCTTGTGACAGTCTGCCACGCTGACTGAAGCGCTGACCACAACAACAGTTAATTAGTAATTCAATATACATTAAAAATTACAATTGCCTGCCGCCCAAACCAATCGTATAGCTTTGGGGGCCATTATAGTTATGTGGCAAGGTTTACTAAATTATGTGGCTAGAAAGGGCAAATTATGCAGCACAATGTGTCGTCTTTTAAAGCAATATTACGTCACTCTTTTGTCATTTTTACACTTTACCACTGTATGGAGAAAGGTTTCACCTCATTAATGTCAGGTTAACAACTACATACAACAATCAACAACGTCGATGTTAAACTCTAAGAATAATTTAGCTTTACACTGATAACTAAGCAAAACAATGATCTCTAAGCAAAATGTAAACCTCTAAGTATAACACTTAACTCTTAGCATAACTTAGAGTGCTAAGGATAACATTGAACTCATCAGAATTATGAGGCCACTCGGTATGAGCACCTGCGTACTGCACTGAACTCTAAGCATAACTTAAACTCCAAGTAAACCACTACCATTCAAGCAAGCTATTCAGCACTGAGCACAGCGGTGGCATCGAAGCACAGCTTTGAAATGAGAGCATGGCATGGATCTTTCAGCATGCCTTTGGGTTATTAGCATGCACTTCTATTGAACGCATGACAATGAACTATAAGCATAGTATTAGCTTTCAGAAGACACCAAACTTTAAGGAGAAAGTTAAGTTTAAGCCATTCAGTCAATCTAACTTGCAGCATGACACAGTCTCCACACATGAAATGCACTCTGGGAAATAGAGAACAGCTACTTCTGGGTTTAAAATGAACACCATACAAGTTCCCTAAGGGACCAACTAATGCAGCCACCAAAGGTCATCTACACTTTTTCTAGAGAAGCAAACCAATGCAAACCCAGCTTGGATGGTGCCAGTGAAGGAGGCTTGGTAAGCACTCAGCTACCCCAGAAGAAGGGCAAGTGTTGCTACCATGAAGCCTGAGCAGCTAGGAACATGCAGAGCTGATTGTCAGAGTGGGCACAGGCAGAGTGGTAAGTGGAGAGGGAAAGCCAAGTGATTAAATACACTAACCCAGGGAGCACAGAACATGTACAAGGCAGTGAGATTCTGCCCATGTGATATGACGGCACGGTAGCGCGGACGCTAGTGAGACATTTTGGCACAGATTTGTGGCTACTATGACGGGTATCGCCCAACACCCTGGCAGCAATTTGAGCCTGATTATTCTATAGCTTAACACAGTCTTATGACTATTTTAAACCTGGCAAGAGGTGTCTAATTTATAAAGAGGCTCATTTGGGAAAGGCAAAATTGGCTATTCTGTCTACTCTCCTTGCAGGTCCCCCACCTCATTCAGAGTTGGGGGAATCACCTAGTTTCTGATGGTAGAGCCTCAACTGACTCCACCATCGAAAAACCTTTTCCATTGATCCTCGCATCAAAGAACCACTGGTGTAACAGTGTAGGAAGCCGGGCCCTGTCTAGTGCAGCTCTTCCATGTCTGTTTCTTCAGTGACATTGCTGGGTTTTTATGCAGACCCTCTCCAATCTTACCACCATTTTAGAGGGTTGTTTCTGTATAACAAAAACTTTAAATGCTTGTGATTTCCATCTTAAGACAATTTAAGAGTATCTTTTCTGACCTTGGACAGTTTTAAGATTGTCTTACACAAGGAAAAACCTTAAGTAAATCAGGGTCATGTTTCTTCGCTTAAGAAAGTCTTAAAATGCATTAAGCCAGGAAAAACTATAGTAAATCAAGCTCTAATTTCTGAACCAGATTCTCTTTCTGGGGTAGCTTGTTGTGGTCTGAAGCAATTTACCAAAGCTGAACCAGGCCTAGATTCTGTCAAAGCATATAAACCTCAACAAGCATCATCAGTGGCATTCCATGCTGCATCATTCAGCCTGGAAGTGTCACCGCAGACGGCTTGATTTTGCAGGTGGGATATAGTCAGTGCATCACGATATACATCACAGCAGGAGGTGGGATTAGAGATATTTGGGGATTTATCCAGTGTCTTTACTTATTCATGCCTAAATGCATCTAAGAATTACTGAGTATATTTAAATTTCTCCTTCCAGGGCCAGCATCACACGCGATCCCTTCTATGACCTTGTTGCTGCTCGCAAGAAAAGGATTGTCCGAAAGAATTGATCCAATTGCAGTTTAGCAAAGGAACCACCTTATCCTTGACATTTAACCCTGAGGAGCCACGAAGATCGTTCCTCCAAGGAACTCACCTTCTCAACCTTTTCAGAAAAATGTACATGTGCTGACATCCTGGGCACCCAGTCCCAAAGTGAGATTTTTCATGGAGTTAACTTTCATTCGGCAACATTAGACACCGGCGAGTGCTTTTCGTGAGTTGCTGAACTCATTCTCTTTGTTCAACAGATAGAAATACGTGGAGAGAGGGAACCTTGATTTAAATCTAAACAATCTCTGGGAGAATTTGCAACACAAATCCAAACTTTACTTGAATAATTATTGCATTAATGACAATGATTTTCCTGGTAAGCAGTGTCACAAAGACCACCGGAGCAGATTGTCCCTCAGCTATTCTCATGGTATGTTTCAGATCTGGGTGTAGGGTATGTTTTCAAAGAAAAAGTTGCACCATCGTTCCAGTCATCAGGTTCTTCCCATCTCATCATCACCATTTCTCCAAATAACGTTTTTTGGTTCCTGACCCTCTCGCTCATGAGTCTCAGATGCATGACTTCCCAATTGACCACTTATTTTATTGTACCTCTCTCATGCCTCCCATCTCCATTGTAATCCTACAACAGGATTTTAAATGTCTCTCTTGGATCTTCCATCTCTCTTTTGAACTATATACTATACAGATTTAAATGTTTGAATCTGCCTGCAAAGATTACTTAATGCTAATCTAATGCCATCATGGAAGCTGTTCTCAAGACTGTCTATAATCTGTACTTAGCCGCCTGTAAATGTGTTGCAAAGAAATTGACCCAATATACCAAGTGTGGCCTCCAGAATTGGACACATTATTCCACATAGACCTTCAGAACTGGATACAATATTGCAGGTGGATGTTCGTAAACAAGACACAAGATCCCAGATGAGGTCTCCAGCACTGGACACATATTCTAGAACTGGACACAATAAATCTGCTAACAATATTTCAGATGGGGTTACAAGATTCCATGTGAGGCCTCCAGAACTTGACGCAATACTCCAAATGAGGGCTACAGAAATGGTTACTGTGCTCCTGCACTGGATTCAGGATTCTAGCTGTCAATGCTCTAGAACAGGACACAATACTCCAGAGGGTCCCCCACAACTGGAACCAACAGTTCAGATAAAGGCTTCAGGATTGGTCACATACTCCAGAACAGCACACAATACTCCATATGATGATACTCCAGATCTACACACAATATCCAAGAACTAAACAGAATAATTGAAATGTAAGTAGCCCAGAACTGGATGCAGCTCAATGTGGACACAATACTCCAGACAAGAGCTCCTGAGCTGGCCACTATACTCCAGATCTGCACACAACACTCCAGATGAGACCGCCAAAACTGGAACTGAGCATAGTACTCCACATGAATTCCCCTAAATTCATTGGACACCATGCTCCAGAGGAAGATCTGGAGCACTGGACACAATTCTGTAGATGAAGTCTCCTGCGCTGAACGCTATTGTTAGGATGCAGCTCCCAGAACAGGACACAATACTCCCATATGAGGCTTCCAGAACTTGCCAATCCAGTCTAAGATAACTAAAACAAAGATACAGTCTGGCCAGCCATACAAAGGGCTTACACTGCGATGTTACTAGTGTGAGAAAAAGACACATTATAATGTTTTTAAGCATCTTCTTGTTTAAAAAATTGAATTTGTGACTGGATAGTTGTAGATATTTTGCATTAATGTACAGTGTATATTGATTATTTTGTTTTTTGGTAATCTATGAAAGTGATAAATATAATGATACAACTATTTCTGTTTGCTTGTCTTGAGTTCATCAACCAGTTGCATATTTTGTGTTTAGGTCTGGCTTGATGGCGCAGTCATCCTTGACCTTATTTGATCAACCTAAAAACAGCTTTCATGAATAGTACAGAGGGGATTTGGCTTCGTGCACATTTTGGTGGACAGGACTATGTTTTGACTGGGCAGAAGTTGTGTGCTTCCACTTGCCCTCTTAGAGCTGTAATAACCATTTGTTTATCACACTGTGTGAGCCAGTACTATTTATTTAGTCTAGCTATTTTGTTACAATATTTCTTGACCTTTAGTAAACCACTTCGATACCTTCAGGTCAAATTTGTGCTATATTAAACTGCAAAAACAAATAAATTATGGAATATATGACTGTCCATACCAATCACCATGGTAATTAAATGATTAGATGTGCTGGTGAGCAGTTCAGAGAAGACAGCTTGGTGTGGCTTTGACCTGGGAAATGTGATTCCCCCAAATTGGTCAGAGGTACTTTGGATACTTTTGATCCTGACTCGGATGGCATTGAAGTCCTGAAACTGGGAGCCCATGTACCAGATTCAGTAATTATGTACCTGGATCCTTTGCCCTTGGAGCCCCAAGACATATATGGATTGAACCCAGGAATGGCTGGCTTCCTCGAACGGAAGAAAAACAGCACAGCAATCAATAGGTTTAAGGGTTCTTCGGTGCACCTTACCTTATATATGAGGTTCCAGGGACACAAAGCACCCTAAGGCACCCTAAAATCTTTACTGCAACAAGTAGATTATGTGATATAGGCCAGTTAACTAGCCCATTACCCTGAACAAGCTAAATACTTGGATCTGGATCTCAAGGCATCCCAGGCGGCATATACAAAAATTAATTGTAACCTGGAGGATTAGAGATACCAGCGTCATTTACTACTGTGTGCCTTGAAAAGCTATAACCAGAAGGATGAGAAACTGAAGTAACTCAAGGTAGACTTTCTTAATTTCTGCAAAATTGATTTCCTGGACCCAACCCAAATCATCACCATTGGAGCAGACCCCAACTTCAAGAAAACTTGAATCCTGCCACTGTCTCCTTTGCATTATCACCTCAAGTCACTTGTCATCTCTTCATTATAGCACTGTTGCATTGACTGTCTAACAAGTGGTTCACCATGACTAAGAGTTCTTGAATACTTGCAACCAGTTTTTGCTTAAAGGTTGTGAAAAATGAGAGATCGTTGTCCCTGAAGTGCTGGAAGCTTTCTCCCACTGTGTGGGGATCATTGATTGCTTTCCCTGTCTGCGCATGGTGATCTAGGGCAGGGTAAAGGAAGGAAGACAGTTGGGTCTTCAGGTGTAGATAGAATATGGGGAAGGAATATGGAATGTTGGATAGTGAGAGATTCCAGGACGGCAGTTGCTGCCTGGGCTTTGTTCTCAATGGCAGTGGATAAAGGCACTTGCTCAGTTACCTGGTCTCATCGTCTCTTCAGTGGTGATGAGTGCCGTGGGCAACAGGCTCAATCGTCCCCCATGCTGTGGGCCTTTGGTAATTTCATGGTGTTCTGCCTGCTTGAGACATGACTACCCTAGCTGTCGAGAGAGGTCATCCTGTGGAATTTGAGTCTCTCCCTGTGTGGACAGAGAGCTGGCAGCGGATGAACACTCCCATTTCAGGACTTACTCCTTGCACCTTATTAACCTCTGGTACACTTTCAAGACCTATTCTGACCATCCCTGTGACACACGCTGGACATGCACATTGGAGTGCATGCACATTGGAGAACAGGCTAACAGCTGTGGAAAGGCCTGGGATGCATGATGCGTGACGTGATGTGTCTCCACATAGCGGCCATTACATTACATTGGGAAGCATCCCAACTTCTCAAAATAGCTCACCAGTGAATTGTGGAATTTCTCATTGGCTGTACTAAGAGGTGTCTCTTTGAGGTGGCCACTTTGCTTAGGTGGGAAGCATCCCACCCTCCTATGATCAGTTCATCAGTGAGTTGTGGCATGCCCTGCTATACCTACCTATTTTACCGGTGACCAGTACACCGTAACACATTGTTGTTGATTACTGCCTGTACATTCACTATCGCTTGCCTGCATTATCAGCGTCAGGCACACTGTTACAACATTTGTTGTATATGGTATTTGTGGAAGGCCACTATCTTCTCTTCATATATTGTGTGGCAGCAACTCACCCATGCAAAGTTCTGTCACCTCACATATGTATTGTAGTTAGAAATATCGAAAGAATCTCTGCACCACCATTTTATCTGTCCCAGGAACTCCTCCTTTGTGTTGGGAATACTGGAGGGAGCCTTTTGAAGCATATTTTGAAGTCTTTGATACCTTCAAGTCTAAAAAGGAAATAGCCCTGTTAGTGTACAATTTAGACCAGGAAAGCAGATCTGTCTTGAAAACTCTTCTTTCAGAAGTTATGTAAGTGTTTAGTGGCACTGGTGAGGATGGTGCATCAAAACACCCAAAAGGAGGAAGCCACCCAGTTGTGATGTACCCTTTAATGGTCAGAAAGTAAGAATAATGGCAGATTCCAGCTCACCTTACACTTTGATGAGTGAGGATGAGTATACCAGATTTCCTGGTGTTCCACTTGGCTAGTCTTGCATCTATGATGGCAAAAGGGTGGAGGTTTTCAGAAAATTTGAGGCATAATTAGAGTTTCGCTAATGGCCCGATATATATGGCTAAGATTGGGTCAAATTTGTTAGGATGGAATAAGCAAGGGGACTTCAACATAGTGTTAGATGTTAACCCCCCTGATCAATTTCTATCTAAACAACGACTCTTCAGTGCCGTTTGTGATGATGTGTATCAGTTAAATGACTGTCAATGGGTTAGCCGATATCCTGGAGTGTTTAATGATGGGTTAGGAAAATTAAAAGGATTTCAGCATCGCATAGGCTTTCTCTGTGGTGCATAGGGTATGTAGGGTGCCTCTGGTGTTGTTGAAAGAATTCAAATCTGAGCTGGAAAAATTGTATGCCCAGGGAATAATTGAGCCAATCGAAGGTCCATAATGATTATCCCCATAGATCTTGCACACAAAGTAAACACATCTTTAAGGTTGTCTATGGATTTGTGTAATTTGAATTCCAACATTTGAGTAGCCCGCCAACCCCTGCCCAACATAAATGAGATGTTAACCACTCTCAAACGGTCTATAGTTTTCACGTCTCTCAACATGTCTTCAGCTTACCATCAGATACAATTATGCAGGGTGCATACTGTTACGTACGAATGCCATTCGGTTTAGCATCTACTACAGCTGTTTTTGCCACGAATGATAAGAAACGTATTCAACAGTATGACTTGTGCAGTATACTTTCAGGAAAACATGTTTGTCTATGGTAAGGATCAGGACGAACATGAAGTAAGAGTTAAAAGTGTGTTAAATGTTATTAAAAAGTGTGGGTTGACACTCAGGAAGGACAAGTGTAAATTTTGTCAAACAGGGGTAGATTATTTGGGACATCATATATCGAGTAAAGGAAATGAGACCAAAATTAACATTTTAAAAGCTATTGGGACTCACTGGGATTAGGTGAATATTACTCCAAGTTCATGAATAATTTTTCTATTTGTGAAAATTACTTTTAAAAAAATGTTAAGTATGACTGGAACAGCAAGTGCAACAATGTTTTCAAGACCATCAAACATGAAAGTGTTTCTGCTAGTCCACGTAAGCCTTTTGACACTAATGGCTTAAGCATTATTACTGCTGATGCCAGCAATCACGGTTTAAAGGTGACAGTATTAAGGAAATTACTGATTTTGCTTCAAGAGCCTTACGGGGTGATTAGCACATACACGCTATCATTGAAAAAGAAGCCCTGGGCTCTTGGTTGGGTGTCCAAAACTTTCAAATTTTTGTATGGGGGAATTAGTTTATTTTGCAGACAGACCATGAGCCTCTTGTAGATTTATTTAGAACAAGCTGTAGTCGTAGAGCGACTCACATATTTCAAGGTAGCAGTATCGGTTGCAGGAATTTCAATAAAAGTTTCATTATGTTGATAGTGTGCGCACTTTTGCTTCTTCTTTGTCTAGGCTGCCACTGGTAGACCAACTTGATGAGGTTGATCACAATCATGATGATGTAGAATTTGTACGTTCTGTTGTCACTGTTATAACACGCTGTCTGAAGAACAGGGTATGGAAGCAGTTGTGAATTATGCTGTAATGCAAGAACTCATGAAATGTTTAACAGGAAAATAGCCTACATTTAAAGATATGCAAGATAGTCTTGCTCCCTAGTGAAGGATTTCAAGAGAATTGCCCATAATGAACGGATTATCGCGCAGATGAAAAGTTCTTGCGGTTTCTTGTAGTCTTCGTAATAAGGTAATGAACCTTGCCGATACGGGTGACGTTGGCATACCTGCCATGAAGAGTAGAGTGTAGAAAGAGTTTTGGTGGCCAGGGGTGGATAAAGATGTCAAACATTATCTCAGGTAGTGTCGTAACGGTAAGTTTCAATTCTGTTAAGGACACGGAGGCGAGGATTATGCTTTCCTTTCTCTGCTTTAATAAACATACCAATTTCTTAGCAGCCATGAAAAGCAACAACAAAGATTTTTCTCCCAATAAAAAAGGAAAAACATCTCCTAAACAGCAAAAAGAATGAAGGAGTGAAAACAGACTGCAACTCCCATGAGTCCAAAGGGTACAGTGCCCAACAACTCCTCTCACAGTGTCCAGTAAGCACAGATATGCCCTCCATTTTGGCTGTCCCCCCTATTTCTTCGCGCGAGTCACGCCATATTCCTACTGGTCTTGCTTCAAACCGTCATTCCCTAAAACAAAGTAGAGACAGCGTAATGTTTTCCAAGGACAACCTCCATTGGTAAAACTCAAGAACATCGTCACCAACAAGATTCATAGACTCTTTTACCCAAAAAAACAGAACATCTTAAGAGCAATCAAAATGGGTTACTTACACCTCTACGGGCGGGTTCGCACAAGACGTGCTGTGGGAGGGATAATCCTCGCCTCCGTGTCCTTAATAGAATTGAAACTTACCGTTAAGATGCTAGGCAAATTTAGATTCTATTTCAGGACCGGAGGCTCTTATTATGCTAGTTTAAAGCTTACTTACCACCAACTGAGCGATATCCAAAACCGATCAGAAATAAAACCTCTTAAAGGTGGACCAATCCGTGGCGCGCATCAAGTCCTCCAAACGGGCTCCCAGAGAAAAAGCTTTAGAAGCCATCGCGCCTCTGGTGGAATGAGCTCCAAACTGTCTTGTGTGAATGCCCGCCTCTTGCATGACCCAACGCACCCACCTGGCTATGGTGGACGAGGAGACTAATTTGTGCGGTTTTCTCAAGGTGATCAAAAGTTGACGTTCACCCAGAGGGCGGAATTCTTGAGTTATATCTTCATATGCCTTGAGACAGCGCCCCCGGGAAGACCTATAATCTCAGGATGTGATTCTTTAATAGAACCAATCTCCAAGTTCATGGATTATTTTCTCAAACCCTTCATTCACGAAGTGCCATCTTTCCTGCGAGACACCACTGATTTTATCAACAAACTGGTACCAATAAAGTTTGACCAAAATGTACATTTTTTGGTCACATTAGACGTTGTCTCTCTATACACTCAGATACCCCAGGATGAGGGCCTGGCTGTAGTTTTCTCATATCTGGAAAGTAGAGACAGACCCACCAAAGTACCCAGTGACTTCATCATGGACTTAGCCAACTTTGCTTTAAAGAAGAACTTTTTCAACTTCAATGGTGTGTTCTATTACCATGTCAAAGGAGTAGCGATGGGCTGTCCGTTCGCACCAGAGCTAGCGGTACTCTTTATGGCCCAGTATGAAGAAAAATTAATCTATAAGAATAACC
The DNA here is from genome assembly GCF_964204655.1 of Triturus cristatus. Taxonomy (NCBI): domain Eukaryota; kingdom Metazoa; phylum Chordata; class Amphibia; order Caudata; family Salamandridae; genus Triturus; species Triturus cristatus. The sequence goes on from NC_140586.1 coordinate 234,560,482, forward strand.
CTTTCCTCCAATACATTGGTAATTGGATGCGGTATATTGATGATGTCTTTATGACTTGGACAAGTACAGAAGACAATCTGAACAAATTCCACTGCTGGCTAAACGACCGCACAGAAGACATTAAATTCAGTTTGAATTACTCAAAAGTCAAGATTCCATTCCTTGATGTAGAGGTTTACCCTACAGAAGACGGCCTGGTCACTACTCTTTTTAAAAAACCAACTGACTGTAACAAAGCGTTACACTTCACGAGCAATCACCCCAGGAACTTAAAAGAGAATTTACCCTACGCGCAATTTTTGCGTATTAGACGCAACTGCTTTTTTAATGATGAATATATGCTACATGCATCCAAACTATTGGACAATCTAAGACAACGAGGATATCCTAAAAAGCTGCTCAAAAGGTCTTTAAAAAGATCTTGGTTCACCCCACGAGATGTGCTCCTTGAAAAGAATGCTAAACCACCACTTGAGAGAATTGTTTGTATCTCTACGTTTTGTCCCAATTCGAACATGCTCAAAAAAGTCATTAATCACAATTGGCACTTGATCAAGAACATCGATCAATCACTCAGACACAACCCTCTTTTTGCCTTTAAAAAAGGATGTAACATTGCAAATCAAATTGTGCGGGGGCAATGCCCATCACAAAACAAAACACCTTACGAGACTATGTCACACTTACACCATTATGTGGCCATCATAAATGCATATGCTGTTCATTCACTGAAGAAGGCTTTCTTTTCCAACACAATTCCATCTATTGGAAACACGATTCATTCACGAACTGCAAAAGCAAATTCGTTATTTATGGGATACGATGTCCTTGTAATCTATTGTACATTGGGAAAACGAGTCAAGAAATCCGACTAAGAATATCCCAACATAAATCAAGGATTAACAAAAACGTCGAAACAGCGCCATTGGTCCCTCATTGGAAAAGTAATAATCATTCAATCAAAGATTTAAGATGGACAGTCATCTCAAAAGTGGAACAAGATGAGAGAGGAGGCGATTTAGAACTAAAATTGTCCAGACGTGAAGCAATGTTAATTTTGAAATTTAATACAGCTACTACTGGATTGAATGAACTTTCAGAACTGTTCAAACTGACTTGAGCCATGCGGACCCTTTTCCTATTCGTTCTTTGGTATACGGAGGTATTCCATCTAGCTTTGCGTACAGGAGTCTCGACAAAGTTTTTTAGGAGTCAATATAAAATATTATAATACTAACTGCTTCAAGGTGTATCCGACCTCATCATGATACAAAATTACAACATATGAATAATTGGCAACGAATTGGCGTGGCCGTGCATTCTTCTTTTGCACCACCATTTACACCATTGAGAACACACCAATTCTGGTAGTATAGTTTTTATAGTTCTCCTTGGAAACTAACTTCATTTCCAGGCTGCAAAATCTTTTCACGCCATTTTCCGAATATTCTCACAACTGTTTATCGCAGCAACGTAAATTCCACAATACACATGCTCTAAAAGCATAGTCTTTCTTCCATGATTCTCCCGGGCACATAAACAGCGCTGAGGTCACATGACCGGACTCACAACTCGCGAGACTGAGAGGACGAAGCAAACTGGATTCTTAAGGTATGGCCCCCGCTCTCCTTAGCGCATAGACAAAAAAACTTAAGATTCTATTTACTCTGTGCCCCTTCCAACTAACCGGCCGTTCTTTTCTCACAGAGCTCTGAAAAACTCAAATCAGCGAGTCGACCCGATTCACCCCCGTGACTCTGCTCTCTAAGGTAATTGATTCACATGTTCGTTTTAATACCCCGTGTTATCGGCAGCCTTATTATGCTTATACTTTGCTCGTATCATTTCTACAACAGCGCTTAGACAAAAAACTTAAGATGCTAGTTACTCTGTGCCCCCTCCAAACTAAACGGCCGTACTTTTCTCACAGTGTTCCGTTTAAGAAAAAACTCAAACAAGAGACTCCACCTGATTCATCCCGCCACTCTGCTCTCGAAGGTAATTCTTTCGCTTGAACGTTTTAATACCCCGTTGTATCGGCAGCCTAATGATGCTTACACTTTGCTCGTATTATTTCTACAACAACATAAAAAGAGATTTGCACGCTCTACTGCCCTCAGCTTGGACTTCACATTCGTTTCTGTAAGTAAATTCAGCCCTCTGCAGTGTGCCCAATTCAGCTCTTTTATTGAACCGGATCAGTGGTTAAAACATCTTTTACCCTCATTCAGGTTTACTAAAACAAGACGAAAGTCAAACATACAACATCATGTGAGTAACAAGCAATTTAAGAGGATGACTGGTGTTACTTTAGCAGCTTTCAATTTTTCTAATTGTTTCTGACACAACTTTCTCTGACTCTGTTGCCTTTCAGAATTATTTGTGATATAGATCGGCTGATCTATTTTCCACCCACTAGAGGTAATTAAGCTCCGTGTACACGCGCAGACTTGTAAAGAGACGGTGTTGAGCTTCTAGACATACTGAATTATTCTTTCTTTTTTGTTTTCCTAGCCTACAGGTCCTGATGAGAGCCCTAGTAATTATGGGGACTCGAAAGGCGTAGACCTTGCTTTTTTGGCCACAAGAATTTGAATCCAATCAAATTGTTTCTGACACAACTTTCTCTGACTCTGTTGCCTTTCAGAATTATTTGTGATATAGATCGGCTGATCTATTTTCCACCCACTAGAGGTAATTAAGCTCCGTGTACACGCACAGACTTGTAAAGAGACGGTGTTGAGCTTCTAGACATACTGAATTATTCTTTCTTTTTTGTTTTCCTAGCCTATAGGTCCTGATGAGAGCCCTAGTAATTATGGGGACTCGAAACGCATAGACCTTGCTTTTTTGGCCACAAGAATTTGAATCCAATCAAATTATTAGACAAAATTGTTTAGCCTTTTCTCTTCTGTGGCTTTTTACAAAAATGTCTTATGTATTTGATGAATGAATCCCTTGTATGTTTCTGAATGGATGAATGTGTGAATGAGAATAAATGAGTTGAACTGAATCGAATGACTGAATGTGATGGTTTGTGAAGATAGTACAGTATTGTCCACTGAGTGTTTTTCTAAACTTCCAATTGATCTACAAATTAGAAGGTCAACCATATGAATAATAAATTAAAGAATTGATTGATTCAATCGACAAAGCTTCTTGTCTAGGGTTTTTGTTTGGTTCAAAAATGCCTCCTCACAATTGATTGAGAAAAAAGTTTTTTGCAGTACTAGCAATCTGTCATTACTTCTTGAGACAATTCACAACACATAACTTGGGGACATCCTGAAAGGCTGGGTACGAGATTGTCCGAGACAAGGACTTAGTACGACGACCCACTGTGAACGTTACCCCATCCAGGGAAAAAACTCTTGCCGAAACGACCAATGCACGGTCATCCAAAACCCTCCGACAGGAGACCAGACACAACCGAATGGCCAATTTTGCCGAAATCACCTTCAGTGAAAGATACTTGTTCTGGTGCCAAGAGAGAAAGAGATTCAAGACCAAATTAACATCCCATAGGGTGGAATAACGCGGTTTCAGGGGCAACGAAAGGCGAATAACCCGCAGAAGCCTGCAGAAAAAGGGATGTTCCCGGACCGGGGCTCCATCTACTGGACCAGGTTAATGGAATGGTATGCCAGGCCGTCCGTCGCCAGTCCTGCCAGAAAGTTCAAAACTGGGACGACACCTGCGACCAAGGGATCCAAACCCCGTTGAATACACCAACGAAACCACTTAGTCCAGGTGGAACGATATCGTTTGGATGTGCTGTCAGCCCAGGCCTTTGATAACAGGACTTGAGCTGGTCGCGAAAGGCCTGGGAGTGACCATCGGTGCCAAAAAGCTGCCATGCCATGAGGCGGAGAGGATGAAGAAACTGGGGGAGTAGGATTGGAGAATCCCAAGAAAGTTCAAGAAGAACCGGAAACCAGACTTGAGACCTCCAATACGGCGTTACCATTACCACCTCCGCTCTCTGATGGCGGATTTGGGCCACCGCCCGCAGAATCATCGAAAACGGAGGGAAGGTATATCCCTGCTCCAGTCCCCATTCCTGAAGGAATGCATCCGTAGCCTCCGCCAGGGGGTCCAGCCTCCAGCTGAAGAAGCGCGGGAGCTGGTGATCCAGACGGGACGCAAAAAGGTCCACTGAAAATGTTCCCCATAGATGGAACAACCATCTGAAGATTTTGACATGCAGCTTCCACTGGCTGGAATCTCTCAGATGTCTGGAATGCCAATCCCCACCTGGTTGGATTGGCTCTGAAGATACCCCGCTGTCATGGATATGTGGTGAGCCAGGCAGTAATCCCAAAATTCCTTCACCAGATTCATCAAGGCTCGGGAGCGGGGGCCTCCCAGATGGTTGACGTAACGGACCGCTGAGACATTGTACATTTTCAGCAGGACACACGAGCGGACTCGGTCCCTGGTCTAGCACCAGACCGCAAAAGACCCCGCTAAAAGTTCCAAACTATTTATGTGCAATGCTTGTTTGTCTAGCAACCAGGCGCCTCTGGTGGAGAACTTCCTGCAGCGGGTGCCCCACCCCGACCTGCTGGCGTTGGACTCTATGACCAGGTTGGGAACCAAGACGAAGATTGCTCTGCCATTCCCCAAACTACTACATTACAAGACTAGACAGACCTGAGAAGACAGGTGGTGGTATTGCCTGCATCCATAGGAACAACCTTGCGGTAAGACGCACAAACACCCCAGTACTCTCATCATGTGAATACCTCTGCCTACACATTACGAGCAATAACAAGCCACTTTGCTCACTACACTCTATCTACCATCCTCCGGGCAACAACCTCACCTTCATCGAGCACATGATGGACATCATAGCGACAAATGCAGGACAACAAAATACACAGATCTTCCTGGGTGACTTCAATCTCCACTGGAACGATCCTGACGATCCAGAGGTCAATAGCTTCAAACTTTTCCTATCCGACCTCAACTTGTCCCAAATATGTGACCGCCCCACCCACGGAAAAGGCTCAATCCTTGATCTTGTAATTTCCAAAGCGGGCTCTACCCAGCTAGAATCGATTCTCCCATGCGACTGGTCTGATCACTACATTATCACCTTTCACATCAAGGAAGTAGTTAAATAACTCTCTGTCCAACCGACGAGAACGAAAATCTGGAAGAGGAACCTAGAAAACATCAATCCGGCAGACCTTGCATCCGCTAGTCGCATCCTCACGCCAGCTCCGGTTGGATCAAATGATGTACAGGATCTGACCAATCACTACTTTAACTCTATGAACAGGGTTCTTGACACCTTAGCCCCATTACAATTAAAAAGAGTGTCCAAAAAGAATTCAAACCCCTGGTATGATGGTAGACTAAATGAAGACAGAAGAGCACTGAGAGCAATTGAAAGACAATGGAGAACAGCCCCATCCACTGCCCACCTCAAACTACTAAGATGCACCAGAAATGCCTACTACAGAAGGATTTGTCGCTCAAAAGCTGACTTCATAGGTGTACAACTAGACCAAGCCAAGAATCGCCCCAAACAATTGTTCGAAATAATCAATACTCAGTCTAAGGGTGGCCCCCACTCCCCCCTAGCCAATCCAGATTCAATCCCCAACTGTGAGGATCTTGCCTCCTTTTTCACAACAAAGACTGACAAATTAAAGGCAGACCTACTTAATGATCTATCATCCATTACCGATACACACTCAATTCCCTCACGGTCCTCACCAAGTAACCCCTTTATTGGTCCCATTATACACGACCTCAAGAACAATGCCTCCTGGACTACCTTCAACCTCTACAGCGAAGAAACTATCCTAAACACGCTCACCACTCTGAATCCTTCCAATCACTTCACAGACCCCCTTCCAGCATCCCACGCAAAGACCTTCATGCCACTGCTAGTGCCCCTGTGGACTAGAATCATAAATTCTTCTCTCTTGCAAGGAACCATCCCTGAGATCCTCAAAGCCGGTCAGGTAACCCCCATCCTTAAGAAAGTCTCAGCGGACCCATCAGAACTAAACAACTATCGCCCCATATCCAATATCTCAACCTTGGCCAAACTACTTGAAAAATGTGTCCACATGCAGCTTAGTAAGCATATAGACTACTTCAACCTGCTCGACCAATTCCAATCAGGCTTTCGATCAGGGCACAGTACCGAATCAGCTATGACCCACATAATTGATGACGCATTACAAATACTGGATCAAAACAAAGCATGCTTGCTAATCCTACTTGACCTCTCTTCAGCGTTCGACACTGTCAAACATGACAATCTACTGAACCTCATGAAGCATAGAATGGGGCTATCCGGGACAGTGTTAAACTGGTTCACTTCCTTCCTCCAAAACAGAACACAAAGATTCAAGACCAACGAATCTTTATCCAACCCCACCCCAGTCACCTTGGGAGTACCCCAGGGCTCTTCCCTCTCCCTGACACTCTTCAACCTGTTTATGGAACCACTCACAGAGCTTCTCAGCCACGAAAATATCCAATACCACATGTACGCAGATGACACACAACTCTACATTAAGATCCAATCTCTCGACGACATCAAGTCCCTGAACTCATCGCTCCAAAAGACACAGACATGGCTAGCTAAGAATCATCTAAAGCTAAACACACTAAAAACAGAATTCCTCCTAATCGCTCCCCACAACCAAACAACGACCATCCGTGAGTGGATGAAGCATCTAACTGCACTCGACGGTCAACCTTTTATCATTGACTCCGCTAAATCTCTAGGAATAACCCTGGATAATAAGCTAAATATGCAGAAGCACATCAGCGCTGCAACAAAAGGAGCAAACTTTCAGATCAACACGCTGAGAAAATTGAAACCCTTCATTCCCGCAATGGATTTCAAACAGGCGGTTCAATCCCTAGTAATTCCCAGAGTTGACTATGGGAGCGTCGCTCTCTGTGGTCTCCCCAAGGCAACGACCGCCCCTCTCAGAGCATCAATCAATACAGCCGCCAGACTCGTTACAGGCACTAAAAGAAACTGCCACATCTCCCCTGACCTACATGCCCTAAACTGGCTACCTTTTGAGGCCAGGATCCAGTCAAAAATTGCCTGTATGACTCATAAGGCCCTACACCACAAAACCCCTAGGTACCTAGCTGAAAAACTGGTATTCTCAGGTGGTAACAGATCTACCAGGAGTTCTAACAAGCTTTTACTGAAACCGCAACGTTTCTCCAAGAAAATAACATACAATCGTACCTTCTCAGGAATGGCCCCCAGGATATGGAATGCCCTACCCCCAGAAACGAGACTCAATCCATCTACGGCTTTTTTAAAAAAAGAAGTGAAATCGATTCTCATGTCCAAATTTACTTGAACTATAGCTATCTGCATTTCTCTGTATTATGTACCTTGTCTACACATAACACTGTATTTTTATGTACACACCTTTTTCTATGTCAGATATGTCAAGCGCTCTGATACCCGCAAGGGTCTTGTCCGCGCTATACAAAACCGTCTAAATAAATAAAATCAATAAATAAAATTCCAGGCCTCCATATGAGTGAGCCACCATGACATCTCTTCTTTCACCTCCTGAGAGAGGGGAACCGCTTGATCGTAGGACAAACCTTCCCTTAAGTGATACCCTTTTAAGGTCTGGAAGGCCCGATAGTGGAGGGGCCCTTGAAAGATTGCCAGGATGGACGAGGTCTAGCCTCACCATCCAATTGGATGGCAATAGAACATCCCGGAGGAGATGAATCCCCTCCATCTTGAAATGCCGGTACACCAACCAACTGTTGAACTCTTTAAGGTTGATTACCGGCCGGCGTCCCCCGTTGGTTTTGTCCACCCAAAAAATGTTGCTGAGGAACCCGTTGGGATGCAGTGTCGACGGCAAATGGCCCCTTTGCAAAGCAGCGCGGAGACCTCTTCATCGACCAGCAGTGCATCGGCAACAGAAAAAACGATGGGGTGAGGTAAAACACGCTGGCGCGGGTGATCGTAAAACTCTATGTGAAAACCTTGTATGGTCTGCAGGACCCAAGCATCTGAGGTGATATTTGCCCAGGCGTTGTGGAAAGCCACCAGACGGCCCCCGATACAGATTTGTGAAACAGGCAATACACTTACCATTGGAACCACCGCCGCCGCCGTTGTTTTTGAAGCCACCTCGGCCCCGGAACCATTGCCCTCTTGTGGAGTAAAAGTTTGTGTAATTCGTGGTAGAGTTGTACTGTCTCCGCCCGGAGCCTTGTCCCCTGTTGGGATTGCGTTGACCATCGCGGCCGGTCGAGCGGTCCCTGCCATGACCGGCCCCGTAGGAAAAACGGGTCTGGAAAACCCTCTTTATGTTGGACTGGGCCTTGTCCAACGAGGTAAAAGTGACAACGAATGTTCCTAATTCTTTACCAAACGGGTTCCCAAATAGGCCCAACTGTGCAACAGCCCCGGCCTCCGAGGAGGCCAAATCGCCCAGTTTCTGGTCTAACTTGATCAATAGAGAGCGACAGTGTTCTGTCGAAAGGGCGCAGTTTGCATTGCCCAAAACAATTATTGCATGTTGCGCCGAATTGGAGAGCACTTCGGGCGAAATGTTGGATCCCGTCACCTTAGCCTCCTCCGCCATATCCAATATTTTCGTAAGAGGGCCTATTGTGTCTAACAACTTATCTTGGCAGGAACGCCACGAACGACCAATGCCCTTCCGGGGATCTTTTATGTATTTGGCCAAAAAAGTGGCCATCTTGGAGTCCAACTCCGGGGTGAAGGCGACTTTACCCTCTAACGTGGGGCACGGACACTCTGCTCTCAAGCACCCTCTAGCCTCCTTTTCCAGGGGTTTGCGGAGGCGGCCGGCCACAGACTTGGTCACCTTATCCCCAGGGGCCCAGGCTGCTGACCGAGGATGAATGATTTCATCCGGGTCCAGCATACCTGAACTGTCCTGCGGCAGGTCAGTGGAAGTGGAAACCGGGTGCCAAGACCCCTCATCGTCATCTGTATCCTCTGGCGAATCCCCGGCGCAGGAGACTCAAGGGGCTCTTGCACTGGAGCTGGGGTGGGGGGGACCACTTTAGCCAAAAAAGCGCTCTTGAGGCACACAAACGCACCCTTATCCACCCCTTGCGCCACATCAGTACCACCCTCCGGACAACTCTTCTTCGGGGGCGGAGGCCCCTCCCGGGGCGCTGGGGTGACAACAGGGACCGGGGCCAAATAGGCTTGCGCCAATTTGGCGCACTCCTGGACTATGTGATCTGAAAGGCGCTGTTCCATGGGGCTCTCAACTTCATTCACACACCTATATATGGAGGTATCAACTGCGTCAAAGAAATCATCATCATAGGGAAGGTACTCCTGGTACACCTCTTCCTCATAAACATCATCATGCTCCATGTACACAGAAAAAACCCAGCTACAAGATTTCACGGAGTCACTTTTATGACCCCGCTGTGTCAAAACCATATGCCTGCTTGTAGCAGGCATAAGGAGTGACGCAGCACAGCAAGTATAGGCCACCCCTGAGCAGTGCTGGAGTTGCAATGCGCTTGTGACATGACTCCAGCACAGCGTCACCTTTACAACGACAGATGCGTGACGCAACTGTATATCCTTGCGCCCCAGTGCGCCGCATTGTAAATATGGCGCATCCATGGTGGCGCAGGTTTTTTTTACGTCACGCAAAATAACTGCCACATCCCTGCTAATATGCAGAGATGCGCCAGTTATTGTAAATCTGCCCCCTGGTTTGTAAAATATCTCTGGAAGTCCCTCTAGAGACTGGAAATCGTGATAGGGGACACCAAATCTCGCTTGCGGTTGCCAGCTCGTATTCTTAAGCCTTGTGTTGTTCCCATTGTCATTGCATTACAGGAACAAAATTCCACCATTTTTATGAGAATGCCGCATTACAAGAGTAACACGGAGTCACCAAAGTTCTCCAATTGTGCTCGCGAGGTAAAAATTCCATCTGGGGTTACTGTTCATGGTCTCGCTGGACAGCGCAGCTGTCGCCAGACAATTATGTGAGAACATAAAGAGAAACAAAGAGAGGAGTAGAGAGGTACCACTCAGCGAGTGGGGGAGGTGGATACTTCCTCCCAGTCAGTTATACATAAACAAAAAGGATCCACCCACAAGTACAAGAGATCACCCAATTACTCAATGTGTATCCCACGATCGTGGAAAATACACATTAGTTGTTTAAATACCCCTCACACACCAAAAGGGCCCTTGGTGTCATGCTTCATCATACGGGTCTTCCTGCCCCTCTACGGGACAGGGCGTGCTACGACCTACGTTTGCGCGGGAGCACTGTTGTTGGTGAGACAGCTATGTGTGATGCGGGGGTGTGAGAGGAAGGGTCAGGAGTGAATAAGGAGTGAATTAAAAAATACCTGGCTCTCAGGTCTAGGAAAATTTATACTGCCGGTCGAGCTGGTATTGTTAAAAGGTGGGGTAAGGAGGGTGTAAGCCTCAATGAGCTATATCTCCTAGTGGTGTCGACATGTTTCGAAGCTTCCCCATGCTTCTTCGTCAGGACCTTAAGGATCCCTTCCTGTCCCTAACTGTGTTGTGTCAAGTAACAAAGATTGTGAGAGAAAAAAAGAATATGTAAAAGGAAGTAAATAGCCTCCACGATATCAATGCCTTAATAGGTCTTACATAGTCCTATTAACCTAGAGGGAAATAAAAGGCGTATTAATTACGTATGAAGTAGTTCAATCCATTGTGTGAGTACGGTGATCTGTAAAAAAAGGTGAAGAGTACTGGTCTCTTGACGCTATCCGTAACGTTATCACGTGATCAGTGATGAAAGTACTGTGTGACAGATGGACATACAACATTAAACATAACACACACACATAACAAAAAGCACACACTCTAATAAAAAGGGGTGACTAGTTCAATGTATATTCATTGCCAGAATCAAATTCCCCACAAAAGTATGGACATACTTGCTCACAGGAGATAAGTAACCTCATGAGCTCGTGAACCGAGTGGTGGGCGTGCCAAGTGGGCTACCTGCATGAAGAGAGGAACAGGAGAGGCAAAAGTGGGCAAACGACCAAAATACTAGCGTTGTCAAGATGTTACCTCATTCTCACTGAAGCGCCGTACTTACGACTCCAGGGATCAGTGTCCCGCCAAATCAACCACCCCGGTCGGCTCCGTCGATAGAACTGAATCGGACGGTGCGCGTTATAAATAGCTACATCAATTAGTGTAATTGTGCCTAGGTGGTAAACGCCCAATGCGCGCTGATTCTGCAAACGGAGACCCGGAATCGGAAGTAGACCGTCCGGGTCATTCCGACCAATTGCCTGAACCAGGACCGAAGGGGGAAGGACCCCATGGGAAGGACCTGGGTGTCTTGATCCACTGCCTGTCTAAAATACCTGATCGGATTTAAACGGAGTAGATGTTGCAGTTATCTGCCCATCGAGGCTACCTGATGAAATAAAAATAAGGAGTAGGTGCTCTAGTTGACTAGGACTTGTGATCGGAATGGTCACCCGGAACATCCAAATAAGCCTGGGATTACAGGAGATGGATCTCAGGGACATAGGTGTCCAAGCCAATGCCTGCATAAATATCAGACTGATCGAGAACAGATGGTTGATTAAAGGAATGGCAGGTGTAGTAGCCCAATCGGTTTCAAGAGAGCGTGGTACTAGTGGGCAAGGAGTGTATGAACTAGTACTCAGTCTAAGTGCATGGAGGGATTGGTATAACTCCATACACGAAAGGTAGGGGTCACATTAGTGATGGACTGAATAGCACGACGTCAATAGGGAGAAACTGACAGAGTGCCAAGAAATGTACAGTGATACAAGAAATGATTCCAAGACTAAAAACATTGAGCCTACATTCCTAACAATAGGAGGAGATGGCAAAAAAACCCACATTGGAGACGGAGAGGTACCTGATAGGGACAGTTTTAGAATAATCGCCCCCAGACAGATGAAAACTACAGTGAGGTTGTAGAGCCTTAGATAGGAAGCCATTCAGTCTGTAGTTGGAATTCTTAAAGATGGAACTGGTTCCATGGTATAACGTCATTTAAACCATGGATGTGAGTACCCAAGCGAAAAACCCAACGCTGCTCTTTTTCCTGAAGGCCATGTTCGCTGCCCATTTGTTCAATCACTGTCCATTGTAGATCATTAACGCCATGTCCACTAGAAATATAGTGGTTGGACATTTTGGTAGTACTACGCCCGCATCTGACATTACTGCGGTGTTCACCAATGCGTGTCTTGATGGGTCTCGTGGTCATACCCACATACTCCAGACCACACGGGCAGGTGATTAAGTAAACAACGTTTTTACTGTTGCAATTAGTAAAGTTCCTCTGGTCCCATTTCTCGCCATTGCGGAATTGAATATGTCTGCTTCTCTTAGTGAGTGGGCAAGTACTACAGTTGCCACAGGGATGATGACCCTGTACTGGAGGTAGCAGACCTTCAATTCTGGGCTGGGATGTATTCTTGGGTCTGGTGTGGACAAGCATGTCCTTCAGGTTGCGACCCCTCTTATGTGCAAACATGGGTTTCGTGATGTTCAAGCCACAGCTGTTGAGGAGACGCCAGTGTTTATTCACTATCTTAGTGATCCTGTTGGAGTGTGTGTTAAAGGTGGTCACACAGATGGGCCTTTCATCAGTCTGAGTGACCACTTTGTCTTCCAAGAGAGCTTCCCTGTTGTTATTCCTTGCTCTCTTGAGGGCTTTATCAATGATCGGCTCGGGATAGTTGCGCTCGATCAGTTTCAGGCGTAGTTCGGATGCTTGTTTCTTGAACTCTTTGACCTCCGTGCAGTTTCTCCGAAGACGGAGGAATTGACCATAGGGTAGATTTATCCTAAGATGACGGGGATGAAAACTGTCAAACAAGAGTAAACAGTTCTTGGCTGTTGCTTTAAAGTGCGTGGTGGTTTTCAATCTGCCCTGCTCCGGGTAGATATTGAGATCCAAGAACACCAGATTGTGAGCTGACACAGTATGTGTGAATTTCAAGAACAAGTTCTGTTGATTGAGCCACAACATAAAAGCATCAGTTGAGTTTATATCACCTTCCCACACAACCAAAACATCGTCTATGTATCTTTTCCAGACTTTGATGTGAGGGAGGAAGGGATTCATTGTGTGTAAGATCCTACTTGTCTCGAGATGGTGTACATAAAGACCCGCTAGACTAGGAGCGAAGGTACTCCCCATGCTGGTACCGTGTCGTTGCTCATAGATGTCATCACCATACATAAAGAAATTACGGGTAAGTGCTAATGATACACATTCCATCACCAGATTGCGTGGTGTATGGTATTCCCACGGGGCAGAAAAAAGTACCTCCTCAATAATGAGTAATGTTTCATCATGGGGCAGGCTGGTGTACAGACTTTCCACATCAAGTCCTATGACTAAATTCCTAGTAGGGTCAAACTCATTATCCTGTAGTATTTGCAGGACATTCTTGGTATCGCGAAGGTAGGTGCTAGTACCTTGAACCAGTGGTCGAAGGAACGCGTCCGCGAACCTGGACAGTGGTTCCAAAATAGAATTTACGCCAGAGACGATTGGTCTACCGGGGGGGGGTGCTCAGATTTTTATGGATCTTAGGTATCGTGTAGAAGTACGGGATCCTGGGGTTGGTATTGACCAGGAACTCCGCCTCCTTCTTAGTAATCCAATCATTTGCCAGGGCTTCCTCCACCATCGTGACAATTCTGATCCTGATTGATTCGGTAGGATCTATCTGTAGAACGCCATAGTTCCTGCGATCGTCTAGTAGTTTCCTACATTCAATGTCATAATTGACTGTAGTTTGTAACACAATTGCTCCCCCCTTGTCCGCTGGTTTGATGATATTATCATGGTTCATGGATAGTTCACGAATGGCCTCCTTTTCTTCCCTCGTGGTGTTATGAAAAGTTTTACTGTTCACTGTTGGAATCTCCTGTATCTCACCCATCACTGCTTTCTCAAAAGCAAGGATCTCCACCGGTAGTGCAGAATTAGGGGGTACAAAGGTGGATTTATTCCGGAGACCTGTGTCCTTTCTCATTATTTCAGTGGTTGGTAGATCGCTGAAAAACACCTTCAACTTTAATTTCTGGATGAATTCATTGATCTCAGTCAGGGTCTTGAATTTATCGAATCGATTAGTGGGAACGAAACCGAGTCCTCTCTCAAGGACCCTGTTTTGTATTGGTGTGAGGATCAGATCAGTGAGATTGACCACTAAGTTCACTTTCGACTTGTTGATGGTTGGGGAGGCATGTTGCTGGTCATGCTCCTGGTTGAGACCCGTGGGGTCTCGGTCTCTGGTGCCGACCAATGGACATTGAATCCCCCTCTGTTTCGTGCTCTTCGTGGCCCTTGGCGTGCCCCTAAAAAAGGTTGCGGGGTGTAGTTATACTCAAATTCTTGTGGTGGAGGTATCCACTGAGGGAAAGGTCCTCCCATTATCGGTGGACCATATGCAAATGGGGGGTAGGTAGGGGGTCCTTGGTAGCCGTTCCAGCCACCACCCCTTTGATAAAAAGGGCGTTGGTTGTAATTACCCCTCCCTCTATTGGACCGTCTGCCACTGCCCCTGCTGGAATTGGAGTTATCTGAGCCAGTATCAGAGGAGTCATCATCATAATTCTGATTCTGATTCTTAGGGACATAGTCGTCTCGTGTGTAAGGATGCACTCGTTCGTGGCTGAACCGTACAGTATCCTTCTTGAGTTTGTTGTATTTACTCTGTTTCAATGTCATCTCAAAATCAGTTATCTCCTGGTTGAGTTCCTCCAGGCGTTTTTTAAGGACACTCGGGGATATATAGGCCTTGAGACGGACTTCTAGGTTCACAATCTCAACCTTCAGTTCCTGTGTTAGTCTGGTAGCTGTTTTTATGATTAGCACTAACCAGTCCCTGGTGCAGTGCCACGAAATTAGTGACCAATCACGTTTAAAGGTTTTATCTTGTTGAAAGATAAACGGTTCGTTACGGACTATCAGGCCCTGGGGGGCTGCATTAGCCCGTAGGTATTCAGTCATTAATAGTCCATGTAAAGCAGTTCTGATCTGTTCTCTCCTCAAATTGGCCAGTTCATCCCAATCAGCATTGTTGGGCCCTGGGTCAGTGTTGCTCAGCCCCTCAAAGGGGTTGATGGCGACCAGAATCCTTTCAACTTCTTCATCTGCGATGGTTAATCCCATGTTATCTGCCATCTTGGTATCTCATAGAATGTGATTA
This sequence comes from Triturus cristatus, assembly GCF_964204655.1. NCBI lineage: Eukaryota > Metazoa > Chordata > Amphibia > Caudata > Salamandridae > Triturus > Triturus cristatus. The sequence goes on from NC_140586.1 coordinate 234,575,701, forward strand.
TAGTGTGAATGAAAGAGGTGTGTGTATGTCTGTCCAAAGGTGCTAGGAGTCCAGTGTCCTAAGAGGTAGTAGTCTAGTGAAGTTTATTATATCAAAGGGGTAGATAGCCCCTGGTCTACGGGGGTAAATAGCCACACGTAGAAAAATGTATCAAAGTGCTGCTAATAGTAGCACTGATGCTAGAAAAACCTAGAGATGTATAAAACAAATAAACTCCCACAGCTGTACGCTGTCTATCATATAAAGAGAAACAAAGAGAGGAGTAGAGAGGTACCACTCAGCGAGTGGGGGAGGTGGATACTTCCTCCCAGTCAGTTATACATAAACAAAAAGGATCCACCCACAAGTACAAGAGATCACCCAATTACTCAATGTGTATCCCACGATCGTGGAAAATACACATTAGTTGTTTAAATACCCCTCACACACCAAAAGGGCCCTTGGTGTCATGCTTCATCATAGGGGTCTTCCTGCCCCTCTACGGGACAGGGCGTGCTACGACCTACGTTTGCGCGGGAGCACTGTTGTTGGTGAGACAGCTATGTGTGATGCGGGGGTGTGAGAGGAAGGGTCAGGAGTGAATAAGGAGTGAATTAAAAAATACCTGGCTCTCAGGTCTAGGAAAATTTATTCTGCCGGTCGAGCTGGTATTGTTAAAAGGTGGGGTAAGGAGGGTGTAAGCCTCAATGAGCTATATCTCCTAGTGGTGTCGACATGTTTCGAAGCTTCCCCATGCTTCTTCGTCAGGACCTTAAGGATCCCTTCCTGTCACTAACTGTGTTGTGTCAAGTAACAAAGATTGTGAGAGAAAAAAAGAATATGTAAAAGGAAGTAAATAGCCTCCACGATATCAATGCCTTAATAGGTCTTACATAGTCCTATTAACCTAGAGGGAAATAAAAGGCGTATTAATTACGTATGAAGTAGTTCAATCCATTGTGTGAGTACGGTGATCTGTAAAAAAAAAGGTGAAGAGTACTGGTCTCTTGACGCTATCCGTAACGTTATCACGTGATCAGTGATGAAAGTACTGTGTGACAGATGGACATACAACATTAAACATAACACACACACATAACAAAAAGCACACACTCTAATAAAAAGGGGGGACTAGTTCAATGTATATTCATTGCCAGAATCAAATTCCCCACAAAAGTATGGACATACTTGCTCACAGGAGATAAGTAACCTCATGAGCTCGTGAACCGAGTGGTGGGCGTGCCAAGTGGGCTACCTGCATGAAGAGAGGAACAGGAGAGGCAAAAGTGGGCAAACGACCAAAATACTAGCGTTGTCAAGATGTTACCTCATTCTCACTAAAGCGCCGTACTTACGACTCCAGGGATCAGTGTCCCGCCAAATCAACCACCCCGGTCGGCTCCGTCGATAGAACTGAATCGGACGGTGCGCGTTATAAATAGCTACATCAATTAGTGTAATTGTGCCTAGGTGGTAAACGCCCAATGCGCGCTGATTCTGCAAACGGAGACCCGGAATCGGAAGTAGACCGTCCGGGTCATTCCGACCAATTGCCTGAACCAGGACCGAAGGGGGAAGGACCCCATGGGAAGGACCTGGGTGTCTTGATCCACTGCCTGTCTAAAATACCTGATCGGATTTAAACGGAGTAGATGTTGCAGTTATCTGCCCATCGAGGCTACCTGATGAAATAAAAATAAGGAGTAGGTGCTCTAGTTGACTAGGACTTGTGATCGGAATGGTCACCCGGAACATCCAAATAAGCCTGGGATTACAGGAGATGGATCTCAGGGACATAGGTGTCCAAGCCAATGCCTGCATAAATATCAGACTGATCGAGAACAGATGGTTGATTAAAGGAATGGCAGGTGTAGTAGCCCAATCGGTTTCAAGAGAGCGTGGTACTAGTGGGCAAGGAGTGTATGAACTAGTACTCAGTCTAAGTGCATGGAGGGATTGGTATAACTCCATACACGAAAGGTAGGGGTCACATTAGTGATGGACTGAATAGCACGACGTCAATAGGGAGAACCTGACAGAGTGCCAAGAAATGTACAGTGATACAAAAAATGATTCCAAGACTAAAAACATTGAGCCTACATTCCTAACAATAGGAGGAGGTGGCAAAAAAAACCACATTGGAGACGGAGAGGTACCTGATAGGGACAGTTTTAGAATAATCGCCCCCAGACAGATGAAAACTACAGTGAGGTTGTAGAGCCTTAGATAGGAAGCCATTCAGTCTGTAGTTGGAATTCTTAAAGATGGAACTGGTTCCATGGTATATCGTCATTTAAACCATGGATGTGAGTACCCAAGCGAAAAACCCAACGCTGCTCTTTTTCCAGAAGGCCATGTTCGCTGCCCATTTGTTCAATCACTGTCCATTGTAGATCATTAACGCCATGTCCACTAGAAATATAGTGGTTGGACATTTTGGTAGTACTACGCCCGCATCTGACATTACTGCGGTGTTTACCAATGCGTGTCTTGATGGGTCTCGTGGTCATACCCACATACTCCAGACCACACGGGCAGGTGATTAAGTAAACAACGTTTTTACTGTTGCAATTAGTAAAGTTCCTCTGGTCCCATTTCTCGCCATTGCGGAATTGAATATGTCTGCTTCTCTTAGTGAGTGGGCAAGTACTACAGTTGCCACAGGGATGATGACCCTGTACTGGAGGTAGCAGACCTTCAATTCTGGGCTGGGATGTATTCTTGGGTCTGGTGTGGACAAGCATGTCCTTCAGGTTGCGACCCCTCTTATGTGCAAACATGGGTTTCGTGATGTTCAAGCCACAGCTGTTGAGGAGACGCCAGTGTTTATTCACTATCTTAGTGATCCTGTTGGAGTGTGTGTTAAAGGTGGTCACAGAGATGGGCCTTTCATCAGTCTGAGTGACCACTTTGTCTTCCAAGAGAGCTTCCCTGTTGTTATTCCTTGCTCTCTTGAGGGCTTTATCAATGATCGGCTCGGGATAGTTGCGCTCGATCAGTTTCAGGCGTAGTTCGGATGCTTGTTTCTTGAACTCTTTGACCTCCGTGCAGTTTCTCCGAAGACGGAGGAATTGACCATAGGGTAGATTTATCCTAAGATGACGGGGATGAAAACTGTCAAACAAGAGTAAACAGTTCTTGGCTGTTGCTTTAAAGTGCGTGGTGGTTTTCAATCTGCCCTGCTCCGGGTAGATATTGAGATCCAAGAACACCAGATTGTGAGCTGACACAGTATGTGTGAATTTCAAGAACAAGTTCTGTTGATTGAGCCACAACATAAAAGCATCAGTTGAGTTTATATCACCTTCCCACACAACCAAAACATCGTCTATGTATCTTTTCCAGACTTTGATGTGAGGGAGGAAGGGATTCATTGTGTGTAAGATCCTACTTGTCTCGAGATGGTGTACATAAAGACCCGCTAGACTAGGAGCGAAGGTACTCCCCATGCTGGTACCGTGTCGTTGCTCATAGATGTCATCACCATACATAAAGAAATTACGGGTAAGTGCTAATGATACACATTCCATCACCAGATTGCGTGGTGTATGGTATTCCCACGGGGCAGAAAAAAGTACCTCCTCAATAATGAGTAATGTTTCATCATGGGGCAGGCTGGTGTACAGACTTTCCACATCAAGTCCTATGAGTAAATTCCTAGTAGGGTCAAACTCAATATCCTGTAGTATTTGCAGGACATTCTTGGTATCGCGAAGGTAGGTGCTAGTACCTTGAACCAGTGGTCGAAGGAATGCGTCCGCGAAGTCTTGGAATCATTTTTTGTATCACTGTACATTTCTTGGCACTCTGTCAGGTTCTCCCTATTGACGTCGTGCTATTCAGTCCATCACTAATGTGACCCCTACCTTTCGTGTATGGAGTTATACCAATCCCTCCATGCACTTAGACTGAGTACTAGTTCATACACTCCTTGCCCACTAGTACCACGCTCTCTTGAAACCGATTGGGCTACTACACCTGCCATTCCTTTAATCAACCATCTGTTCTCGATCAGTCTGATATTTATGCAGGCATTGGCTTGGACACCTATGTCCCTGAGATCCATCTCCTGTAATCCCAGGCTTATTTGGATGTTCCGGGTGACCATTCCGATCACAAGTCCTAGTCAACTAGAGCACCTACTCCTTATTTTTATTTCATCAGGTAGCCTCGATGGGCAGATAACTGCAACATCTACTCCGTTTAAATCCGATCAGGTATTTTAGACAGGCAGTGGATCAAGACACCCAGGTCCTTCCCATGGGGTCCTTCCCCCTTCGGTCCTGGTTCAGGCAATTGGTCGGAATGACCCGGACGGTCTACTTCCGATTCCGGGTCTCCGTTTGCAGAATCAGCGCGCATTGGGCGTTTACCACCTAGGCACAATTACACTAATTGATGTAGCTATTTATAACGCGCACCGTCCGATTCAGTTCTATCGACGGAGCCGACCGGGGTGGTTGATTTGGCGGGACACTGATCCCTGGAGTCGTAAGTACGGCGCTTCAGTGAGAATGAGGTAACATCTTGACAACGCTAGTATTTTGGTCGTTTGCCCACTTTTGCCTCTCCTGTTCCTCTCTTCATGCAGGTAGCCCACTTGGCACGCCCACCACTCGGTTCACGAGCTCATGAGGTTACTTATCTCCTGTGAGCAAGTATGTCCATACTTTTGTGGGGAATTTGATTCTGGCAATGAATATACATTGAACTAGTCCCCCCTTTTTATTAGAGTGTGTGCTTTTTGTTATGTGTGTGTGTTATGTTTAATGTTGTATGTCCATCTGTCACACAGTACTTTCATCACTGATCATGTGATAACGTTACGGATAGCGTCAAGAGACCAGTACTCTTCACCTTTTTTTACAGATCACCGTACTCACACAATGGATTGAACTACTTCATACGTAATTAATACGCCTTTTATTTCCCTCTAGGTTAATAGGACTATGTAAGACCTATTAAGGCATTGATGTCGTGGAGGCTATTTACTTCCTTTTACATATTCTTTTTTTCTCTCACAATCTTTGTTACTTGACACAACACAGTTAGTGACAGGAAGGGATCCTTAAGGTCCTGACGAAGAAGCATGGGGAAGCTTCGAAACATGTCGACACCACTAGGAGATATAGCTCATTGAGGCTTACACCCTCCTTACCCCACCTTTTAACAATACCAGCTCGACCGGCAGTATACATTTTCCTAGACCTGAGAGCCAGGTATTTTTTAATTCACTCCTTATTCACTCCTGACCCTTCCTCTCACACCCCCGCATCACACATAGCTGTCTCACCAACAACAGTGCTCCCGCGCAAACGTAGGTCGTAGCACGCCCTGTCCCGTAGAGGGGCAGGAAGACCCCTATGATGAAGCATGACACCAAGGGCCCTTTTGGTGTGTGAGGGGTATTTAAACAACTAATGTGTATTTTCCACGATCGTGGGATACACATTGAGTAATTGGGTGATCTCTTGTACTTGTGGGTGGATCCTTTTTGTTTATGTATAACTGACTGGGAGGAAGTATCCACCTCCCCCACTCACTGAGTGGTACCTCTCTACTCCTCTCTTTGTTTCTCTTTATATGATAGACAGCGTACAGCTGTGGGAGTTTATTTGTTTTTTACATCTCTAGGTTTTTACAGCATCAGTGCTACTATTAGCAGCACTTTGATACATTTTTCTACGTGTGGCTATTTACCCCCGTAGACCAGGGGCTATCTACCCCTTTGATATAATAAACTTCACTAGACTACTACCTCTTAGGACACTGGACTCCTAGCACCTTTGGACAGACAGACACACACCTCTTTCATTCACACTATAATCACATTCTATGAGATACCAAGATGGCAGATAACATGGGATTAACCTTCGCAGATGACGAAGTTGAAAGGATTCTGGCCGCCATCAACCCCTTTGAGGGGCTGAGCAACACTGACCCAGGGCCCAACAATGCTGATTGGGATGAACTGGCCAATTTGAGGAGAGAACAGATCAGAACTGCTTTACATGGACTATTAATGACTGAATACCTACGGGCTAATGCAGCCCCCCAGGGCCTGATAGTCCGTAACGAACCGTTTATCTTTCAACAAGATAAAACCTTTAAACGTGATTGGTCACTAATTTCGTGGCACTGCACCAGGGACTGGTTAGTGCTAATCATAAAAACAGCTACCAGACTAACACAGGAACTGAAGGTTGAGATTGTGAACCTAGAAGTCCGTCTCAAGGCCTATATATCCCCGAGTGTCCTTAAAAAACGCCTGGAGGAACTCAACCAGGAGATAACTGATTTTGAGATGACATTGAAACAGAGTAAATACAACAAACTCAAGAAGGATACTGCACGGTTCAGCCACGAACGAGTGTATCCTTACACACGAGACGACTATGTCCCTAAGAATCAGAATCAGAATTATGATGATGACTCCTCTGATACTGGCTCAGATAACTCCAATTCCAGCAGGGGCAGTGGCAGACGGTCCAATAGAGGGAGGGGTAATTACAACCAATGGCCTTTTTATCAAAGGGGTGGTGGCTGGAACGGCTACCAAGGACCCCCTACCTACCCCCCATTTGCATATGGTCCACCGATAATGGGCGGACCTTTCCCTCAGTGGATACCTCCACCACAAGAATTTGAGTATAACTACACCCCGCAACCTTTTTTAGGGGCACGCCAAGGGCCACGAAGAGCACGAAACAGAGGGGGATTCAATGTCCATTGGTCGGCACCAGAGACCGAGACCCCACGGGTCTCAACCAGGAGCATGACCAGCAACATGCCTCCCCAACCATCAACAAGTCGAAAGTGAACTTAGTGGTCAATCTCACTGATCTGATCCTCACACCAATACAAAACAGGGTCCTTGAGAGAGGACTCGGTTTCGTTCCCACTAATCGATTCGATAAATTCAAGACCCTGACTGAGATCAATGAATTCATCCGGAAATTAAAGTTGAAGGTGTTTTTCAGCGATCTACCAACCACTGAAATAATGAGAAAGGACACAGGTCTCCGGAATAAATCTACCTTTGTACCCCCTAATTCTGCACTACCGGTGGAGATCCTTGCTTTTGAGAAAGCAGTGATGGGTGAGATACAGGAGATTCCAACAGTGAACAGTAAAACTTTTCATAACACCACGAGGGAAGAAAAGGAGGCCATTCGTGAACTATCCATGAACCATGATATTATCATCAAACCAGCGGACAAGGGGGGAGCAATTGTGTTACAAACTACAGTCAATTATGACATTGAATGTAGGAAACTACTAGACGATCGCAGGAACTATGGCGTTCTACAGATAGATCCTACCGAATCAATCAGGATCAGAATTGTCACGATGGTGGAGGAAGCCCTGGCAAATGATTGGATTACTAAGAAGGAGGCGGAGTTCCTGGTCAATACCAACCCCAGGATCCCGTACTTCTACACGATACCTAAGATCCATAAAAATCTGAGCACCCCCCCCCGGTAGACCAATCGTCTCTGGCGTAAATTCTATTTTGGAACCACTGTCCAGGTTCGCGGACGCGTTCCTTCGACCACTGGTTCAAGGTACTAGCACCTACCTTCGCGATACCAAGAATGTCCTGCAAATACTACAGGATAATGAGTTTGACCCTACTAGGAATTTACTCATAGGACTTGATGTGGAAAGTCTGTACACCAGCCTGCCCCATGATGAAACATTACTCATTATTGAGGAGGTACTTTTTTCTGCCCCGTGGGAATACCATACACCACGCAATCTGGTGATGGAATGTGTATCATTAGCACTTACCCGTAATTTCTTTATGTATGGTGATGACATCTATGAGCAACGACACGGTACCAGCATGGGGAGTACCTTCGCTCCTAGTCTAGCGGGTCTTTATGTACACCATCTCGAGACAAGTAGGATCTTACACACAATGAATCCCTTCCTCCCTCACATCAAAGTCTGGAAAAGATACATAGACGATGTTTTGGTTGTGTGGGAAGGTGATATAAACTCAACTGATGCTTTTATGTTGTGGCTCAATCAACAGAACTTGTTCTTGAAATTCACACATACTGTGTCAGCTCACAATCTGGTGTTCTTGGATCTCAATATCTACCCGGAGCAGGGCAGATTGAAAACCACCACGCACTTTAAAGCAACAGCCAAGAACTGTTTACTCTTGTTTGACAGTTTTCATCCCCGTCATCTTAGGATAAATCTACCCTATGGTCAATTCCTCCGTCTTCGGAGAAACTGCACGGAGGTCAAAGAGTTCAAGAAACAAGCATCCGAACTACGCCTGAAACTGATCGAGCGCAACTATCCCGAGCCGATCATTGATAAAGCCCTCAAGAGAGCAAGGAATAACAATAGGGAAGCTCTCTTGGAAGACAAAGTGGTCACTCAGACTGATGAAAGGCCCATCTGTGTGACCACCTTTAACACACACTCCAACAGGATCACTAAGATAGTGAATAAACACTGGCGTCTCCTCAACAGCTGTGGCTTGAACATCACGAAACCCATGTTTGCACATAAGAGGGGTCACAACCTGAAGGACATGCTTGTCCACACCAGACCCAAGAATACATCCCAGCCCAGAATTGAAGGTCTGCTACCTCCAGTACAGGGTCATCATCCCTGTGGCAACTGTAGTACTTGCCCACTCACTAAGAGAAGCAGACATATTCAATTCCGCAATGGCGAGAAATGGGACCAGAGGAACTTTACTAATTGCAACAGTAAAAACGTTGTTTACTTAATCACATGCCCGTGTGGTCTGGAGTATGTGGGTATGACCACGAGACCCATCAAGACACGCATTGGTGAACACCGCAGTAATGTCAGATGCGGGCGTAGTACTACCAAAATGTCCAACCACTATATTTCTAGTGGACATGGCGTTAATGATCTACAATGGACAGTGATTGAACAAATGGGCAGCGAACATGGCCTTCTGGAAAAAGAGCAGCGTTGGGTTTTTCGCTTGGGTACTCACATCCATGGTTTAAATGACGATATACCATGGAACCAGTTCCATCTTTAAGAATTCCAACTACAGACTGAATGGCTTCCTATCTAAGGCTCTACAACCTCACTGTAGTTTTCATCTGTCTGGGGGCGATTATTCTAAAACTGTCCCTATCAGGTACCTCTCCGTCCCCAATGTGGGTTTTTTTGCCACCTCCTCCTATTGTTAGGAATGTAGGCTCATTGTTTTTAGTCTTGGAATCATTTTTTGTATCACTGTACATTTCTTGGCACTCTGACAGGTTCTCCCTATTGACGTCGTGCTATTCAGTCCATCACTAATGTGACCCCTACCTTTCGTGTATGGAGTTATACTAATCCCTCCATGCACTTAGACTGAGTACTAGTTCATACACTCCTTGCCCACTAGTACCACGCTCTCTTGAAACCGATTGGGCTACTACACCTGCCATTCCTTTAATCAACCATCTGTTCTCGATCAGTCTGATATTTATGCAGGCATTGGCTTGGACACCTATGTCCCTGAGATCCATCTCCTGTAATCCCAGGCTTATTTGGATGTTCCGGGTGACCATTCCGATCACAAGTCCTAGTCAACTAGAGCACCTACTCCTTATTTTTATTTCATCAGGTAGCCTCGATGGGCAGATAACTGCAACATCTACTCCGTTTAAATCCGATCAGGTATTTTAGACAGGCAGTGGATCAAGACACCCAGGTCCTTCCCATGGGGTCCTTCCCCCTTCGGTCCTGGTTCAGGCAATTGGTCGGAATGACCCGGACGGTCTACTTCCGATTCCGGGTCTCCGTTTGCAGAATCAGCGCGCATTGGGCGTTTACCACCTAGGCACAATTACACTAATTGATGTAGCTATTTATAACGCGCACCGTCCGATTCAGTTCTATCGACGGAGCCGACCGGGGTGGTTGATTTGGCGGGACACTGATCCCTGGAGTCGTAAGTACCGCGCTTCAGTGAGAATGAGGTAACATCTTGACAACGCTAGTATTTTGGTCGTTTGCCCACTTTTGCCTCTCCTGTTCCTCTCTTCATGCAGGTAGCCCACTTGGCACGCCCACCACTCGGTTCACGAGCTCATGAGGTTACTTATCTCCTGTGAGCAAGTATGTCCATACTTTTGTGGGGAATTTGATTCTGGCAATGAATATACATTGAACTAGTCCCCCCTTTTTATTAGAGTGTGTGCTTTTTGTTATGTGTGTGTGTTATGTTTAATGTTGTATGTCCATCTGTCACACAGTACTTTCATCACTGATCACGTGATAACGTTACGGATAGCGTCAAGAGACCAGTACTCTTCACCTTTTTTTACAGATCACCGTACTCACACAATGGATTGAACTACTTCATACGTAATTAATACGCCTTTTATTTCCCTCTAGGTTAATAGGACTATGTAAGACCTATTAAGGCATTGATATCGTGGAGGCTATTTACTTCCTTTTACATATTCTTTTTTTCTCTCACAATCTTTGTTACTTGACACAACACAGTTAGTGACAGGAAGGGATCCTTAAGGTCCTGACGAAGAAGCATGGGGAAGCTTCGAAACATGTCGACACCACTAGGAGATATAGCTCATTGAGGCTTACACCCTCCTTACCCCACCTTTTAACAATACCAGCTCGACCGGCAGAATAAATTTTCCTAGACCTGAGAGCCAGGTATTTTTTAATTCACTCCTTATTCACTCCTGACCCTTCCTCTCACACCCCCGCATCACACATAGCTGTCTCACCAACAACAGTGCTCCCGCGCAAACGTAGGTCGTAGCACGCCCTGTCCCGTAGAGAGGCAGGAAGACCCCTATGATGAAGCATGACACCAAGGGCCCTTTTGGTGTGTGAGGGGTATTTAAACAACTAATGTGTATTTTCCACGATCGTGGGATACACATTGAGTAATTGGGTGATCTCTTGTACTTGTGGGTGGATCCTTTTTGTTTAATTATGTGAGAACACCAGGGGTGAAACTTTGGCTCCGCCCACATGTAGGGAGCCATGAGTACATGTTTTGATTGGGTAGAAGTGCGCGTCCACAAAATAGTGCATGGGCACAAACATAGCTGTGATCATCTTGCTTATTTATGCAGCTGCCTGACGTTGAACTTTCAAGGGCACACACATGCTATTAAATTGTCTTAGATAACTAAAGAATTTATGGTATTTTTCTCTGGCAACAGAACAGGTGGGTGGAGGGCGGTTATTAACCTACAACATAGATTTTTAAGTCTTGTTTGACAGTGCAACTGTCACCTGACCTTTTAACCTACTACTACAGTTCTTTGCTTCTCACAAATACATATCCATTCCCACGTTGTCTACTTGTAGTACTTTACAATACCATAAAACATTCTTTATAAGCCAAACTTATCTGCATTACCAATGCTTGTTTTATTTTGATAACTTGCCTATTTCCGTCCAAGTCCAACCCTTCTAAGTACTGTAGCCTTGATTAGAACATGGGAGAGTGTGAGACGAATGCAAAAGACTGCAAGGAAAGGAAGTCGTAAGAAAAATAACATGCTTCCACGTTTAACCATATCTTGAACCCACAAAATGAGACAACGATCTTAACTTTAGGGGAGCCCTGTTTGCTCTCTTGGGGGAAATTTTGAAAAACTGAGGTAAGATTGTTCATTTTACTGCGAAATAATGGAAAAATTCACCCAAAGAGTTTCAGGTGTACAGGAAGTTTGGAAATGATCCTGATTGTTTCATCGAAGAAATCAAAGACTGCCTTATACATTATAGCTGACCTTCCTCAAGCGTGTAAGGTTCCATATCGCGAATTACTGCAGTACATTTTTGAAGAAATGCGGCGACATTATTGATTTTCCAGCAGTAGTTTGAAATACATTGTGAGAAGTTGGCCTGGTATATGCTGTTCACTAGTTCTAGTGACCACCTTGTACCATGCCAAGCAACCCTTATGGTGTGGTTGTAAGTCAACCTTTTCGGACTAGCTGCCCTAGTGGTAGCGTAGGCTAAGCAGTCTTTGAGGCTAAACTCGTGAAGCGTGTTAAGCAGGCTGTTTTACCAAATGCAACCCCCTTTTATACCAATGAAAGGACTCCACACAGATATATATTCAAAATATATATGTATTTATTTCTCAAAGTAACCCCTAGTCTCTTTATGAGCACAGGAGCACAAATCGTCAAACAAGATAATAACAGAATACACAGAAGTTGCACTTTATATGGATAGGCCCTGGTGGCCGCTCAAACCATATACTAAAATAGTGGTATAAGTACCACGAACAGGAAAGGGAAAAGGCCTAGGGCCTCTAGAATCGCTGGGCCTACAAGGAGCTAACTTCAGTTAGTGACCAGGAGGTCCACGGGTTGCGTGTGCAGAGCAAATAGTCACACGCGGGCTCCCATAGGTTTCAATGGGTGCGTAAAAAGTACAAAGTTACTGCAAAGAGGATCTTCCGGATGGACTAGGAACTTAAGATTTGGAACACAGGCACTAGAGATGTAATACTACACTTGGGCACAGGAGTGCCAGCTTTACCTCACCCACAGGAAGCGGGTGCATAGGCCTCGAAGTGCGTCGGGTTTCTTCTATCTGTTCCGTGGAGCCTGAAGACAAAGATGCTGCAGGCGACCGGTCCGGAGGGGATGCAGTGGATCCAAGGGTGGATCGGAGATGTTGAAGACCTGTAAGCAGAGGGGACAGTGTTCACAGTCACTAGCCAGTGACCAGCGTGGCACCAGGTGGGTACCAGGCGATGTCGGGTGCAAACAGGAAGGAAGGTGTAGCTTGTCTCTGCAGCCACGTGGTCCCTGAAGGTCGACGACGTCCAGCAGTCGAGTCACGAGCTGTCCCACGCAGGCTCTCGCTGTCGGCGGTGTCGGCGACTTGATCGAAGCAAACAAGCCTTGGCAAAAGCAATTGTTGTAGGAGATGAAATAAGCTGATAGTTCTGACCAGCAAGGTCAGAGGGATTGCTCCTTTGGAGGGGAGCAAGGGCCAGTCGGGAGCAACCAGACCAGTGGTGTAGTTTTTGTAGTTCGTTGCCAAGATAGCCACTAGCCAGCGGGCCAGCAACCGGTTAGGCGCGTCGAGTGGCAAAATGCAGAAGGGCCCCACGCAGATCGTGGAGATGCTGGAGGGCTCATCTTTGGTGCAGATGCTGCTCGAGGGTTGGGCTTCTCAGATCCCAAAGCACAACTTGGAGGGAGCCTCGGTTGTTGCACTTGTCAGCTTGTCGTAGTCGTTCCAAGATCGCTGGCTCCACGTGTCTCGGTGCCTCCACGGGTCTCCTCTTTTCAGGGACTGTGGATCGGGCGGTGAGAGATCTGGAGGTCCAGGTCTTGTCAGTCTCTGGGCTCGGGCTCCGGCGGGAGGCGGCGGCAAAGCAGACGTTGATTCGCTGGATGGTGCTTGCGTTAGCAAGGTGGTCACTCCCTGACCACAGGGGAGATTGGCTTCAGTCCTCTGTGCAGCAGAGCGTCGAAGTTCCCGTCTTCTTCTTAGTTTCAAGTTGATTCCAGTATGTCTGAAGTCTTAGGACACAGCTCCTACCTTTAAGCGGATTCTAGGGGCCGGACTACCTGCTAGGTCCCTCCCTAAGGGTGGGACCAGGAAGGGGGGTGGTTACACCCCCAATCCTTTGTCCAGCTCGCCCCAGGCCCGGGACTGGTGTGCCCCAGGACCGGTTTGAACTGGCATATGCACCGAGGCTCCTTGTGAGCCTCAGGCATGTCTGGTTTCTTTCAAGCCCTACCTGACCAATACACAAAACCCTGTCTGGGGTGGTGCACGCACCTCCCCTGGCAGGAAACCCTTTGTCCACACCTCCCAAGCTGGAAGGACTCCCAGCAGCAGGAGGGCAGACTTGTGTCTGTGGTGGCAGCATCTATTTTGTGGAGCTGAGGCTATGTCTGATTTTACCCGGGTTTCAGGTACTGTACATGTCGTGTCCCTCTAGAAGGGTGGAATGCTAACCCCGTCGCCAGAATTGGCGAGGGGTTAGTATTCCAATTCGTATGACACCTTACTTGACATGTTTTGATAAAGCCAAACCAAAGTTAGCATTTAACCGCGAGGTTCATAATGCACTTAAGAGTATATGGTATGACGATATCTGGAAACAGTAGAAGGAAGTTGTTCCGACCACTGCAGACAGGCTCAGCTCATGCCAGAGCACCATCTCACATGGAACCAAGCACTCTGCCTTCAGGATTGTTAAGGCCTGCCATAGGAGTGACTTATAGGTTACCAGGTGTCCCATTTAAGGTTAGGTATAGGTATACTACACCTAAGTAAGAGGTGGTTACACCAACTTACCCCAGCTGAGTGATCAGCCAGTTGTGTCAAATTTGTTAGGCCAAGCCTGGGGTGGCATAATACATGCTTCAGCCCCTGGCAGGCCTTAGATACACCAATGCCCTGGGTACCTAGTGTACACTGGTACAGGGGCTGACAGGGTGATCCACTTCCAATTGGTTAGGCACCTAGGGTGCATAGTTTTAATTTAGTAGAGAGAACAGCAGGCTGGGGGTCTGATTGGCAGGCCCACAGCCTCAATATGTCAAAAACCAGTGAAGCAAAAAGCAAAAATTTGGGGTGACCATAGGATAGCAGACCCTACTCTCCTACACAACCCCCCCCCCAAACGCAGGGACATTAAACTAGCCTTGACCAGTCTCGTCTTCATGTCCTAAGTGGAAGTACCTGGAGAGACCATCTGCATTCCCATGGTCAGTACCTGGCCGGTGCTCCACTGTAAAGTCCATACCCTGTAGGGAAATGGACCACCTAAGCAGTTTGGGGTTTTCACCCTTCATCTGATTTAGCCACAAGAGGGGCTTATGGTCGGTCTGAATCTTGAAGTGAGTGCCAAACAAGTATGGCCTCAGCTTCTTCAGGGCCCACACCACAGCAAAGGCCTCCCTCTCAATAGCTGACCAATTCTTCTCTCTGGGGGTCAACCTTCTGCTAATAAAAGCAATGGGTTGGTCTTGACCATCTACATTAAGTTGTGACAGCACAGCTCCCACACCCAACTCAGAAGCATTTGTTTGGACAATAAACTCTTTGGAGTAGTCAGGACTTTTCAGGATAGGTGCAGAGCACATGGCCTCCTTCAGGTCATCAAATGCCTTTTGACAGCTTACTGTCCACTGAACCTTTTTGGGCATCTTCTTGGATGTCAGATCATTAAGAGGAGTCACTATGGACCCATAGTTCTTAACAAACTTCCTGTAGTACCCAGTCAAGCCCAAGAAAGCTCGAACTTGAGTCTGGGTGGTTGGAGGGGACCAGTCCTTGATGGATTGTATCTTACTCTCCAGTGGTTGAACTTGACCTCCACCTACAAGGTGGCCCAAGTATACAACCTTACTCTGCCCTATCTGGCACTTAGTAGCCTTGATAGTGAGGCCTGCCCTTTGCAGGGCCTCAAGAGCCTTCTTCAGGTGGATCAGGTGATCCTCCCAGGTGGAGCTAAAGACAGCAATGTCATCAAGATATGCTGCACAAAAGTCATCCAACCCAGTAAGGACTTGGTTCACCAGCCTTTGGAAGGTGGCAGGTGCATTCTTCAGACCAAAGGGCATCACCACAAATTGATAATGCCCACCTGGGGTTGAGAATGCTGTTTTGGCCTTAGACTCCTCAGCTAATCTGATTTGCCAATAGCCAGCTGTTAAGTCAAATGTGCTCAAAAACTTTGCAGAAGCTAGTTTGTCTATGAGCTCATCTGCCCTTGGAATAGGGTGTGCATCTGTCCTGGTGACAGCATTGAGACCCCTGTAGTCCACACAGAACCTCATCTCTCTCTTGCCATCTTTGGTGTGAGGTTTGGGGACCAGAACCACTGGGCTAGCCCAGGGGCTCTCTGAGGGTTCAATGACACCTAATTCCAGCATTTTATGTACCTCAGCCTTTATACAGTCCCTGACGTGGTCAGGTTGTCTGTAAAGCTTGTTCTTTACAGGCAGACTGTCACCAGTGTCCACCACATGGGTACACCAGTCAGTTTGACTAGGTATCAAGGAAAACATATGTGAAAATGATTGTAGAACCTGTCTACATTCAGTCTGCTGATGGCCAGTGAGGTTGCCTCCAAGGGTCACGCCTTCAACTGAGCCATCTTCAGGGTTCTGAGACAACAGGTCTGGGAGAGGGTCACTCTCTTCCTCCTGCCCCTCATCTGTAGCCATGAGCAAGCCCATGTCTGCCCTGTCAACATATGCTTTAAGCCTGTTAACATGGAGTACCCTGTGGGTACTCCTGGGAGTTCCTAGGTCTACCAAGTAGGTGACCTCTCCCTTCTTTTCCAGGATTGTATGGGGTCCAGACCATTTGTCTTGGAGTGCTGCTGGGGCCACTGGCTCCAACACCCATACCTTCTGTCCTGGCTGAAACTCAACCAAGACAGCCTTTTGGTCATGCCAAGCTTTCTGTAAGGCCTGGCTTGCCTCAAGGTTTTTGGATGCCTTCTCCATATACTCAGCCATCCTGGAGCGGAGACCAAGTACATAGTCCACTATGTCTTGTTTAGGCTTTTTGAGAGGTAACTCCCATCCTTCCTTCACTAAACACAGTGGGCCTCTTACAGGGTGCCCAAACAACAATTCAAAGGGGCTGTAGCCAACTCCTTTTTGTGGGACCTCTCTGTAAGCAAACAGAAGGCAGGGTAGAAGGATGTCCCATCTTCGCCTGAGCTTTTCAGGTAATCCTTTGATCATACCCTTTAGGGTCTTGTTGAATCTCTCAACAAGCCCATTGCATTGTGGGTGATAAGGAGTGGTGAATTTGTAGTTGACACCACATTCCTTCCACATAGCTGTCAAGTATCCTGACATAAAGTTGGTACCCCTGTCAGATACTACCTCCTTAGGAAACCCCACTCTGGAGAATACTCCCAGCAGGGCCCTGGCCACAACAGGTGCTGTAGTGGTCCTAAGGGGAATTGCCTCTGGATACCTGGTGGCATGATCCACTACCACCAGTATAAATCTGTGCCCAGATGCAGTGGGAGGATCCATGGGACCCACTATGTCTATTCCCACTCTTTCAAAGGGGACCCCCACCACAGGTAGTGGTATTAGGGGGGCCTTTGTTGTGCCACCTGATTTGCCACTGGCTTGGCAGGTAACACAGGAGCGACAAAACTCCTTTGTATCTTCATTCATGTGAGGCCAGTGAAAGTGAGGGACAAGCCTGTCCCAAGTCTTGTTCTGGCCTAAGTGTCCTGCTAAAGGAATATCATGGGCCAAGGTAAGAAGGAAGCCCCTAAATTGCAGAGGTATAACCAACCTCCTGGTTGCACCAGGCTTGGGGTCTCTAGCCTCTGAATAAAGGAGCCCTTCATCACAATACACTTTATGGGTACCTTGAGCATTCCCAGCAGCCTCAACAGCAGCCAGCTGTCCGAGGGGTTCAAGAGAGGGACAGGATAACTGAGCCTGCCTCAAGTCAGCCCTTGAAGGTCCCCCTGTCCCCAGAAACTCAACCTGATCAGGTTCAAGCTCTTCAGGGACAGTTCCTTCAGGGTCCTCTAGATCAGCTTCCTGGGAAGGCTGATCATCACTCTGAGGCAGGGGGGAATGTAAATGTTGTAGACTTGTAGAGCGCACAGCTGCCCCAGCAACGGGGCGTCCCGGCGCTGTAGACCGCTGGGGAACCCGTCCTGGCTATCCCTGTGAGATGGTCCCTATCTGGGTATCTCCAAGGTGAAACCAGGCATCCCCAGCGTCTGTGGGGGGCCGTTGTAGAGATGAGGCAAGCTTAATGCCCAGAGTTGCCAAGTGTGTTCCTGGTTAGAGTAGGTACCGAGGTGAGAATTATCAAGTCTGTTTTGACCCTGGTCCACGACCCTGCCGCGTCGGGAATTGAACCCTGGTCCCTGGCCGATTCTCTGCTTATGGGTCTGCCGCCTCTAACTAGTGAGCCACACCTCCCCACTAAAGGCACAGCCTTGACCCTCCTGTTCTTCTTCTTGGTAGGTGCTTGGTCCATTGTTCCAAGATCCAAGACCTGTGGTTCAGTGAGGCACTTTTTGGCCTGTGACCTGGTCACAGCAAGGACATGTGATGATATACCTAACATCTCTGCATGAGTCCTGTACTCCACTTCTGACCATAGAGAACTCTCTAGTAAGGGTGGGCGTAGTTCGCGAAGTAGCACTTCGCGAAGCTACGCAAAGTGAAGTTCGCACTACGCGAGCTACGCGTAGCACTTCGCGAACTGCGAAGTAACATGTTCGCACTGTGCAAGATGTTGTTTTCAATGATTGCACAGTGCGGACAAGCAACCGGCACTGTGCAATCATTGAAAATGGCATCTTGCACAGTGCTAGCTGTAGTTTTCTGCTGCTCGAGTAGATTTTTACTCGAGCTGCAGCTTTCTCAACGCGAACTGGTAGTTTCTCATCGCGAGCGGTCGCGAGCATACGCGACCCCTCGCAATGAGAAACCTGACCTTCTCGCGTTGGGAATCTCGCCGGGAGGTTTATTTTCCATGCTCGCGATCACGAACAAGGAAAAAGTCTCGCCAGGATGTCATTTTGCTTGCTCGCGGTCGCCAACTTGACGTTGAGGACAGCGAGCAAGCAAAAAATGACCGCAGCACTACGCAACACTACGCTACGCGTTTTCGCACTGTGCTACGTGCAGTTCGCGTAGCGCGAAGTAGCGCGAACTTCGCAAACTACGCGAGCGTAGCGTAGTGCTTCGCCCAGGCCTACTCTCTAGGTCATTGCCCAACAAACATTCTACTGGGAGGTCTGCACTAACCACAACCCTTTTGAGGCCAGTTACCCCTCCCCATGAGAAGTTAACAACTGCCACACTATGTGAAGTAGTGGCATTGCTGGCATTGGTCACCAGGTAGTTCTCACCTGGTATGTACTGTCCAGGGTCCACAAAGCCCGGTGTCACCATAGTGACACTGGCACATGTGTCCCTGTAGGCTTGAGCCACTTTTTCGTTTATTAAAGGAGTCTGTCTGTACTTGCCCAGGTTACTGGGGCTCACAGTCAGGGACAAATCAATGTCCCCATCACAGATCAGGACTGCCTGTGTCAGGGTTCTGTCTAAGTCAGAATCTCCTTCAGTTCCCATAGTGATTCCCACTACACCCTTTGTCTGGGGACCAACACTGCTAACAGTAGTACTGGGAGCAGGTGCCTTAGGGGCAACAGTATTGGGGGCTCCACCCTTTTTGCAATCACTAGTCCAGTGAGTTGTATTTTTGCAATGATTGCACCAGGGTTTCTTTTGACCTTCTTTCTTCTTTTTGGACTGTTGGGACCCACCCTCCTTAGCAGTAGTTTGGGGCCCTGTTGAAGACTTCTGGTCTTTAGGTTTCTGATCTCCACCCTTTTGGTCTGTTTTCTTCTGATCACCCCCTTGGCCCTGGTTCTGGTTCTTTTGCTTAACCCTGGTTCTGACCCATTTGTCTGCCTTCTTTCCCAATTCTTGGGGAGAGGTCAGATCAGAGTCAACCAAGTGTTGATGCAGTTGCTGGTTTTGACAGTTATTTAAAATCTGTTCTCTCATCATCAAATTATACAATCCTGTAAAATCAGATACCTTACTTCCCAGCAACCAACCCTCCAAAGCCTTAGTGGCACATTCAACATATTCAGACCAGTCCTGAGTCTGTGTCTTTTGGGTGTCTCTGAACATTAACCTGTACTGTTCAGTGGTTAAGCCTAACCCATCAACCAGAACACTCTTCAGGACTCTGTAATTTCTGACATCCTCTTCTCTAACAGTGAGGAGTCTGTCTCTGCCTCTTCCTTCAAAGGAGAGCCAGAGGATTGCTGCCCACTGGTCTTCAGGAACCTGCTGCACTTTGCAGGCTCTCTCAAGAGCAGTTATCCATTTGTGGATGTCATCCCCACTTTTGTAGGGGGGCACAACCTTAGACAGGTTCCTATTATCAAAGACCCTATCTTTGTCCTTAGGGACAATGCTGCCACCAGTGGGTATAGACCCACTCTCTTTATGCTGTCTAGCCTTGCTCAGTTTCTCTTCCATCAGGGCTACTTCTAGCTCCTGCTTCCTGATCCCCAGCTGGGCTTCTTGCATTTTGGCCTCATGTTCCCTCCTCTGAGGGGTGGTCATCCTTCTCCTGGAGTGACCTTGAGAGCCTCTAGAGCCATGGGAAGCATTGGATTCACCTGAGCGATTCCTTTGCCTCCCAAGCCCTGGGTTAAGTCCACTGGGGAGATCCAGTGGGGTGAACCCACTGTCAGTCCCCAATAGCCTTAGTTTAGCTGGGCCAAGTATAACACTTGGCACTGGGCTAGTTCTCCCTTCATCCTCACTACCTTCTGTGTCAGTACCCTTCTCACTTTCATCCTCTGTAGTAGGAACCTCATCTAAGGGGTTACTATTGGGAAGGGGTACCTCGGTAGCATCTTCAGAAGGGGGGCCTCCTGTTCTTGTCCCTAAGGGGGCTAACTGGGAAGCTTTCTTGAGCTCTCTTTGATTTTCATCATTTTGCAAGAGTTCTCTGAGCTCAGCAGAGGTAGGGTTCTTGGGCTGTTTAAGGCCTCTAAGAGTTGCCAAATGCCTGAGCTCATTCTGATTAAGGGTAGCAAAGATGGATGGTGCCCTCTGGGGGTCACTCTCAACAGAGATGGGCACAGTGGACCCCTCTGCCCCAGCCATTGCTCTTAAGTGTGGGTGGATGTGTTGCAATCTACCTACACTTGGGTTTACCTACTAAACCTATCTAGTTGTTGTAGTCAGGGTGTGCTACTCCCTTTGCTCTACAACAACTAAGTTCAGTAGAACTTAAGTATATCTAATCTTGTTTTATATGTACCTATAGGTACCTATGTGATCTTTCAATTGGTAACCAAGAGATTACAATGGTAAAACACAGCAAGCTCAAATCCAACCGCTGCTCACCAATGTGAGAAGTTGGCCTGGTATATGCTGTTCACTAGTTCTAGTGACCACCTTGTACCATGCCAAGCAACCCTAATGGTGTGGTTGTAAGTCAACCTTTTCGGACTAGCTGCCCTAGTGGTAGCGTAGGCTAAGCAGTCTTTGAGGCTAAACTCGTGAAGCGTGTTAAGCAGGCTGTTTTACCAAATGCAACCCCCTTTTATACCAATGAAAGGACCCCACACAGATATATATTCAAAATATATATGTATTTATTTCTCAAAGTAACCCCTAGTCTCTTTATGAGCACAGGAGCACAAATCGTCAAACAAGATAATAACAGAATACACAGAAGTTGCACTTTATATGGATAGGCCCTGGTGGCCGCTCAAACCATATACTAAAATAGTGGTATAAGTACCACGAACAGGAAAGGGAAAAGGCCTAGGGCCTCTAGAATCGCTGGGCCTACAAGGAGCTAACTTCAGTTAGTGACCAGGAGGTCCACGGGTTGCGTGTGCAGAGCAAAAAGTCACACGCGGGCTCCCATAGGTTTCAATGGGTGCGTAAAAAGTACAAAGTTACTGCAAAGAGGATCTTCCGGATGGACTAGGAACTTAAGATTTGGAACACAGGCACTAGAGATGTAATACTACACTTGGGCACAGGAGTGCCAGCTTTACCTCACCCACGGGAAGCGGGTGCATAGGCCTCGAAGTGCGTCGGGTTTCTTCTATCTGTTCCGTGGAGCCTGAAGACAAAGATGCTGCAGGCGACCGGTCCGGAGGGGATGCAGTGGATCCAAGGGTGGATCGGAGATGTTGAAGACCTGTAAGCAGAGGGGACAGTGTTCACAGTCACTAGCCAGTGACCAGCGTGGCACCAGGTGGGTACCAGGCGATGTCGGGTGCAAACAGGAAGGAAGGTGTAGCTTGTCTCTGCAGCCACGTGGTCCCTGAAGGTCAACGACGTCCAGGAGTCGAGTCACGAGCTGTCCCACGCAGGCTCTCGCTGTCGGCGGTGTCGGCGACTTGATCGAAGCAAACAAGCTTTGGCAAAAGCAATTGTTGTAGGAGATAAAATAAGCTGATAGTTCTGACCAGCAAGGTCAGAGGGATTGCTCCTTTGGAGGGGAGCAAGGGCCAGTCGGGAGCAACCAGACCAGTGGTGTAGTTTTCGTAGTTCGTTGCCAAGATGGCCACTAGCCAGCGGGCCAGCAACCGGTTAGGCGCGTCGAGTGGCAAAATGCAGAAGGGCCCCACGCAGATCGTGGAGATGCTGGAGGGCTCACCTTTGGTGCAGATGCTGCTCGAGGGATGGGCTTCTCAGATCCCAAAGCACAACTTGGAGGGAGCCTCGGTTGTTGCACTTGTCAGCTTGTTGTAGTCGTTCCAAGATGGCTGGCTCCACGTGTCTCGGTGCCTCCACGGGTCTCCTCTTTTCAGGGACTGTGGATCGGGCGGTGAGAGGTCTGGAGGTCCAGGTCTTGTCAGTCTCTGGGCTCGGGCTCCGGCGGGAGGCGGCGGCAAAGCAGACGTTGATTCGCTGGATGGTGCTTGCGTTAGCAAGGTGGTCACTCCCTGACCACAGGGGAGATTGGCTTCAGTCCTCTGTGCAGCAGAGCGTCTAAGTTCCCATCTTCTTCTTAGTTTCAAGTTGATTCCAGGATGTCTGAAGTCTTAGGACACAGCTCCTACCTTTAAGCGGATTCTAGGGGCCGGACTACCTGCTAGGTCCCTCCCTAAGGGTGGGACCAGGAAGGGGGGTGGTTACACCCCCAATCCTTTGTCCAGCTCGCCCCAGGCCCGGGACTGGTGTGCCCCAGGACCGGTTTGAACTGGCATATGCACCGAGGCTCCTTGTGAGCCTCAGGCATGTCTGGTTTCTTTCAAGCCCTACCTGACCAATACACAAAACCCTGTCTGGGGTGGTGCACGCACCTCCCCTGGCAGGAAACCCTTTGTCCACACCTCCCAAGCTGGAAGGACTCTCAGCAGCAGGAGGGCAGACTTGTGTCTGTGGTGGCAGCATCCATTTTGTGGAGCTGAGGCTATGTCTGATTTTACCCGGGTTTCAGGTACTGTACATGTCGTGTCCCTCTAGAAGGGTGGAATGCTAACCCCGTCGCCAGAATTGGCGAGGGGTTAGTATTCCAATTCGTATGACACCTTACTCGACATGTTTTGATAAAGCCAAACCAAAGTTAGCATTTAACCGCGAGGTTCATAATGCACTTAAGAGTATATGGTATGACGATATCTGGAAACAGTAGAAGGAAGTTGTTCCGACCACTGCAGACAGGCTCAGCTCATGCCAGAGCACCATCTCACATGGAACCAAGCACTCTGCCTTCAGGATTGTTAAGGCCTGCCATAGGAGTGACTTATAGGTTACCAGGTGTCCCATTTAAGGTTAGGTATAGGTATACTACACCTAAGTAAGAGGTGGTTACACCAACTTACCCCAGCTGAGTGATCAGCCAGTTGTGTCAAATTTGTTGGGCCAAGCCTGGGGTGGCATAATACATGCTTCAGCCCCTGGCAGGCCTTAGATACACCAATGCCCTGGGTACCTAGTGTACACTGGTACAGGGGCTGACAGGGTGATCCACTTCCAATTGGTTAGGCACCTAGGGTGCATAGTTTTAATTTAGTAGAGAGAACAGCAGGCTGGGGGTCTGATTGGCAGGCCCACAGCCTCAATATGTCAAAAACCAGTGAAGCAAAAAGCAAAAATTTGGGGTGACCATAGGATAGCAGACCCTACTCTCCTACATACATTGACTACGAAAGGGAAAGGATTTATTTGCAGTTGTGAAAGGGCACTCATGAAATATTGAAATAATTTTGTGTTATGTCAAACTAGACCAGTGTTCCCCAGGGGTGTTGGAAGCAGTGGCGGCTCCTCCGCTATGGCCGAGGAGCGACGCCCCACTGCTTTCGAGCAGTGGAAAGGAAATATAAAATGATAATAATCATTTTATGTTTCCTTTGCGGGCGGGCAGGCGAGTCTGCTCTGCTCTGCTCATGGAGCAGGACAGGGGAGGAGTGGTTTGCCCACTCCTAAGTGTGCAATGACTGTTTGGTCGGCCCTCTCAGGCCGCCCAAACCAGTCTTGCGCACTTTACAGACTGCGTGGAGAACAAGCCCAGGCCCCCATTTCCTGGTTGAGTGTCGAACCAGGACGCTCAAAACCGATTACAACGCTGCAATGCAGCATTGTGATTGGTCAGAGGAGTCTGGGTGTTTACCAATCATAACGCTGCATTGCAGTGTTGTGATTGGTCAGGAGAGCCTGGCTGTTTCTGGCTTCTTGTCCCATGAGGAAAGTAGGAGCAAGGAGCAGAGACGCAGGACCCGGCACCCGCGGCATGGTAAGTGTGCAATCTTTTATTTTATCCTGCGAGCCGCCACTGGTTGGAAGGTTCATCCCCCAAGAGAATTTGGCAAAAACATAGCAGCTAAACACTGCATTTTAAATCCAATCACCCAAATATTACTTCGAAAACAATAGCATTTAGAAGCATCTCGAGTACTCTGGGCATGCAACTTGACATTATAGATATATCTATATATATATATAGATATATATACACACACACATCGTTTGTCTGCTTCTGACCTCCTTCCAGTTTCACATTTTACCCTTTGCAGCTAGATTATCACTCAAATACCAGCTTTAAATTTATTACGAATGTGTAATTATTTTGTGTCCAAACATCAGATTTACACTTCCTGAAAAACATACATGTTGCATGCTTTTCATTTTAGTAAATAAACATAATTTCCCCTGACAAAACCTTGGAGAGTCTTTCACTAACTTTCTGTCACCCAAATATACATTCTTACATGCACTACTGCCCCATCTGAATCTGTTTTACAGAATCTGCCTTACATGCCCCTGCATTGTAAAATCTTTACACTAACTTTCTGTCACCTAAATACACTTTTTTTTACATATCCTACAAAATCTGCCTTAAATACCCATGTACAGCAAACATATGCCAGAATTACACAGCTAATGGCAGAGACTAAATGTAACAGTTCCACAGCGAATGCCATGACACTCCTCAGAAACTATAGGCTGACATCCTATGTCAGATATCGCCTACACTTACGCCTAGGTTGGC
This sequence comes from Triturus cristatus, assembly GCF_964204655.1. Lineage (NCBI taxonomy): Eukaryota > Metazoa > Chordata > Amphibia > Caudata > Salamandridae > Triturus > Triturus cristatus. Next base: position 234,600,670 of record NC_140586.1, read on the forward strand.
CAAGATAATGGCAAGGGTGCTGGAGGAGGTGTGGTCTAACGGCCAGAGCTGTCGACTTTGGAAATTGGGAACCATGTTCAAGTCTTGGTGTTGGCTCAACACCCTGTGATTCTGGACATATCACTTATTCTCCCCCTTGCCAAAAAAAGAGAATCTGATCTTGAGTAATGTAATCTGGTGCTCTTGTAATTCACTTTAGGCCTGACCCCTTCTTGGGCACATGGGCAGTATGTCATTCCCCCCTCTACCAGGCCACGTCCTCGTCTTCCGTCAGTCACCCTACTGGCTGGCTGCACCTCCCCACTAAACATTTACCACCTGCTAAGAGTAGATAGTGAATGTGAGATTTAACCCCTGGGAATTGGGATTCCGTGTGGATCTACGCCTGGAAAAAACAGGTATGCACATTTATTGCTCATTCCATGGAGATTGATTATTAATAGGTCGATCTAGCTGTGAGGTAGCAGTCTCAATTGTAAATTCCAGCCACTTGGTCCTGATGTCTTTCCTTCCCAAATCCCCTCACACCTAATGCGGTACTATCTTTGTTAGTCTCCTATTTCTTTAATCTTGATATTTTTCTTTCTGGCTTATTTGTTGCCTCTGTTTTGTTCTTTCTTTCACTCTTTTTTCTTTGTTCTTCTTTCCCTTTTCCTCAACCCTTCTTTTTATTTGTTTTGCTCCTCTTTGTTGCTTTGTCGTTCTTTCTTTCTTTCTTTCTTTCTTTCTTTCTTTCTTTCTTTCTTTCTTTCTTTTCTTCTTCTCATCTTCCTCCACAATTTCTTCCCTCCTGCCCTTTCTTTTTCAATGTATATTCTTGCATACCCTCTTCCTTTATTCAATGTCCCTTTATATTTCTTTATTCCTTCCTTTCTGCTTTTCCTTCCTTCTTTTTCTCCTGTTTTCAATTCTTTTCCCATTCTTATTTTTTTATTCCTATTGTTTCCTTCCTTCCTTTATCCCTCCTTCTCAGCCCCTCAACATGCGTGGGCCTGCATGGTTTAATAAATCTAGAGCAACACAACGCAGCGAAAATCGCTGTGTTGCGTTACTCTGTTGCAGAGAGGCATTCCATGGGTGGAGCGTGGGTGTTCTCATGCATCCATCCATGGAGTTTGGCGCATTCCCAGATTTACCATTACTGGTAGACCGGGGAAAGCGTCAAAATGCTACGCCTCCCCAGGTGAGGCATAAAAAGGAGAAATATATTTATTTATCCACATGTTTTCCTCTTTCTATGTTTAGAAAGAGGAAAATGATTCAGAGTATTGTTTTTGTGCAGGAAGGTGTCCTTTCTTGCACAAAAACAGAAACGCAGGCACCCTTGGCCAAGGGCTCTAGGGTGCCTACGTTGGTGCTAGGCAGCACATTTTGCACAAGGAAAGGCCAGGAATGCGTTGTATAATGTTAAATACGGCGCATTCCTGCCCTTTCATGCAGTTCAGCAAGGTGACTTGCTGCGTGAAAGCTTGATAAATGTGCCCCTGAATTAGTTACAGGTTGAGTGCATATCCTGCCAGCCTAGGATCTGCACCCTCCACCACAGACCCTCCCTGAAACATGTATACTGCATGTTTCACACATTCTTGTACAATGGGACATAAATGCGGAGGGGGACAAGAGCAGAGCCCTGAAGTGTTTGCGGCACCAGGCTCGTCAGACACGTGGAATTACCCGCAGCTTTTAACATTGAGTCACCTCGGAAGCGAGGGGCGGGGAGAACATGGAAAAATGCTGCTCGACAGCAGAGGCTGCGGTTAGGGGTCAGATTAAGGACGCTCCGCGCACCTGTGTGTAGCTCTCCAGGAGGAGACAAATCACTGTTTTACGCACGCCACTGACTGACATTAATCAATCTGTATGAAGGGTCAGAAGGGGAGAGGAGAGTGGGCCTCAAGCCACAGAGAAGTGAGAAAATAATCAGGAAGTAAGGCCTGTGGAGGCAAGCTAGGACTCTTCTTCATGGGAGAGGGGGAGGGAGCAGCTTGAAGTAATCCGCAGATGCCATCTATTATATGCATTCTTTACTGTAATCCGCTGTGATTGTCAAACCTGTCATTGTAACCAATACGATGAACCATTACCTACCTAATACCCTTTGCAATGAAATCCTACCTAAAGCCCTTGCGAGCACTGTACTGCAAATATTTTTTGTGTTGCTTTGTTTCCAGTCTACACTTGTTGACTCCTGCCTGGTGTAAAAGAAAACAGACACTCTGGATAGTATATAGAAGTGCAAGCCATGTTTGATGCAAAAATAGCCAGAAAGCATCAAAATAAGCAAAAGAAAAATTCTTTAATCTGGTCTCAATCGAGGAAGAAGAGCTTTGCCCTGGTCAGTTGGAACATGTAATGCTAAAATCCATACATTTGGTTCCGCATTTATACACTTTTTCTCAATGCAATTGAATGGAAGCAGGAACATTTAACAGAGCAAAACCTAGAGAATGGCATTATTGAGCAGTCGTCAGGCTCTTTGGGAACAATGCTGGAAGACCTTGGAATACTGTTACCAGTTTCTCGAGTCAAAGATCAACTCAAATACTTTCTGCATTCTTCACTTCCTTGTTCCTGCTTCAGAAAGAGGCTACACTTGCTAGGAACCTTAAACTAAAATGTGGAAAGTACAAACACAGGATTACAACACGGCAGTACATTAAAAAAATATGCAAATGCTCAGCTTTGCTAAGGCTTTAGTGAGCTTCAAGCAAGTATACAAACAAAATCATAATTGGTTATTAAACAATGTATTAGCATTGGTAAGGTGCATAGGTTAATTTACCTTCACACAGTGTTTTAGTAATTGCTGAGGCCTGTATATGTGGTTTAGAGTTTAATTTCTCATAACAAATGAATAGCATTCAAGCAAACAATTTCAGTTTTGAATTCTTCTTTGTCATTTCACTCATCATCCACAATGATATCAAGCGGGTAAGTGCGGGCAACGTCTTTTTTATTTCAAGTACGTTCGATGATACACAGACTCAGGGCCTGATTTAGATCTTGGTGGTAATTGTCCCGCCGCCACTTTTTTGACGGATTCACTGCCTGCCTACTTGGCGGTCCATCTGCTCGATTTAGATGTTGGCGGTCCATGTACAAAAGCCCACCAGAATCCCACCGGCTCTGCCAGGAATTCCCACCCGTGTGCAAACGGTGCCATGGGCAGAAGCAGCTGTCGGCGGGAGTTCAGCCAAAATGACTGCCAAGCTAATCACGATTTGGCCTTCCGTTGAGGCAACTGTGGCGGGAATACATCCTACTTTGAGTTGAGGTAATTGAAGGAAATTAGGTTTTCCACTTCCTTTTCCATCTTGAACCCCATCGTCCAGGTACCTTCTTTGCTGCTCCAACTACACCATAACGCCAAACGACGCTGTCGCCAGGATATAAGGTAAGCAACTTTTACAATTGTCTTACTGTGAATCGTGTGTTGACAACTGCTGTAGCCTCGTGTATTTTTGCATTGCTCTTACACACAATGTTTTCTTCTGTGTAATGCAGAAGTGTACATTTTACAATATATCAAGGTAAAATGAACACACATGTATTGACATTGAAAAAAGTATTGTTGTTGTGGTACTTAGGGGTGTTGTGCTTATGGTGACTATGGGTGTGCATTCAATAGTTTGTGTATGTTGTTTGTGTGGCATGCAATATGTAACAAAAAGGTTCAAAACAGATTACCTACATATGTTTTTAAGGCAAACACAACATATATGTGTACTGACATGAAAATACATTGTACTTACCAGTCTACACTCACTCTGTCAGCAAACTGCTGCTAGGGCTATGCCAGCACAATGGGAACATCAAAATAGGCTTGGTGGAATAACGCGGCCTGATGGCGAGGGAGCCAGAAAAGCCAGCACACCCCTAAATACGGCAGGCAGGACTTCATCAACTCGACTGGGTACTTGAAACCACCACCACGGAGAGATAGCGGGAGTACTGCCAAGATCTAATCAGGCCCCCAATTTGATCTGAATGCATAGTATTACTATAACAACAATTATTGCAACATTGATATAAAAAAATCCCCATTACCGAATATCCCGACAACCAAGACCAGATGAAACTCAAGTTAAAATCAAAGCAGTCCTGAATCTCATGTTATTTCTTGACACTGTCCTTAACCCCTTCCATGCTGCGCAGATTCCGCCGCTGTGCTGACGGAATCTTGCGCGGGCGTGGTCATGACGGAACGGTTCCGTCATGAGCACAGCTCAACCGTGGCTCATGACGGAACCGTTCCGTCATGAGCACCGAAGGGGTTAATATGATCCTTCTGTTCATGGATACTTAAGGAGGTGTTAGGAAGGTATGTGCAACATTAAGACCCTACTATCGCACAGACCCCCATTTGGACACAAGGATTAATCTTAGACCATTTCCTTCTGTGAGAGCATGGTCTTCGGGGCATCTAACTGATCTGGATTCAAACCTAAAGAAATAGCATTGGGATTGATAACTTCTTCCAGTATTTGAGCATTGTGCCTAGTTTCTCGGATGGCCTGCCCTTCCCCACAGTTGTGAAACGGAAAGGAGAAAAATGTATTTGTTTTGGAAACATCACGGTACCCTTACTCAGGGGCGGCTGGTGACATTTGTAAGTGGCGGGGCGTAAAATTTGTGGCAGCGCGCAACATGGCGAGCAACCTAAGGAGGGAAACATTTTGCAGTACAAGAAAATGCAGGTGTACATTTCTAAGCAGCAAAATGTGCAAGTGGACAACAGTTAATCTTAACATTAATGTTATGCTCAATTAGGCACAGAAGGTAAAGGGTCCTGTGAGATCTGCAACAGTGCAAATGTTTTTGGAAAGATATACACAGTTCTCTTCTGATTAGTCTGCATTTACTGACTGGTGTATATATTCACTATTTTAAAATGTTTCATTATGCCTACTGTACACCATTACATTTTTTTGGGGGTGGTACAAGAGGCTGAAAATAGCCTGAATGTCTTAACTGCACAGCAGATTACAAGAAAGCTGTTAATCCCGAAACAGGCCCCTGAATTACAACTATATCTCAGTCATAAAAAAAAACTATCCACGATGATGGTGAATCTCATCTAACATCGAGGCAGCAGCGGACAGCCGTGCGCTGGGCACACCCTCACTGGCACACATTTGTTTTCTCCAGCAGAGGTGTATCGTAATCATATCCTCCTGATGAGATACACAACCGGGCTGGAGAGAACATGTTTGACCCAGGGTCCCCTAGGGCCTGAGCCTGACGCAGATTTCTGAGGGCATAGGGGAGGAGGCAGAGAGTGGAGACAAGCGTGGGGAAGGGGGCGCAATGGAGGAACAGTGGCCTCTGCTCCTGGCAGACTGCAGGCTCGCTCGCACCAGGCCTGCCCATGCCTCGCTACTTGGAAGTCAGTCTGCAGCTATTGGATGCTATCACTGACTGACTGACTTCAGGCAAGCGGGGCTAGGTTCGGCCGTGGCAACCTGCGGTTTGTAGCTCTGCTCCATCGGCATTGGAAACGTTTGCCTGGTAATGGTGAGCCCCACCACCAGTAGAAGACAGCACACGGTGATGGCTGCTACCAGCTAGATAACCAGGTGTGCATTCTTGGCGCTACATGAACATAATTCTGACCGGTGACAGCAGCAAGAGGAGCCGGAAATAGTTCTGCTAAACACACACCCTACAACACTGTACACTTCCCTCCATTACGGGCCAGTTACATCACGAGCATCAGCAATCGATTCTTTCCCTCGCTGGTTGGCTTTAAGTGCGCAGCCGCTGACTGAGCAAGTCACAGCTTATCTTTTTCATACAAGCGCGCGCACAACTTCATATTCAAACATGAAGCGTCTTGGCTGTTTGCAACTCAAATCAAAGAAAATGTTTGATTCACACTAGTAAAATGCAAAAAACATTTTCTTTGATTTAATTTACAAACAACAAAGACGCTTTAAATCCAGTTTGATTCTCCACTGATTTCTATTCCAAGTGATCGGATTTCCTTTGGCAGCCGGAGAACAAGCACTACTGTTGCACCATATTTTAATTTTCACCGTTTAGGATTTTAGGAAGTGGAACTTAACTTACTTTGAATGCAAATGCTACTGGCACTGCTGCATTCCAGATCAGGAAGGGCGACAGAGCTGGAAAGCTATGACTCATCGTCTCTCCCACTTCCTCTTGCGTAATGAGATGGCAGGGGAGGAATAAAGACTGCAGCCTGCTTCAGCCATCCTAAGCCCGTCCCCTCTTGTGATGATGACGAGTGTTTAATCGTTGCCAGTGCCACCCACTCCCTCGTTCTTCCTATCAGCTTGACACTCCCACCTGCCATTGAAAAGAAAGGAGTTCTGTGAACTCCTCCCAGGGCCATTGTGTAAGCGCCCAAAAAGAACCCTTATTCACGGCATTCAAAGTCGGCACGCCCTCTGCCATGATGTCACTGCTGTAGATTGTGCCTGCTGGTCGAAGAATACCTCGCCCAGCAGGCATGCGCAGCAGAACCGTACCTCTGCAAAGTTGCTCACAGCTGCCATAAATATGACTCATGGGAGCAGCAAGTAACCAAATAAATTTGTTTCAGCTGCCGTTTTGTAATTCTTTTCTTGCCTCTCCCCCAAGAGTGGCAGGGCAACGCCCATTTCGCCCATTAACACCAGCCGCCCCTGCCCTTACTGCTGCTGGAGAGGATGAACATCAGCGTGTCTGATAGCAGGGATGATATAACCCAGTCACTGACTCTACTGTGCTCTTAAATCAGCCAGTGATATGCTTTCTTGCCACAAACAAAAGGAGCACAGTCCCTTCAACATTTGCGAAACACAATATCCGTTGGAAGATGGTATTCACAGAGTTGCCTTGTAATGTATGATTTCTACAACAATGTCACATTCACTCTAGTCCAACAAGACTCTCCAGTTAGCAGTTTCTCGATGTTCACAGAACGAGCCCCTGGTAAAAGAAATAAGAGGAATAACATAAGGTGTATAGCCCCCAGTGGGAGTATTGCATTATTTGTGGTCTTGGAAAGACTCAGGGGAGATACCTCCATGTTCTGACAATCTGTGACCATGATATAACAGTTGAAAACAAGTTTTGTTTTCCTGAGGGGGCATTCTGATCAACGGCACACACCCCAGAACACCAGCAAGTGCATGCATATCCAGCACGAAGAAAGATTCAATGTTTGGTATTGTTTCTCAAGCAGCAACAAGCAGGAGTTGTTTTCATACACAGAATGTCAGCTCCACTCAAAGATAGATGCAGTAGTTAGGTCTTTGGATAACACCCCATTCCACAGCAATGAAAAATTCCACCGAGAGCCAAAGACTGAGGGCAGTGACAGAAATAGCACGTCAGACCCACGAGGGATCCAGTATCTAAGAGATGGCTACTTACCTTAGGCGGAGTTGCCAAAGATGAAGGGTGATGGGCGAATCATTACAGGGTTGTGTCAGTGCAGACGAGTAGGTTGGGCATTGGAGATCCCAGCCACAGGCACGTCGCAGGACAGCAAGAGGAGCTCCAGCAGGAGGCCCCAGCCTAGGGCTTGACGAAGATCCAGAATAGGGCTCCGATGGGTAGGAGCCTCGGGGAGGTGAAACACACTTGCACTGGGAGAAGTTGACTCGCATTGCCAGCCTATGACACTTAGCAGATGTGTTGGCGATGAGCAGCACCAAGTAGGGTCCATACCAGTGAGGCCTTAGAGTGAACCTTCTGTGATGAATCTGGATGTAGTCCCAGTCCCCTGGTTGGAGGGAAGGGCAGACTTCAGTCGGACTCTGAGGTAAGGCAGCTTGAACCTGGGAATGGAAACTGGATAGACAGTGTATAAGCTTTCTGCAATATTGGAGGACAGCACAATCATTCTACTGCAGGTCTAACTCAGCAGCTGAGATGGGAAGGTTTGAGGGTAACATCATGGAACAGCTAATAACACAATATCATAGGAGCTTAGTCTAGTACTTTCAGTTGGTATGGCCCCGGTGGAAAACAGAAATTGGTGCAGGGTATCATGCTATTTCAATTGTGTTTCAGAACGTATCTTTGCTATCTTGTTTTTAAGTGTACTATTATTTCTCTCTACATTTCCGGCCGATTCGGGGTGATAGGCACAGATTGCTGGTCAAACGTTAAAGTTTGCAAATCTCCTGTACCACAGATGATATGAAGTGTGTTTCTCAGTTACTCAAGAGGCAACTCAGGATCCTAAAATAGGGAATTAAGTTCCTAAGTACTGGTCTTGCAAATGTAAAGGTATTGGCTCTCATGCAGCGATAACCGTGGAATGTTATGTGGATGTTCATAGCAGACTGGCTGATGATGAAGGTGGTTGGCAGTTCAAGAGCTGTGCAGTTTTTCTAATAAACCAACTCCTATTCAAACTGTTCCTGAGTGAATTACTACACCATCCTTACAAACTGAAAGTATAATGCCAGTCACTAGCACAGAGAAATATGAAGCAGGCCTAGGCATCTGGATAAAATCCATTGAAAGGTGAAGAAAAGGGGTCCTAAGGGAGAGAGTGAGTGGTGGGGGTGGTCTTAATCCCTTTCCCAGCATCATGGGAGTGGAAGGTGACAAAGAAATGGCAATGATTTTGGGGCACAGAGGGAAAAGGTGCATACCAGTGGGTTGTAGCAGCATGTATCATGCCATCCCTACAGACATGGGCTGCTCCATGATACAAGTTTGAAAGGTGGAAGAGTCAACATTGCGGTGCAACCACATGCCCTGAGCTGTCTCTCCACGCTCCTTTAGGGTCCCTTGTAAATATTCGCTTGACCCAATACTGTTCTCACTCTCAAAGACCTGTCCCTTCAGCAGAGACAACTCTTTTAGGGAAGGCACAGGAAAGAAATCGGTCTCTACAACATACATAGCAGCATCCTTGGTTTGCGATAAAGCTGATTTCTTAGCAGCTGATTCAGCGGCGGCATTTCCATGGGACATCTCATCATGTGGATATTGGTTGGCAGCATATTTCAATGCCTCAATCTTTTGTGGTAACATAAAAACATTCAACAAATTGTGTACATACAGGCCGTTCCTAATGGCGCTACTGGTAGATGTCAAGCATCCCTATTGCATCCAGAAGTGCCCTAAGTCATGTGTCTCTAAAAACTCAAACTTTGAATCCATGAACAGACTCACAATCTTTTTCTTGGACAGGATGCAGGATCGAGTAAAGCAACAAGCTCAGCAACCTGGGCGTACTTCACCCGGGGCAATCAGCACCTTTCAACAGTTTGATATACAGTGCTTGCAGATTAACCGGCAACTCGTACACCTTCGTCCTTTTTATGGCATGCGCAATCCACCAAATAGATTAATTCATAGTTTGGTATGGGTACATCCATTAGATCAATACAGGGCTTTGTTACAAGCATGTCTCAAACGATCACATTAGACTATGACGCTTTAAGGATGACACATAGGACACTTCAGAACTAACGTAGTGAATGTTAACAAAGGGTGGGTGGGACTCTTAGACTGTTGCCCAGAAAGATCGCACACATAGGATGAGTGATAGCGTTAATTACGCGAATTGGGATATAGAGCATCTAGGCACCTTAGGTTGGTTAATGTGGTGCATTATGGGAGTTGGAGTACAGTGGTTTCAGTACGTATATGAGACGTTACAATGTGGGGTTGTATTGTGGTTGAGGTTGAGTTAGATCTAGCACAGGAAGAAACGAGGGTTGACATCTAGATGGATATTGACCACACGAATGTGAGCATTTAAACAACGTAAATAGAATGCAATGGAAGATATAGGGTTAAGAGATGACGGTGAACCCTTAAGTGGGAGGGTTTATCAGAGGGCGGAGATACAACCCAGGTGCTTTAAATGTAGACATTTTGTAAAAAATCCGCGAGGTGATGGGAAAGACCTTTGGTACGTAACGATTCGGGCGGGTGAGATTCTGTTTTTAGATCAACCAGTGTACATAAGGCATTAACGCAAGGGAACCGTTACACGGGGATTTAAAGGTGTAATGTAAACGTGAAAGTAACAAGGGAGGTGGATCCGGGCATCAACTTAGTGGCTTGTATGGCTACAATTAGCGGGAAGACGTTAGTTTTGTGGATGAGTCAAGAGCTTACAATCGTTTTGAACATGAATGTACATGGATAATCAGACTGAAATGCTTGGTATTAAAACATTGATTTTTAATTGTAGAATACACCTGACGAAGGGCCATGAATGGCCCGAAATGCATTGGGTTACCGAGATGAACTGATGAGGATTACTCACGCACACTCCTAGCTACCGATTAAGGCCCGTTGGCATTTCTGCAGCGTTTAAGGTTACAGTGTTGAATGTGAGATGTCCCTCATGTGACTATGGACTAAACTTGGAAATTATGATTATTCCTTCTTGACAAAACTCGAATAAATTGTGAACAGACTTGGATCAACTTGCTGCATCATTGTTATGCACTCATTATCGCTGTGCGTCCGGAAATGGAGTGAGATGTTGCCCCATTTTGTCTATTGTTTTTCACAAGCTCAGTTACAACAAGACAGTCATGAGGTGCACCCTCCTCAGTGTTAGGCATTAGAGGAGTAGGGTTCAATGTGGGCAACGGAGAAGAGTGATATGAGAGGCAGACCACAACAGAATTTCATACTGGGACAATCTGGCAGTGAAAAGGTGTTGTGTTTTGGTGGTGAGGAGAAGAGTAACAACATTATGAGGCACAGCGACCATCAGTGTGGAGCTTAATACAATATCTTAAGAAGGTTTAATAAGATAGGCAGCAGCGGCTACGAAGTGCAGAATTGTAGGTATCCCAATTGAAAAAGTGTCTAAAGCAGCAGAATTATATACTATGGGCTTTTTCTAATCACCAATGATCTTGCATCAGGAGCCCAAGGGAAAAACCATTGTGTCCATGACAATACAGAATAAAGGGGGTAAGGGAGCCCCAAAGCTGATGCAGAGGCCAGGGCTTGTTTTATTTGTATAAATGCCTTTTTGGCTTCACTGCAAAGGTTAAGGGGTGCCTTTTACAATCTAATCATGCAGGGGTTTTGTCACTGTGGCATAACCTAGGATCTACTGCTTACAGTAGCCAGCCATGCGAACGAAAGTTCATAGCTGGTAGACGGTCACTGGGCGGGACTATGTAAAGATGGCTAAAATTCACTCAGGTGATAAGTGGCACTCTCTTGTGGGGATTTCATGACCAAGATATTGTGTTCAGTGAAAGCAGTCTGTAGTTTCTGTTTCTGTCCCTTCTTAGCCAATTCAGTGAGGACATAGAGGGAGCTGACCTTGCAGTGACCTAAAGTAACATCAACCTTTTGCACTAACTAGAGCTCTGGGAAAAGATCAAAGTATCCAAATCTTTCTTTAAAGCTTACGAAAAGATTTACAGGGATTCTGTAAATCCTTGAGGAAGCCTCCACCACAAAAGTTGAAACCCAATAAATGAGAATGCGAAGAGGAACTGGTTTTCTTCCTGTATAGGGATGGAGAAGAAGGCGGAGCAACAATTGACCACAGTAGACCACTGGGAGTCTGCAGGTATACAGCAAAAGATGGTAGCTGGGTCAGAGATCACAGGTAAACTATGGACAACCAAATTATTAATGGCCCTAAGACCTTGGACAAATCTTTTCATATAAGTTGGGGTATTCTTTGGTATTATATGTGCTAACAACCTGTACCAAAACTCCCTGCTTCATCTAGTCAACAATAGCTGGGCAAAATCCTTCCTTAACACTGGGTTTTAGGGGGTACTGAAGGATCTGAGGCCATTTCTTTTGTGAATTAATATGGATTTTCACTGGCTCTATATAGGAAATGTTCCCCATATCACTGGTCCCAGTGGACCACAATGTACTGGCACCTGGGAAAATGAGTCAGTTAGGTCTTTTGTCAGTGCAGTACTATTTACAACAGGTTGACAAATTGTATTTTTCACAAACCAATGCCAAAACCTCATGCAGTATGTTTAGGTATATTTAATCCGGTGTATGGAACACAGTGCAGTTGAGTCTGCAAAATGTCCTGACTCAACAGATTGGCTAGTGAGGTAGGCGTTAGTAAGAGAGCATGTTTGTCTGTAATAGGACCAAGGTTGATGGAGGCGGGGTGATAAATGTGGTGGGGAACACGCTGATTTGAAATACCAACTGTATTTATGGACAAGCCTTATGAATAGTAATGAAGGCAACTCAGAAGTTTTCAAGAAAGAGGGGATGGTGCCAATGTCAAATAAAAGCAGGTAGTGCATTTATCTTTTATACAATCAACTTAGGGACCATACTGATCTAAGCAAATCAGGGTGTTCAGGGCACAGTCGGAACCTCTGAGGAAGACCTAACATTCAGGATAAGTGTTGTATTTGATTTGTTTACATTTGGGTGGGTCAGCAAAACCAGGTACATTTGAAACAGTGATAGAGCAATTCCTTTTCCAATGCTTCAATTGACTACAGGCAAAAAATGACCAGGGTCAGATTCGGATCACAATTAGGCCCGGACACTGCCAGAAAAAGTGGTCCACATTTACAGAGCATACTGTTTCATAAAACACCATTTGGTTAGTCTCTGAGGTCTAATTTTTAGAGAAATGTTTTGTGAATTAAACATTATAAAACTTATAGAGCCAGTAACATTGGTGAAGACTAGAAGCACTACAGCCCTGAAAACTGAATGCTTAGTTATAGTCTTAATGCCTTGCACAATGTAGTTAGATGCCTTCTCTCTACCAACTTTGTGCGTGACTCTGATCATCACATAAATCAGAAATCTAGTACAAGTTAAGGGGAAAGGGTTAGGCTGGAATCTCTGGGAACAGAGCGTGTAATGCTAAAAAGAGAAGAAGCAGTTATGAAATTCTTCCTTGGAGAATAGAACCTCTAATGACAAACAATCAAGAAATACATTTTGCATAGCAGCCATAAAAACATTTAGCAAAACACTCAAAAGCAATTAAAGATGGCGCCCTCAAGAATGTTGCACTCTTCCCTGAATGATAGCACATTTTGCTCCAAGACGTGACTGTCCTAGCTCCACTATGGTCCACTTGGTAGGGCCTCTGAGAATCAAACCTTTGATAACAAGGAGAGAGAAAAAATGTCGAAAGCTCCCCAAAATTAATACAATTTAGCGCCCTCGGAAGTCTGGCTTTATCTTGAATTTATGTAGATTTTGTCCAAAGTATTCGCTCCATGGCTGGAGCTGAAAATGTAATACGCTTGTTCACTCGCTTGAAGACTAAACATTGTGCACAGGGTGGAAAGGCACCCATTCCCAACCAACTTTGTGCTAGACATTGATCATTAAACAAACCAGAAATCTCACACAGAGTAAAATGGGGAAGGGTTAGTTCTGGATCTCTGGGAACAGAGTCTACAATGACCAAGAAAGAACAGGTCTTAAACTCTCATGGGTTCTTCTCTCTGCAAATCACAATTAAGGGGCTTTAGGGAACAGAACATGCAGCAACAAAGAATAACAAGAGTAAGTTTACTTGTTTACGATGCAGTGTTGGAGTTTGGCCCTGTGGTGCTTTTGGTTTATGAGAGTCACTGAACAGAAAAGGCTAGGTAAACACTCTGTAGTTCTGTTTGGGAGGGTCGGCCTGCCTTCTGCCTAAGCCTCAGGAGTTGGACTGGGTCCCTGAAGGCCTTAACACGGATTTTTACTGCTGGGAAAGGCAGAAAAAGATTGGGGTCTGAATTGGGGTCTAAAAGGATGAAGAAGTAGCCTGTTGAAGCAGGTCTTCTATGTGCCTGTTCACTTTGACCTCCTGCTGTGACTTCTGGATAAGATTCTCCTAGTGGTAAGCGCTGTAGAGTCCAATTTGAAGTTGTCTGATGCAAGCTGCCTGCCAGCTGCTTTTATGTCCTTCACCTGGCTAACATGGGCATGGTAACGAGGAGATGGGAAGGAAATCTATTACTTCAATCCAGGAAGTGCGCCTTACTGGCTGACTGAGAAGGGGGGGTGTTTAGATCCGTGAGACAGAAACTCACAGGCCTGCTGTTTTCCTACTCATGCAGGCAGTAAGTAGAGTGAGGGAGGGGTGTGGCCACATGGAGGACAGGCAGGATATTGGAATGCTCCTTTCTGCATGAGAGAGAAAGGAAGGCCACAAACATTACCCAACAACGTCCCCAATCCAAACTGAGGAGGGAGTCTCTGAAAAATGTGAACACAACAAAATGTTGCTGTCCTAGCACAAGCCTAGGCACTCCCTAAATAACAAAAAGCACACAAAGAACATATAAGCAGAATTGTGCATCCAAAAAGGGGCACAGAATGACTTAAGTGTCAGAGCACAGCCTCCGCAACATAGAAAATCCAGACAGTGGGTTATACTAAGTGGGATTAAATGGAATTTTTGTACTTTTGCTTCAGTGTTCAATGGAACTTAATTTGTCCCTCTCTGAAAAATGGGACAGTAATTATATTTTGGCTCGGCAGGAGAGGGGAAATTGCAGCAATGCCTGATCTTTGCTAGGTTTGCTACCTGGAATGTTTGTTACTGGCATTGCCGGTATTTTCATGTCCTGGCCAATACGAAAATGAATGTTCTGAAGCTGCCTTAATGATTCGTGACTAATAGTCAGGGCCACTGGAATTATGAGATTGTGTGACTACGGTCATTTTCACATGGTTATAGATTTGCCACATTTACCACACAATCCTGCTGTAGAATCTGCAGATGGTAACAAAAAAACATTTTTGATTCTAGCTCAAACGGTTCGAAAAGTTACTAAAACTGCAGTGACACACATTGCCACATGATGGAATGCCCTTTGCAAAGGTTGACTGGTCACCTTTCTGTTGCTTATTGCTATATTTTTGTGTTAACTGGATACTAAAAGGTGCAACCAATGCACAGTCAGTCTTAACAAGTTTTAAAATGACAAATCAAGGAAGTAATACTATCACAAAATGTGCCACACTGTGCCGCATAATTTGCCTTTCCTCGCTGCATAATTTACTCAAACCTGCTACATAATTTGGTCCTCCATTGCTGCATAATTCCAGTGTCTCTGCTGATAGCTAAACTAAACAAAGGCAGAAAAGCTGTGTTAAAAATACGGATGTTTTTATATAAAGAATCTTCTTTAAGTATCCTGCTGCGGTCTTTGCAGAATCATAAAACATGAACAGATGGGTATTTTTTTATTGTTGCTGTATTTCTTTTACAGTTTTATATAGTGTGAGCTCGATCCGAGGGCACTGGAGTGCTATTCATGAGAACCAGTTGCATTTCAAAAGATGAGATTCATTTTAATTTTAGGGCCAGGATGTTGAGCCGATGCCGGGACTCGTATCTGATTACCCATATCCACTGCAGCGCTGATCTTTCTGCCACTTTCTATGTGGATAATGCACACTCCCCCTCCATCAAGGCCTAAATATGAGAGGGGGTCGTTCCGGGGAAAGACATTGGGGAAAATGTGACAGTAGCCCAAAAGTCATAGCAACACCTGGCCCCCAGCAAGGCCCCTTCTCTTACTCACCCGTTCCCCAGGCCACCATTGCCTCAGGGTGATGTCATGGGAGGGGGTTAAGGAAAGGCCACAGCTGCTGATGGGCCTAAGGCCAAATCTTCACCTGCCCCCTACCGCCGGCAAAGCTGCCTTATTGTCCCCGTCCAATGCCCTCTGTGGAAAGGGGAAAAACAAAAAAAACCATAGTGCACTGAGGCACCGGCGCATCGCCCAGTATCTGACTGCCCGCTTTGCCAATCGACCCTGACCGTAACCCATCAGCACCCTGGGCTCCCCCTCTGCCCCTTCCATTGCCCCTCCCAGCTCTTCCTCCTCTTTGTCCACCTTTTAGTTACCCCTTTGCTACCCCCTTGCAGAGACTCCCCATCCTTTCCACTTCATGCTCTGCTGCAAAGTCTGCAATCACAAAGACATAAGTTTAGATTCACAATTCTGTCTCTTTTTCATTGCATCTCCTCAGATTCACTAAGAACCCCTACAAAAGGCAGCATCTACAGCTTTCTTAGACGTTTCTGTTGGAAGGGCACAGTAGAACAGCATTAAAACACATCCTAAACTTTGTCTAAATAATCTGCTGGTGTTTTGCCCATATTCTGTTTGCAATTTTAAATCTTGGACCAGTCTGTTTTTACCAGGCACACACCTGTAACCGCTTGCAACAACGCATCCTTTGTCATATTCTGGGTCCCATCACTCGCAAGGTCCTGTAGTGGCCAAGCTGACTTTTCAACTAATCCAAACTCTCACTTCACTGGGTACTACTAAGCGAAATAATTGATTCGCATCCACCCAGTTTGGTCCATACACTTTAAACACAGTGTGCAGTGCCTCGCAAAACTTGGCAGGGTTTTCTCTAATGCAGGGGAATTGTTGGTCAATACTCATTAAATCAGAAGGGGCTCAAAAGACATGAACAATGAATATCCTCAGGAGCGGGGTTGCAACTAAATTGAAGAAGGCTATCATGAATGGGCGGGGTGGGGATCTTCATTGTCTGCGTCGCTTGAGGGAGGAGAAGCTACTGCCCTCTCTCTTCGCATTCAGCTTCTAGCCGGTCAGTCTGGATTCCTTCTTAGACTTTCTCTGGCAGTGGTGTGGCTGCTCTCACTGTGATCTCTACCCCAGGCTGGGACCAAAGACACTGTCAGTAGAGACCACTCCACAGTGGTGGAGGCTGCGCCCTGTCTAGTTATTCACACGCTTCTGTAAGATGATCTACTGTCAGTTGCTTAAATGAAATTTCTCACTTTTGCGTTACCTGCTTGTGCTCCATCAGCTGGTGGTTCTGAAGGTGCTGCTCAGTTTTCAGGTGCATCTACAGCAGCAACCCCAGCCCCATTGGCCGGCATGTGTAAAACATCCTACGAAATTCCTTTTCCCACTTTCCTTATCTTCCTCTTGTGGTTCAGTGATCATGGGGAATAAATAGGAAGGGGCAGAGCAGTTAGAGTGCACCTCTAACTCTGTCCACAAGGAGGCTTATTTGGTATTCCAGCATCTCCTGGTTCTGTTTCATACTATTGACTTGTGTTTCATGTTCGTGCTTATTAGCCTCCTCATGCCATTGTGGAAAGGGTTGCCATTGTTCATCCCCTGTGCTGTTTTAAGGGCCCTTTGACTTCCTTTGCAAGTTCCTTAATGTCTCTAGATTGAAGGCGCCATGTTCAGGAAGTGGTTTCTTCCAGTCTTCATTAGCGAGTCCCACCCACTGTTTCTTAAATTTGTATGTGGCTTTTACTGCACTGGTGGTACATAGCATTGGCGGGAGTCCCCTTTGGTAAGGATTCAGTACTTTTAGATCTCTCTGCCCCATCACTGTTCATTCATTCACATATGGTCAACAGTTCATCCCGTAGACGAGGGGGTGGGGAAGAAAACAGATACAGGATCAATCAATCAATCAATCAATCAATCATGAAATTTGTAAAGCGCACTACTTACCCGCGAGGGTCTCAAGGCGCTGGGGGTGGGGGGTGCTGCTACTGCTCAAAGAGCCAGGTCTTGAGTAGTCTCCTGAAGGTAAGTAGGTCTTGGGTCTGCCGTAGGAGGATGGGGAGGGTGTTCCAGGTCTTGGTGGTGAGGTAGGGGAACGATCTGCTGCGGGTGGTCACTCTTCGGATGCGGGGGACGGTAGCGAGGGCGCGGTCGGCAGGGTGTAGCAGGTGAGTCGTCTGTTGAGGTATGCTGGTCCGGTGTCGTGGAGTGCCTTGTGTGCGTGGGTGAGGAGTTTGAAGGTGATCCTCTTGTTGATGGGCAGCCAGTGCAGGTCTCTCAGGTGGGGTGTGATGTGGCTGTGTCAAGGGATGTCCAGGATCAGGCGGGCAGAGGCGTTCTGTATGCATTGCAGTCGTTTCAGCAATTTGGCTGGGGCTCCCACGTAGAGGGTGTTTCCGTAGTCCAGCCTGCTGCTGACGAGGGCCTGGGTGACCGTTCTTCTTGTGTCGGTTGGGATCTACCTGTAGATCTTCCGGAGCATGCGGAGGGTGTTGACTTGCTTGGTCATGGAGAGTGTTGAGTCGAGGATGAACCCCAGGTTGCGTGCATGGTTGGTGGGTGTTGGTGCTGCTCCCAGGGCGGTCGGCCACCAGGAGTCGTCCCAGGCTGAGGGGGTGGAGCCGAGGATGAGGACCTCCGTCTTGTCCGAGTTCAGCTTCAGACAGCTGTTCCTCATCCATTCGGTGACGGCTTTCATTCCTTCATGGAGGTTGGTTTTGGCGGTAAGGGGGTCCTTGGTGAGGGAGAGGATCAGCTATGTGTCGTCGGCATAGGAGACGATGTTGAGGTTGTGCAGTCTGGCGGACGCTCTGGGTTCTACCGGAGAGGAAGGTGGCGGTCCATTCCAGAGCCTTGTCTCGTATCCCTGCGTTGTGAAGGCGTTTGCGTAGGGTGCTGTAGCAGACAGTGTCGAAGGCGGCTGATAGATCCAGGAGGATGAGGGCCGCGGTTTCGCCTTTCTCCAGCAGGGCCCTGATGTCGTCGGTGGCGGCGATGAGGGCGGTTTCGGTGCTGTGGTTGCTGCGGAATCCGAACTGGGACGGGTCTAAGGATAAGGGATCCCTCAGTTATTTCATAACTGATCTCATGGAGGGGTCATCGAAAGGTATCATACACTTACAGCCAAAGATCAAATTGCATTTCGCCAACCTTTGCTTGTATGCTCTGGGGGACTAGTCAATGAACCTGCGAGGCTGGATCAGAGGGCTTCTTTCTCACACACATTCATCCTTCAAGGATGTGTGCTTCGGGTCCAGGCACCCCTGCCTATCTTCTCCATTTCCACTCTATTTATAGAGACTGCTTGATCTAAAACAGGGATTTACACAATCATACAATCTTTGCCTTTGAACGTCTCCAAGTCCTACCTCTCACATCTGGGCTAGTCATGTGGAGTCCTGTCCATTGCCTGCCCTGCTCGCAGGGAGAGACATTTCTTGGCAAATAATGCACCAGGTTCTGTAAAAGAAAACCTACCTCCAACTCCCCCTCCACACCGTCCCCCCTGCTGCCCATCCTGGAGAAAAAAAGCCTTAGTCTCTGACAAATACAGGATTATATCTTCCTTCACGTTAAAGACACAAATTTATTTTTTACAGCCGGTCTATAGCTTCTAAATTTGCACTCTAGTGACACTGACGGGTTTACAGGTCAGAATAGGACATATAAATAATTCAAATAAACCCACAGTTGTTTGATAAACCTTCTAAAGCATCTGAATCGCTGTTGACCTAAAGTTATTATCTACTACATCTGTAGCATCAACTCCAAGATAGACTGGGTGCTCTGGTGCAATAGGGAAGTAGAACTGCTGCACAGAGGTGAGGTGATCTCAGGAGGATGTCTTGAAACTTGGGAGGTTGCCCTCCTTTAGGGATTAGGGAGGTGAGTCATGCCCATTCCCCTAGATCACAAACCCACTAGGAACTCAATGTATCAGAGGCCAGCATATGGGGGGAAAAGCAGACAATGGACACCCGAGTAGCCATGGCCAGCATAATGCTCCCATCTATTGTTCTTGTCACTTTACAACATTAATTGCTCAGGTTGACCTTGAGCAAGTGGGCAAGGAGCACCAGAAAAGTGTCTGGAAAGGATGGTGTGCTTCCCAATTTTTAGGTCAAGCCTAGGTCGTGCATGCACTGTCTCTTTGAGATATGCTGTATTCGCTCTGGGCTTACAACCCGTCCATTGGCTTTTTATTCGTCCCTTCATTTTTTGTTAAAAAATGCTAGCTTGTTAGTGTTTAACCTCTCCTCTTTCTCCCTCCTTTTTGTGTTTTTGATTCCCTCCCACAGAGGAACTCCCAATTACTGTTAACATTACGCTTCTGTGTTTATGTGTTCATTTGGGGGACTATTTTTTCTTTGATTCCTGCTCATGTCATTGTTTGCCCGTCTTCTGTGGTTCAGCTTTGGCGCCCGTCACTTAATCTTGCCATCCCATTCAAATACCGAGATGAAATGTCAGATGCTTCAGAAACTGTGTTTGAGAGTACCTCTTTAATTTTCTCTGACATCAAAGTGTGAGGATTTCGCCCAGATACCTCCCACTTCCCTGCTTGTTGTTTTTGCAAGCCTTGTCACCTGGCCTTCAGCAGCCCAACCTTGCAGTAAAGTTAAGGGCAAGACTTGGGGAACTCTTGTTGCATTTTCTCTGACACTTGTTTATATAACGTTAACTCGAGCAACCTGAAGGTGTTGGAGCACTTTACATGGGTGCCAGTTACATTACACAATGTCAGATTAATTTTTGAGGGCATTTTTATAGACTCAACTGACCCAAAGATGTAGAAGCGCTTTACAAAAGCTCCAGTTACATTACACAAGGTCAGGTTTATTTTGTTTGTTTTTAGGTGCATGGAGATTAAGTGATGTCGATGCTGTCCCTGTTTATTTATTATTTCCCCTCTACCTGACAAATGGGAGCAGCATTCGTCCCTCCCACCTCCTCTCATGCCGCTGCAGGCCCGTTGCCCCTTCCTGTCCTCCTCTCAGAACTATAATTTCAAAGCACATTCACAGCAGCTTCCCAGGGACTGTAAGGCATTTTTTTATTATATAATGTGAACTTGAGAAACCCAAAGGTGTTGGAGAGCTTTACATGAGTGCTAGTTACATTACACAAGGTCATATTAATTTCTGGGGGCAGTTTTTATAGACCCCCAAACTCAACTGACCTGAAGGTATTGGAGCACTTTGCAAAATGGCCAATTACATTACACAAAGCCAAGTTCTTTTTTTTGTTTTTAGGTGCACAGACATTATTTGATGCTGACACCGTACCTGTTTATTCATGTTTTCCCCTCTACCTGACAAATGGGAGCAGCATTCGTCCCTACCACCTCCTCCCATGTGGCCGCATGACCGCCCCACTGCCGCTTCCTGTCGTCCTCCGCCTCTCAGAGCTCTATGTTCAAAGCACATGCACTGCAGCTCCCCAGGGACTGTGAGACTTTTTAATTATATAATGTGAACTTGAGCGATCCGGAGGTGTTGGAGCACTTTACATGAGCGCTTGTTACATTACACAAGGTCAGATACATTTTTGGGGGCATTTTGATATAGCGCAAACTCAACTGACCCAAAGGTATTGGAGCACTTTGCAAAAGTCAGATACATTTTTTTGTTTTTAGGTGCACGGAGATTAAGTGATGCTGATGCCCTCCCTATTCATTATTTCCCTCTACCAGACAAATGGCAGCAGTTTGTTGTTGTTGCTATGTCCATTGCTCCTATACCCAGGGAGCTGGGACAGAGGGCGGGGCCGAGGGCTTGCTGGTAAACGAAAGGTGTAAGCAGTGTTTTGAATGGAAAACTCTGGAGAAGGGCACCTGGTTAATAGAGGCCTGGGGGAGGAGGGATATGACGTCTCTATCATTGTAAAGTACTTCACTGCTTTTTTTCATAGACTGTTAAATACTCTAGTGATGCAGTCGCACACAGAATGTTATAATGTTTGTAGGAAAGTAGGATCTGCTTCTTATGGTGACCCCCACTTTTTGTAGTTATGACTAGTCTGGCTGGGATCCTGCTATACAGGACCCCAGCCTATCTGCTTTCTCCCCAAATTGTTATGTATGTACTTTGGTAAAACTCCAGATTGGATACTGGGGTACCCTTATCAGTCCCTAGTATATGGTACACATGTAGGCAGGGCATAGGTACCCCACAGGTCTCCCATAGGCTGAAGCATGTATTATGCCACCTATGAGAGGCCATGCAAAATGGAACCTCAGGTCTGCTACTGCAGCCTGTGTAAGATGGTGCTTGCACCACTTACCTTAGATATAGGTTCACTATATCTATATGTCACTACACCTAAAACTTTATAAGTCATCCCTATAGCAGGCCTTAAAAATCTGAAGGCAGGGTGCTGGGTTTTAGGGTTTTAGGTGAGAGGGTGCTCCTGCATGAGCAGGGCCCCTCTGTAGCCTTCAGAGACCATTCTCCCTGGTTGTCTGTGACACAGCCAGACATATAGGCATTGGTGCATTATAACCTCGTGGTAAACGCTATCTTGAAAACGACTGCAACGATGTATGTCGTGTTTGGTGTCAAACAGCTTGGAATCATACCTCCACATCAGTAACTGGTGTGGGATGTATGATTCCTCCCCTCAGAACCGAGGTTCTGGGGGTACCTAAGTCTACCGGTACCTCTACCGGTACCAACTTTCTCGAGCCTTACAGCACAAAAAGGATGCTGCCAGCCACAGACACGAGTCTGCCCTCCTGCTGCTGAGCCAAGCTCGAGCAGGGGAAGACAGTACAATAGGCATCCTGTCATAGGGAGGTGTTACCACCTCCCAGACAGGATTTAGTGCATTTGGGCTGGGTGGGTGCACTGTTTCAGTGCCAGAAAGTCTGCACAAGGTGCACACTTGGTGTCCCTGTGCATAGTCCAGCTCAAACCAGTTCTGGGAGTCATTTGCTCCTGCTCTGGCACGAAACTGGACAAAGGACATAGGTGTAGCTACCCCTCTGTCCTGCCCTTCCCTAGGAGGGTCCCCTGAATCTTTCCAACCCTGTCCCGTGAGTATAAAATGGGTTACCTGGCTACAGGACATTAGATTTTACATGGACAAGATTTTCCAAGAAGAAACCACTACACTTCGACAGTCTGAACATGCTGGACTTCGCTGGACCTCCCATGGGCTTGATTTCATCTTCCCTTGCTGTCCAAAGCCTCATCAGTGTCCGTGATCCATACAGGCTCCATGCAGGATCCTGTGGACCTCCAAGACATCAGAAGTATCTCCCTTGGGGTGAAAGAGTCACTCCCCTGCATTCGCAGGCACCATAACACATCTGACCGATCTGCTGATCCTGAGCTCCAGCGGACTCCGAAGGCTCCAGCAACATAGGAGGTGGGTTTTTGAAGGTATCTGAGGTTGATCTGCCCTCTCACAGAGTTTGAGGCCAGTATCCCTCGTGGGGACTGTATAACCTGTACACCTGTGCACTGCGTTTACTTACAGCTGCATATGCTTGAAGTTGTGCAACAATTCTGTGCCTTCAACCATTTGTAGCCCTGATTCCAGTGCAATTTCTACAAATGACTCTGGCATCCTCGCACTCTGTGCCCTGCTAGCTGGTATCCTGTGAAACCGCCTTAGGTCCCCTCGCAACTCCTGGGCTTCCAGACTGTGGGTCCACTTGAGGATCAACCCTGCTTTTCTTGGGCTCTCCTTGTTGCTCCAGGCCTTCCCTGACTTCCCCTGCTGTGGTGAGTCTCCTGGTCCTTGCTGGGCCAAAACGACACTGAACTTGACCATCTTTGTTGGTTGCCGCTGCCAAGGCTTGTTGGTGTTCCGGCCGGACCCCTCAGCACTCGACATCCTTCAAGGGACAGCTCGAATTTGGCTCCTGATTGTCCTAGACGTCTCCTGGTCCCTGCAGTTGAAGAGTCAAGATCCCCGTAAACGCACCTGAAGCACTCGACATCGGTAGCAAGTCATCTACCGAGCCCCCGGTTACTTCAAAGTGACCCAGACTCTGTCCCCTCTGCCGTCAGGTTCCTTTCAACAAGAATCCATGTTTGGATTCCAACGGACATTCGTTTTACTTCCAGCAGCAGCATTTCTTTGCAGACTTCCATAAAGAACGTTGAGGGTTTCCGACGCCACTTCGTACCTATGCACCTGGCTCCTCTGGGATAGGTAACTCTGGTACAAAGTTATCCACGGGTGGGGTAGCTCTCCAATCTCTTAAATTCCAATGGTTGTCTTCATAATCTGCTGGGAAGGGTCCTTAATCTTTAATTTTCCTACCACGACTTCCCCACTGAATTGTACGGGGCACGTGGTCGTGTTCTCACTCTGCACCCGTCCTCATTGGGGTCCTACTTACGCACCTTGGGTGGTTCCTTCGGGTCCCAGCAATTCTAAACCTTCTAGACTAGGTCTAGTCTCGAGTCGTGGTTCTTATACCAGTATTTTAGTATATGGTTTGGTCTACCCCTGGAGCCCACTGTGTATTGTTCTACTTACGATTGATTCTTTGTAACTGTAATATTTGAATTGTGTTCTATCCTCGTGTAGAGGATACTAGAGAGTGTTATATATAATAAATACATATTTTTATAACTACTGTGTGGTTTCACTTTCATTTCACCAATACTATAAGGTTGCATTCTGGTAATACAAGCTACTTAACATTCCTTCAATACCTAGCCTGAAGGCTGCTCTCCATAGCTATCACTAGGATAGCTTCCTATAAAGGTTATCTTTAACCTAATCTCCATAAGGGTTGTTTGGACTGGTGCAAGGTGCCCACTTTAATTAGTGGACAGCATATAGCAGGCCAACTTCTCACAGTGGTGTGCATTGTTTGGGATTCAAGCCTGCATTGCTTTACCAGATACATCTTTGTATTGATTAACTGAAAAAACACTAGGCACATATTATACTAGCTTAGATAGTACGTTCTACTGAACTTGGGGTTGGGTAGTCAAGGGTCTAGCACACCCTTTCTCCAACCTTAGAGAGTTTAGTCTCCACTAGGTTAGGTAGGTGCCTACACCACACAACACTAGTATGTCTTCTAAAGGAGAACCCAGTAGTTCTCTGGCCTCTAGATATGATGCTCTCACATTTCAGGATTTGAGAGCCCTGTGTGCTTCTGGGACGCTGAAGACAGGGAGAACAGCAAACACCCAACGTCTCATTGAGGTGTTACTCTTGGATGACCACAAGGTCTGATGAGGTTGATAGAGTGGGTGGGACAGGGGATGATGACAGGTCAGGAGGGGAAACCTTCTATGACCTAGACTCATGCCCTGCACAGGAGGATCAAAATGATCCACCCCTGGAAGACTCAGATCTCCAGGAGGAAGAAGGTGAGGATCATGAGGATACTCACTTCATTCCTCCAGGGAGAGTGCAGAGTTTACCAAGGAGATCTAGATCTCCCTCTGCTGAGTCAGATCATTCTAGACATTCTATAGGGACCTCTGTTTCTAGCTGGAGGGACAACCTGTATGACAGGGAGTGCCCATTTATTAAGCTTGAGAAAGCTAAGCTGAAGCTTAGGTATGAGCAATTGGCCCTGGATAAAGAGTCCCTAGAAGTCCAGAGAGCTAGAAAGAAGTTTGAACTAGAGTCCCATGGTGGCAGCAACAGTGTCCCTGGGGTTAGGGAACACACCTTCTTTGATCATAGGAACCTGAGCCAGGTTGTCACTCCCTTCCATGTAGGGGATGACATCCAGAAATGGATAACTGCTTTAGAGGGGGCCTGTAAAGTACAGAGGATCCCTCAAGAGCAGTGGGCAGCTATCTTGTGGCTCTCCTTTGCTGACAAATGTAGAGATAAGCTCCTCACTGTTAGAGAAGAGGATGCTGACAACTATTCAGTCCTGAAGAGTGCTCTCATTGAAGGGTTTGGTTTAAACAATGAACAGTACAGGATTAAGTTCAGAGACACCCAGAAGGCACAGATTCAGGACTGGGTAGACTTTGTAGATTATTCCCTAAAGGCTCTGGAAGGCTGGTTACTTGGTAGCAAGGTGAATGATTTTAAGGGATTGTACAACTTGATTATGAGGAAGCAGATCCTTAAAAATTGCCAACATCAGTTGTTGCATCAATACCTGGTTGACTCTGATCTGACTTCTCTCCAAGAATTGGGAAAAAAGGCAGATAAGTGGGTTAGAACCAGGGTGAAGCAGAAAACTCAGACCAATGGTGGTGACCAGAAGAAAACAGATTCTAAAACCTCAGATAAGGGTGGGGATAAAAATAAATATCAGAAGTCTTCATCTGGGAGCCAAAAACCTGCATCTGGAGGGGTGTCATAATCTAACAAGGGAAAAGGCAAAAAGAAATCTTGGTGTTACATATGTAAGGAAAAGACCCATTGGACAAAAGATGCCAATTGTCCAAGGATTCAACTTCAACCACCACTGCCCTTAAGGCAACTGCTCCCCCTAGTACAGTTTCAAGTGGTGGTACAGGGAACAAGGGAATAGTAGGGTTAACCTTGGACTCTGAGGTGGGTTCTGGCTTAGTCAGAACTCCCACTCAGGCTGTGCTAGTCTGTGATGGAGGTATGGATATTGCCTCCTTATTTGTTAGTCCCAGTAACCTGGGCAAATGCAGACATCTTCCTTTGATAAATGGTAAAGAGGCCATGGCATACAGGTACACAGGTGCAAGTGTCACAATGGTGACAAAAGATCTTCTGGACCCTGACCAGATCATACTTGGTGAGATGTACCAAGTGACCAATGCTAGCAATGTCAGAACAGACCATTCCTTGGCAGTTGTTAATTTCAGCTGGGGAGGGGTAACTGGCCCTTAGAAAGTTGTGGTAAGTTCAGACCACCCTGTGGAATGCTTGTTGGGCAATGATTTGGAAACTTCAGCCTGGGCTGAAGTAGAACTCAGGACTCAAGCAGCAATGTTGGGCATCACTGCAGATGTGTTTGCTGTGACTAGGTCACAGGCCAAATTGAAAGTCACTGAACGGGTCCTGGATCCTGAAAAGATGGACCAGGTGCCTTCCAAGAAGAGGAGCAGGAGGGGTAAGGCTGTGTCTTCCCCCCAGGCTCAGAGTGAGGATCAGTCTTTTGAGGAAGATGATCCTAGGCCTTGTGAAGGAACTGTCTCAGATGAACTTAAACCTGATCAGGTTGAGTTCTTGGGGACAGGGGGCCTTCTAGGGCAGATCTGAGTCAGGAGCAGCAAACCTGCCCCTCTCTTGAACCCCTCAGACAGCATGCTGCTGCTGAGGCTTCAGGGAATGTCAGTGGGTCCCACAGGATCTATTGGGATGAAGGATTCCTATATTCAGAGGGTAGAGATCCCAAACCTGGTGCCACCAGGAGCTTGGTTATACCTCTGATGTTTAGGGGCTTCCTACTCACCCTAGCACATGACATTCCTCTAGCGGACACTTAGGCCAAAGCAAGACTTGGGACAGGCTTGTCCCTCACTTTCACTGGCCTCACGTGTCAGAGGACACAAAGGAGTTTTGTTGCTCCTGTATCACTTGCCAAGCCAGTGGTAAGGCAGGTGGTACTACAAAGGCCCCACTGATACCACTACCTGTGGTGAGGGTTCCCATTGAGAGGGTTGGGATTAACATAATTGGTCCCATGAACCCTCCAACACCATCTGGAGATTCTAACATCCTGGTGGTGGTGGACCATGCCACCAGGTATCCAGAAGCTATTCCTCTTAGGACCACCACAGCATCTGTGGTGGCAAGGGCTCTCCTGGTGATTTTCTCCAGGGTGGGCTTTCCTAAGGATTTCTTAACATACAGAGGTACAAACTTTATGTCTAGGTACATAACTGCAATGTGGAAAGAGTGTGGTGTAAACTACAAGTTTACCACACCCTATCATCCTCAATGCAATGGGTTAGTTGAAAGGTTTAACAAAACCCTAAATGGCATGATAATGGGACTCCCAGAAAAGCTTAGGCAAAAATGAGATGTCCTGTTGCCCTGCCTTCTTTTTGCCTACAGAGAGGTGCCACAGAAGGGGGTTGGCTACAGCCCTTTTGAACTTGTTTTTGGTCACCCAGTTAGGGGTCCACTGTGTTTGGTGAAGGACGGATGGGAGTTACCTCTCAAACCTCCCAAACAAGATATTGTAGACTTTGTACTTGGTCTCCGCTCCAGGATGGCTGAGTACATGAAGAAGGCCAGTAAAAACCTTGAGGCTAACATGGAATTGCAAAAGGCCTGGCATGACCAAAAGGCTGTCTTGACTGTTTATCAGCCAGGGCAGAAGGCATGGGCGTTGGAGCCTGTGGCCCCATGAGCTCTCCATGGAGTGGATGCCATACCATTCTTGAGCAGAAGGGAGAGGTCACCTACTTGGTGGACCTTGGAACTCACAGGAGCCCCCACAGGATGCTCCATGTGAACAGGCTTAAGCCTTATGTTGACAGGGCATACATGTGCTTGCTCATGGCTACTGATGAGTGACAGGAGGAAGAGAGTGATCCACTCCCTGACCTTCTCTCACGGAACCCTGATGATGGCTCAGTAGATGGTGTAGCTTTGGCAAACAGCCTCACTGAGCAGCAACAGGCTGATTGCAGGAAGGTCCTCAATCATTATAGGCACATGTTCTCACTGACTCCAAGTCTGACCACCTGGTATACCCATGAAGTGGACACAGGAGAAAACCTACCTGTAATGAACAGCATTTACAGACAACCTGACCATGTCAGGGACTGCATCAGGACTGAGGTCCAAAGGATGTTGGAACTGGGAGTAATTGAGCCCTCAGATAGTCCTTGGGCTAGTCCAGTAGTCTTGGTACCTAAACCTCACACCCAGGGTGGTAAGAGAGAGATTAGGTTTTGTGTTGACTACAGGGGACTCAATGCAGTCACTAGGACTGATGTTCATCCAATTCCAAGGGCAAATGAACGTATAGATACTTTGGCCTCAGCCAAGTTTCTGAGTAGATTTGACCTTACCGCTGGCTATTGGCAAATCAGACTAGCTCAGGATGCCAAACCAAAAACAGCATTCTCAACCCCTAGTGGGCATTATCAATTTGTGGTAATGCCTTTTGGCTTGATGAATGCACCTGCCACGTTTACAAGGTTGGTGAATACAGTTCTCACAGGCCTGGAAGACTATAGTGCAGCTTACATAGATGATATTGCTGTCTTTAGTTCCACTTGGGAGGATCACCCAGTCCACCTGAGAAATGTTTTGGAGGCCCTGCAAAAGGCAGGCCTCTCTATCAAGGCCACCAAGTGCCAGATAGGGCAGAGTCAGGTTGTGTACCTGTGCCACCTTGTGGGTGGAGGCCAGGTTCAACCCTTGCAGAGCAAAATCCAGACCATCATGGTATGGGTTGCTCCAATTACCCAGACTCAGGTCAGAACTTTCTTGGGCTTGACTGGGTATTACAGAAGATTTGTCAAGGATTATGGTTCTATAGTGACTCCCTTGAATGATCTCACGTCAAAAAGAATGCCCAAGCAAGTTCAGTGGACAGTTAGCTGTCAGAAGGCATTTGATGACCTCAAGCAGACCATGTGCACTGCTCCCATTCTGCAAAGTCCTGACTATTCCAAACAATTGATTGCTCGAACTGATGCATCTGACTTGGGGGTAGGGGCTGTGTTATCACAATTGAATGCAGAGGGTCAGGATCAGCCAGTAGCTTTTATTGCCAGAAGGCTGACCCCCAGAGAGAAACGTTGGTCAGTTATTGAGAGGGATGCCTCTGCTTTGGTTTGGGCTCTGAAGAAGTTGAAGTCATACTTGTTTGGAACTCACTTCATTGTTCTAACTGACCAAAAGCCCGTCTTGTGGCTAAAGCAAATGAAGGGTGAAAACCCAAAGCTTTTGAGGTGGTCCATTTCCCTACAGGGGATGGACTATACAGTGGAACATAGACCTGGGAGTAACCATGCCAATGCAGATGGACTCTCCAGATATTTCCACTTAGAACATGAAGACTCACCTGGGCAAGATTAGTCTCATCTCCTTTCGTTTGGAGGGCTTGTGTAGGAAAGTAGGATCTGCTTCTTATGGTTACCCCCACTTTTTTCACCCACTGTTTTGACTAGTCTGGCATGGATCCTACTATTCAGGACCCCAGCCTATCTGCTTACCCCCTAAATTGTTATGTATGTACTTTTGCACAACTCCAGATTAGATACTGGGGTACCCTTATCAGTCCCTAGTATATGATACACATGTACCCAGGGCATAGGTACCCCAGGGGCCTCCCATGGGCTGAAGCATGTATTATCCCACCTATGAAATGCCATGCAAAATGGAACCTCAGGTCTGCTACTGCAGCCTGTGCAAGATCGTGCTTGCACCACGTACCTTAGATATAGGTTCACTATATCTATATGTCACTATACATAACATTTTATAAGTCACCCCTGTAGCAGGCCTTAACAATCCTGAAGGCAGGGTGCTGGGTTTTACATGAGAGGGTGCTCCTGCATGAGCAGGGCCCCTCTGCAGCCTTCGGAGACCATTCTCCCGGGTTGTCTGTGACACAGCCAGACATATAGGTAGAGGTGCATTATTACCTCGCAGTAAATGCTATCTCGAAAATGACTGCAACAAAGTATGTTGTGTTTGGTGTCAAACACCTTGGAATCATACCTCCACACCAGTAACTGGTGTGGGAGGTATGATTCCTTCCCTCAGAACCGAAGTTCTGGGGGTACCTAAGTCTACTGGTACCAACTTTTTCGAACCTTAGAGCACAAAATGGATACTGCCAGCCATAGACACGAGTCTGCCCTCCTGCTGCTGAGCCAAGCTCGAGCAGGGGAAGGCAGTACAATAGGCATCCTGTCACAGGGCGGTGTTACCACCTCCCAGACAGGATTTAGTGTATTTGGGCTGGGTGAGTGCACTGTCTCAGTGCCAGAAAGTCTGCACGAGGTGCACACTTGGTGTCCCTGTGCATAGTCCAGCTCAAGCCAGTTCTGGGAGCCATTTGCTCCTGCTCTGGCGCAAAACTGGACAAAGGACATAGGTGTAGCCACCCCTTTGTCCTGCCCCTTCCCTAGGAGGGTCCTCTAAATCTATACAAACCTCTCCCGTGGGAATAAAATGGGTTACCTGACTACAGGACATTAGATTTTACGTGGATAAGATTCTGCAAGAAGAAACCACTACACTTCGACCGTCTGGACACGCTGGACTACTCTGGATCTCCCTTGGGCTTGACTTCTTCTTCCCTTGCCGTCCAAAGCTGTGTCAGTGTCTGTGATCCATACAGGCTCTGTGCAGGACCCTGTGGACCTCCATGACATCAGACGTGTCTACCTTGGGGTGAAGGAGTCACTCCCCTGCATTCGCAGGCACCATAACGCATCAGACCAGTCTGCTGATCCTGAGCTCCTGCAGACTCCGAAGGCTCCAGCAACACAGGAGGTGGGTTTCTGAAGGTCTCCGAGGTCTAGCTACCCTCTTACCAAGTTTGAGGCCTGTATCCCTCGTGGAGACTGCATAACCCTTACCCCTGTACACTGCGTTCACTTGCAGCGGCATATGCTGGTTTTCATGCAACAATTCTGTGCATTGGGCCATTTGTAGCCCTGACCCCAGTGCATCATTTCTACAAAGGACTCCGGCATCCTTGCACTCTGTGCCCTGCTAGCTGGTATCCTGTGAAACTGAGGCGAGGTTTAGCGCCTCCACAAGGGGCCACAAGAAGATTCTGAAACATCCTCTAACGCACCCTAGAAATATCTATAGGTTACTCATGTCACCTCGTCTTCCAAGGCCTGCACCCTGGGTTTCAAAACACCATACAGAAAAAATGTCTGTGATCAAGGGATGTGTCAGTCCTTAGCCAAGTTGGCCAGACCGGGCAGCGTGGTGCATAGCAGTTTTCAGAAGGAATCTCCTGCTGAGTGAAAAAAACACTTACTGCTACCAAGAAAGAAAATATGACTGTAGTCTGGGCCCTAACAAAATGTCAGTGTTATGACACAGTACAGAACAGACTCCACATCATCCTATCAGGTGACTGGGATCAGTTGGGAAGACAAAGGCAACACTTCTTAGGGCAGGCTTGGACGCCACACCGGTGGAATACGACCAGCAGCTCCAGTGCTAAGTGAATTGTGGAGGCTTGGGAGCGATGGCAGAAAACGCTCCTCAATTTAGACTCACTCACCAAGGGTCTACCCCTTCTTTTGGAGGAAGGAGCTCCCCTTGCATTCCGGGGGCGCTCTCATATAATTGATGCAGGTGCTCACAGAAGGTTTATTTGCATGCTGCCCCTGTATCTCAATCAGTTCATCTCGGAATCTTTGCAGGACAAGCAGGTCTTTGCAGGGTGTTAGCAGTGGGCAGCAGCTACTGGTGCTTGTGTGGGAAGGCAAAGGCAGGCAATGATGGAAATGCCTGGGACCCGTATGTGATTTAGGTAACAATTTTAAATGCTCTATGGGCCTCATTTACAATATTTTGGTGTCTTGCTGAGCTGCCCTGCGCCAAAAGAAAAGGACAGGAATGCGCCGTCTCTATGAGATACAGAGCATTCCTGTCCTCTTTCACAGCGCTGGCACACACATGGTTGCCATGCGCCAATGCAGGCACCCTTACACCGTGGCGCAAGGGTGCCTGTGTTGAAATCAGGTTGTGTTTTTGCAGGAAGGGACATGTTTCATCACAAAAACAACTGGTGCGTCTGCCCTGGGCTGGCGCAGGGTTGTGGCGCATTCCCAGGTTTATGCTATGTTGTAAATCTGGAAATGTGTCTAAAACCATGGATGTTGAGCGAGAACACCCACCGCCATACCCGTGGCATGCCTCCCCCACTGCGTTGCCTCACACCATATCAACGAGGCCATGAACAGCCACGCAGGGTGTCTTTCTGTGGCCTTGTAGATGTGGGTAAGCCCAGTGTACCGCCGCAACGTCTAGAAAAGTGACGTTCTAGCGGCAGACTGGGCTTGTAAATAAGCCCCTATATCTATGAGGCCATGAACAGCCATGCAGGGTTGCGTTTTCTGTAGCCTCGTAGATATAGGTAAGGCCGGTGTGCCGCCGGAACGTCAAGAAAAGTGACCTTCTGGTGGCGCACCGAGCTTGTAAATATGCCCTATGTGTCTTTGAGCTGTTTTCTTTCCAGGGAGGGGAAAATGCGATAGAGTCTCTATGCTACCCAAAGGCAATCACAGTGCTCCAAAACACCTATGAAGTATTAGGTTTTGTCGATTGCATCAACCGTTCTTATAAGCAGAGAATACAAGCTTCTTGCTAGAGTGTGCCCTTGGGTGTCTTATTCAAACAAGAGCCAGTCTCGTCCAACCATTCAGGAGTACAAAGGAAAAGGACTTTTGAAGCGCAACGTTAACCAACGATGCATGTTGATGCTAACCAGCAACACTGGATAGACTTGCAGCAAAAGAAAAGCTTAATTAATGGAATAGATGTGTCTCCAGAGCTTTCCTTAGTGAAGCATGACAAACGATGGATTTAAAACCTATGGAAAGATTGCTCCATAGTCTTGGACCAAGCAAGAAGCGAAACCACCCTCTGACACGAGCTTTACTGATATGTGGTACAATAAAACGTAACAGGGTACTGAAACAAAGAGACACTGAAGGCAAGTATTGCTTAAAGTGGAGAGCAAGTAGGGATGATTTCATGGCATTGTAAGCTACATGCATAATTCATAGAGCCTTGAAGACCACACCAAGATTAAAAGGGAGAAAATGCAGCGCAATGCAAGTCTGTGAAACGCTTTTACATCTTTTCAAGTCACAGACAGGGCCGGACTGGTCATTCCGGGCACCGGGCAATCCCCCGGTAGGCTGGATGGGGTGGGGGCCGGTTTCGTGACCGGGGGCCGGTTCTGTTGTTGGGGCCGATTTGACGGTCCACTTCGGCCCCAACAACAGAACTCAGACAGTGTTTACAGCAGCAGTACATTAAGCACATCACAATCAGCCGCCTGGCTGCTGTCTAAGATCCCTGGTGTGAGCTGCGGTGCCGCGCCGATTTCGCATAAATTATTTCATTTTGATTATGGGGCAGTCAGGCCGCCGCGTCGCCACCCCGCCCAGCGGCCCTACTCATTACACTTACACACTACGTCACCACCTGACCTCACCTCCTGTCACCTGACCATGATGATGTTTTGTTGTTGAAGACGCGCAGCGTGCATATGTCACTGCCTCCGCGTCACCGCTGGTTTTTTTTAGGGTGGTGTCTGCAGTGATGCTCATGCGCATTGGGAAGTGCGCGTGACTGAGGCGAGGTCAAGGCAGGCATTCAGAGCAGGACAGCCTGCAAAGAGATCCGCACCCCGGAATTTAATCTCCCCTGTCTGCCGCCCGCAGCGCAGGTGAGTGTAGTATTTGTTTGTTTGCAGTGGTCAGGGGCCAGATCTGATTTATGGGTGGTGGGCGGCACAGCACTACTGTGCAGGGCCCGTGCTACAAAGACATTTTTAGCAGGTGGGTCTTAAAGATGGAACTAGGAAAAACGCAGCAATCCGCGGAAATTGAAATGAAATCATCAGGATGGATTTTTTACATGTTTATCGACATCGTGTCTGTTCAAAGTGTAAGCATGTATTCCTCTTCTTTTACTCTACGTGTAACAGGATGCATACACCCATTGTGTCCCAATTAGACTTCAAGGCGCGCACACCTGTTTCTCCCCATGGATGAATGAAATAATTAATTGTAGATGTATAAAGCACACAGAGACGGGCGTCCTCAAGGTAGGGAGCATAGGACAGAAGGAGAATGTCCAACCCATTTAGCATCTAAAAGACATGTTCTGAGGACTTTGTGAAATGAAATGTGGTTTGCCAGAGTTCTCAATAATAAAGGAAGCATGTTCAGTGACAGCTTGCGCCTTTACTTTCCTGAATATAAAAGTGCCAGTTTGCAAACGCCTATTTCCCTCTGTGAT
The DNA here is from genome assembly GCF_964204655.1 of Triturus cristatus. Classification (NCBI taxonomy): domain Eukaryota; kingdom Metazoa; phylum Chordata; class Amphibia; order Caudata; family Salamandridae; genus Triturus; species Triturus cristatus. Next base: position 234,635,007 of record NC_140586.1, read on the forward strand.
AAGTGACAGTTTGCTCTCTCAGTTCACCCCCTATAAATAGAAAAAACGCACACTCTCCTTTCTCACTTGAGGGGTTCCGTGAGAGGTTGAAATCCTGGGTTTCTCTCTTTAGTATAAGAAGGCTCGCTCTATCTCGTTTCTCCCTGTAGCACATGACAGGTTGCAAACTCAAGTTTTTCCCTATAAAACTTCATAGCCTGCACTTTGCTACTGTTGTCTTAGTACAGTCGCAAGCTTTCATTGCTCTGCTGTGTGCTACAACGGGTGCTGCTGGTCTCTACTCGCTGTCGCTGACTTGCGCCACCTCCTTGTTGTAATGCATGTCAGCCTGCACTCTCACTCTTGCTCCCTACACGAGGTACTTGCTTGCAGTCTTTTTTTGCTTTCTATAGTATTCGGTGTTGCTCCTATGAGTGCTGGCTTGCACTCTCCTTGCTGCTGGAACAATGTTCAGAGTACGGCTGCTGCTGACCATTAACTGCACCAACTAAAGGTTCACAGAGGACGGAAAAAAACAAGTACTACTGAAAATTCAAGTGTAACACATATGTCAAACCTGTTGAGAGAGGGAGAGGGAAAGCACACAAATATCCTCGATGTGCCATAGATTATGTTATGCACGTGTTTGCCCTATGTCAGGACTTGGTGGAGATCTGAGGAGCAGTTTTTAAAAATGTCAATAACACTCTAGAGTCGGCGGATGATACCATCCTGTTGTTAGATTTGTTTAGGGTCAGAGGAGTCAATCATGGCAAGGGAACATAAAGTTATGGTGTTTGCAAGACTGGGCATGGTTAAACACAGTTTAGATATGGATGGACCCCTTAACAGAAATAGGCACTAGTGATACCGTTCATGGACAACTTCAAAGTGGAAGCTGCTATATTGAATGGATCAGCTAATAGACATAACTTGACTAGTATATGGCAACCTTTAAAGACTGGGTGGACAGTGCTCTATATTAAGCTCTCTCTCTCTCTCTCTCTCTCTCTCTCTCTCTCTCTCTCTCTCTCGCTCCCTCACACGCTCTCCATTTATCCCTCTCTCCCTCTCAATCGTTCTCTCTATACCCATCCCTCTTTTGCTCTCTCACTCCTCTATCTCCCTCACTCCTTCTCTATCCCCCTCTCTCCATCTCTATCCCCATATCTCTCTCGCTCTCTACCCCTTGCTCTCTAGCCTTTTCTCCCTCTCGTCCCTCTCTCTATCGCTCTCTCTCTCTAGTCTTTCCATCCCTCTCTCCGTCTTTCTCTCATTCCCCTCCTTCCTCTATCTCTCATTCTCTTCCTCTTTTTCTCCCTCTTCTTCACCCTTTCTCTTCTTCTGTCTACCTCTCTCTCTCCCCCTTCCTTCCCCCCCTCTCTTTCCTCCCCACGTAAAAACATAGCCAGACCTATTGCCGCAGTGAGTGCTTGTCAATGAATGTATTATGCAGACATCTTCATTTGTTTTTCATGAGTGTTTAGGCCTCTTGGCGGGTCCGCCTGGGGGTTGGGGTAGAGGGGGCAGGGAGCATTATCACTATTCAGAACACGTGTACCCAGAACAACTGATCTTGCACAAACTGCTTAAATTCGAGGAATAATTGTAATCATTATTAAGAGTTACACTGCATGGGTGTGATGTTTCCATAGTTTCTGGCCTCTGTGCCCTAGGTACTATTTATCAGATGCTTATGAGTGACATTTCCCAGTTTCTGGCCTCGGTGCTTAATGTGTGACAACGTGAGTGACAATTTATTGAAAATACAAAAGAGAATATCAGAATGTAGTTTTTATGCTCTAAAGTTATGACGTTGAAACAGTCTTAAAAAAAAAAAGCCTAAAATGCATAGCACTTTTTGTTGAAAAGAGAAGAGTGGCCCGAAGAGTGTTGTGATCATCACTGTACAGCCTCTTAAAGAGTCCTGGGCAGCACTGTATGCAATTTCATTTACTATGCTTTAAAAGTTAATTCAATCTAATATGTAATGAAAAATGTGTTGAAAAATGCTTTGTTTTGGCCTTTCTGTCTCCCAAATTTTCTTGGGGGGGGGAGAAGTTCAACCCCCCAAACTCCCCCTAGTAGTGGTTTCTCACTTTGCTTGCTCACTACACACCATGTGAGGGCTTGTCTCACTTTTACTTTGTTCTCTCTGATTCACTATTTGTGTCTATTTTTGGTGCTCTCTGAAAGAATGTCTATGGGTACATATGCCTGGGTGGGTAACCTGGTGCTCTTTAAGGTCATCATCTACTATTTACTGTGCTTTGAAAGTTAATACAATTTGAATAATGAAAAATGTGCCGTAAAATTCACCATTTTGGTCTGTCATTTTTCAAAATTTTCGAGGGGGTGAAACCCCCCCCCCGCCCCCCCAAACCCTCTAGTAGCGGTCGGGCTCGCTCGCTGCGCTCGCTCGCTACGCACCGGACGGGGGCTGGTCTGGCAAAATGTGCCAGGGCTGCTTTTAGTTCCCAGTCCGGCCCTGGTCACAGATGGTCTGTGAAATTTTGAAGTTGCTGCAGCTGTGGAAATCCGAAGTCGGAAACCCCAGATAGAGCATGTTGCAAGAATGCAACCTAGAAAGCATACAGGGTGATACGACTTGTACATGAAAGACAGCATCTTTCTTAGCAATCTAAGGCAGAAGAAACCGGATGATGTAACTGATCTAGTCGGGGTTCCAAAGAGAAGTATGGCACCAATATTCCCGAGAGATTTAACCTTAGATGACAGGACAGGGAAGGAGAATTCCCTGGTGATTTTGGCCAACAAGAGTCCTGCCATCTCTCAGTGTTGTTATCAACCAAATGGATCTTAGTTTTGCTGCCGTCCAGTTGTGAGTTGCAAGACATCCACTTCTGACACTTTGTCACTTCACCAGCTGAACCGGTCACTGATTGGTCCAAAAGGACAATCAACTGAGTATCATGAACATAGGAGATGACTGAGCAACCGAATCACCTAACAAGCGGGAAGAGAGGCTGGGTACATACAGTAGACAACATCGCGGAAAAATAGGAGCCCTGAGGAACTCAGCAGCCAATCACCCATGCCTCTGAGCTACATAAAGCGGCTACTACAGTCTGAGTACAGCCAGTGTAAACTGAAACTCGATTTCCAATGCCAACAGAGCTCTGCGCTCCAGAAACAATGAATGAGGGGCTTTACCTGGAGAGTACTGTCCACAAACCCTTTAAGGCTGCAGTCCATCTCTGAATGTCAGTAATCTCAGAAAGTAGACAGGCGGGTTCCTCCTCCGAGAATGTGCTACCCCTATATGGAAGTAAGTGATCTCGGGCTAGGGGGCAGCCCACTCATATCGGTATCTCTGTGCGGCTATTTCACTGATTTGTGTGTTTTCTTTCACTTAATAATCATTCCTTGGGTCTGTGTGGAACATAAACAATTCATTTTTATTAGTCAAAAAGACAGTGCTTGGTGATATATATTTTATTGCAGTCAAAGATTATGAGTTCTTGGTTTTATCACTGTTCTTAATTTTCTTAGGGAAGTGTGCCATCTTCATAGTGTCGGTTGAGACAGAACCTTCCGAAAGAGCCCACATGAAAGGATCCTTTTGGGTTTGTTTTCAATTAGACTGAAATAATCTCCCGACTCACCCCTAGCCCTGTTCAGCAGGAGTCACTTCAAGCGCAGTAGGTGGGTCTCCCTGCCCCCTGCTCTGTCCAGCAGGTGTCACCGTAAGTACTGGGCTCTTTATTTCTAGAGCATGTATTTGTACAGCAGCACTCCCAACCCTGACCAGTAGATGTCATTGTTAGAACAGTACTGGGGACTCATGTGATGGAACTGCGGCCCATGGGACAGATTTACAAGCCCCTTGCGACAGTTTTACGCCACTGTTGCGTCACTTTTGTGACGCAGCGGCGGCGTAAACAATGTGCCACTATGCGACATATTTACAAAGTGACGCATCTAGTGAGATGCGTCACGTTGTATAGCCCTGCGCTACATTATACCTGCGTCAGGTATAATGTATGCAGGGTGGGCGTTCCGTCGCAAGGAAGACCCGTAAAAGTGACGCAGTGAAATCTGCAAGATTTTACTGAGTCACTTTTACGTCCCAGCTGCGTCAAATCCTTACACCTGCTTGAAGCAGGCGTAAGGAGTGACGCAGCATATAAGGTATAGGGCACCCCTGAGCAGTGCTGGAGTTGCGTCGTGCTTGCGACACAACTCCAGCACTGCGTCACCCTTACGGCAACAGATGCGTCACGCATCCATCTATCCGTGCGCCATGGTGCGCCGGATTGTAAATGCGGCGCATCCATGGTGGCGCAAGGGGGGTTTTGAGTCACACAAAATAACTGGCGCATCCCTGCTAATATACAGGGATGCGCCAGTTATTGTAAATCTGCCCTCGAATGTACAGAATTTAGGAATTGTGACTTCCTAATTGTCATGCTTTGTGAATCACCATTAGGAAATCGCAACCATAGTGTACAATAACCTGGAAGTTGGAAATAATAATTCCTAATGTTGTCGCAGTAGACCTACCTCATAAATATTAATGAAGTAGGTCACAGTTTGTGACCCATGAGGAACTGCAGCCATCCCAGAGATGGTGGCCTGCTGGGGTGAACAGACCACCATGTCTGTGATTGCTTTTTAATAAAGCACATTTTTTTTTTAATGCAGCCTGTTTTCCTTATAGGAAAACAGATTGTGTTTTAAAGGAAAAAATCTAGGGGCAGATTTACAATCCCCTTGCGAGACATTTACGCCGCCGTTGCATCACTTCTGTGACGCAGCGGCGGCGTAAACCATGCGCCATGTTGCGCCTTATTTACAACGTGACGCATCTAGGGAGATGCGTCACGTTGTAAAGCCCTGCGCTACATTAAACCTGCGTCAGGTTTAATGTATGCAGGGTGGGCGTTCCGTCGGAAAAAGCCTCGGAAAAGTGACACAGTGAAATCTACAAGATTTCACTGAGTCACTTTTCCAACGCTGCCGCGTCAAAACCCTGCGCCTGCTTGAAGCAGGCATAAGGCATGACGCAGCATGTTCGGTATGGGCAGCCCCTGAGCATTGCTGGAGTTGCGTCGTGCTTGGGACACGACTCCAGCAATGCGTCGCCCTTATGCCGTCAGATGCGTCACGCATCTGTTTACCCTTGTGCAATGATGCGCTGCATTGTAAATGCAGTGCATCTGTGGTGGCGCAAGGCTAACTTGCGTGACGCATCTTTCCTGGCGCATCCCTGCTGATTTGCAGGGATCCGCCAGGAAACATAAATCTGCCCCCTAATGTTTACATTTTATTTTTTACAAGTCTGCAGTGGTCCGTGGGACCACTGCCTGCTCTTAAAGAATATTTGTATCTACATTCACTAAGGAGAAGGGATCCCATTCCCATTTGCGAATAATTATCACCACCTTTGAAGTGTCGGTAAAAAATAAATGTTTTGCAACCGTAATCTGGTCGCAAAAGATTCATACATACCACTGCAAATCGGTATTAGAAAGGGATACCCTAAACACGCCCCCTTCCAAATAGCGATGCCCTAACCCAAACTGATATTCAGTAACAGGTTACCAAATTGCAATTTGACTTTTATACATTTTTAAAACCATTTTTGCAGTCGCAAACAGCTTGATTCTATAAATCCGCTGAGGCTTATACGGTTGAAGCAGCTTAGCCAGGCCCAAAGGGGCCTGTTGGTTGAGAATTTTATGAGCGACACAAAGAGTTTTAAATTGAATTTGTTTCTCTACAGGCAGCCAGTGTAGTTTGCGTAGGACATGAGAGACCAACACAGATCTCGGGAGTGCCACCAGCATGCGTACTGCAGCATTCTGGGTCCTTTGCAGGTGCTGGACACTGGATTTGTTTGCCCCAAGCTACAATGAATTTCCATAATCCAGTCTGGATAGTATTGTCACCTGGATGATGGTCTGACGAGCTCTAGGGTAAAAGAAGCCAAGTATCGGCTTCAGGCCGCGCAGTAAACCAAAACAGGTCCCAGCCACAGCTTTGGCTTGAGTGTCAAACGCCAGTCTGCTATCAATCCAATCCAAAACCCAAGGTTCTTAACTGCCTCTTTGGGCACAGGGGCTGGCTTAAGGCTGTCTGGCCAGCATTGTTCAGACCACAGGTCACGGTCTTTTCCAAATAACAACACCTCAGATTTGCTGGCGTTTAATTGCAGGCAGTTGTTGGCCATCCAGTCTGCCACCTCTACCAGATCTTCCTTGAACCTGCCTAAATTAGCGTTATTCTTTTTCGAGTAGGCGTTCACTAGTTGGGTATCATCAGCGTATGACACCATTGACAATCCTCTATTCCGATCCACCTGGGCCAGAGGTTGCATATAGATGTTGAAAAGAAGGGGGCTCAGGATGGAGCCTTGAGGCACTTCCTGTTGTAAGGCACACCTCTGGGATTGAAATGGTGGCATCCAGATCTGAAAAGATCTTCCCGTCAGAAAGGCACGGCACCAGTCTAGAGCCAGATCCCTCACTCCGATGTTATATAAACGCTTCAACAGAATTTCATGGGAGACCGTGTGGAAGGCGGCACTTAGATCGAGAAGAACTAAGGCCGCCGAGTCCCCAACATCCAGAATCCCTCAGTGGCGCTATCAGACCTGGCTACTACATGTCATTCTAACAACAGCACTTGCCCAGTCCTAGGCGCTGTATTATTTGAGCAGTATTCCCTCCTTTACACAGCAGACGTGCCACGTCTCTGGATTGCTGGATTGGTACTGTGTCATTGTATGATTTGAGTGTGGCTGTAGCCTCTGAGCAGTCCCGGCTCCTCTTTTCTCTAAGCCAGTGATACTCAAAGTACGGCCCAGGGACCGCCTGCAGCCCTCCTGACCTTCACATGTGACCCCAGATTAACAGCAGCACTAGGCTGTCATTTACTTTAGATGGCACTAACATTCAGAAAGATGCAGGCGCGGCAGGTAAGAGCGGCGGGGCGGGTGGAAGTCAACAGACGATGGGATAGGTAAAATTAAATAAAAAAATTAATGAAACCACTCGCTGACTCTGTGATGCGGCGAGTAAAAGGTACGTGGTTTTATTCATTTTTTAAATTTAATTGTACCCATCCCGTCATCTGTCGACTTCTCCCCCTCACCCCCGCCTCACCGCTCTTACCTGTGCCGGCCAAGCCTGGAAAGATGCTAAATAAATGGTGAAGATTTTATTTACAAGCTAACTGAAGTACAGGAAAATAATCAAATAAAGTATCCTGCAACATTAAGCCACCCACAAAGCCCCACTCACATCATTGCGGCCCTCGGGCTCAGCACAGACCTATTTGTGGCCCCACGGAAAATGTTTTTATCTATGCTCTCTAAGCCGTTTTACTTCGGTAGCACTTCCATTTCTGGCCAGCAGATGTCACCATAGGAGCACCACTTGACTCCCTCGTTTTAGGTCCATCCGTCCCAGACATTGTCAATCCTCTGCGGCTGGCTCCCGGCGAAGAGCCCCCTCTCTCTGCCATCGCTAGCACTGCACTATAATATTTTCCAGGGATCCCCCCGCCCTGCCCTCCCCTGCACCCCGAGGAGCTGGCAGCCAGCTTTGAATCGTTTCACGCCTTGCTGTATATTGTTGCAATATTTTAATAAGGCTGCAGCTTGTGGGCTGGTGCCTTTATTCTGCGAAAGGGGCTCTGTGTTGCCTGGGAAACACAGGGAGGGGAGACCCCGGCGTGGGAGAACCGAGGCGAGGGGTGGGGGTGAGAGGTTCTGTGGCACATATTAGCAAGAACACAGTAAATGTGGAGGGTACATCGAACGGAATAGGCGGGTTACAACAAACCCAGGTGGGGAGAGATAATAAGACGGATAATGTGAGGGAAGATAAGGGGAAGACAAAAAGAAGGATGGAGAATACGTAAGGAAGATAGAGGGAGGTCGGGCATGGGGAGGGAGGAAGGGACAGAGTGAGAAAGGAAGGGGGAAGAGAAGGCGAGGAAGTTGTGAAGGGGCGTTCGGGGAGGAAAGAATGAGAGAAGGTACGCAGAGAAATGAAGAAATGAAAGAAGGCTGAAGGTAGACAGGAAGAAATGAAGAAAGCTGGCCATACAGTGCAGGGGGAAGAGTCATTGGGGCAAGGAAGGGTGGACGGAAGCGCGCGGCGGAGGAGGGGATGGAGGAGTGAGGAGGAAAGATGTTAATAAAAAAGAAAGGTGATAGGAAGAAATAGAGGAAATGGGGGCCTCGAAAGAGAAAGATGGGGGGAAGAAAGAAGGAAGGAGGAGGAGAGGGTTGGGTGTGAAAAGAGGAAGTGAAGGGAAAAGAAGAGATGTAAGAGCGGATACAGAGTAAGAAAGGAAGTATTGAAGGTGAGAAATGAGAGAAAGAAAGAGGTACATAGAGAGCAGGAAGATGGGTCACAGTGAGTAGAAAAGAGTACGCATAACTTGAGACAGAGTGAATCGGAGAGGTGGAAGAAGGGAAAAGTGGACGAGGCTGCCAGAGAAGGGGACAGAAAGGAAGAAGGAATAAAAGGTCGTCATGGCTAGTACACCCATGGAAAGATGTAACAGTATCTTTGTACCTATTTATATAGCACTTCTTCCCAGACGTCTGCCGTTTCTAAGCACTATACATAGAGGTGCTTTGTTACCCAATTAGGGGAACTCAACTTACCAAGATTCAGAAGGATGGAAGGATGAGTCAGACTTGTCAGGATTCAAAATTGTGACCTGCCAATCACTGCATGTTTTGTCTGAGCAATCAAATAATGAGCGAATCTGGCAGAAGTGTTTTTGTTGTTTAGAGATAAACTATTGTAAAGAAGCACAAGGATAGGGAGAGAGGGGTGGAGCTGTAGTTTCTGATTTGGTATTTGTTGCCCTTTCACCATGGATATCTAGAATTTAATCCCAGCTTTTAATAGAAATGAAAAAGAAGACATTTCATGTAATTATTAGCAAATCACCCTATCCCTCTCCCTGCCTCAGATGTACTTTCACCACTATATGCCCCTAAACACAGTTCTCCTACTAGTTTATTTTAATTACAAAAAGTGCAGAAGAAGAAAAGTGAAATGTCATCAGCCGCTTATACAGTGAAAATAAATAGAAGATCTGACAGCACATCTACACCACCAAGTCTGCTCCATCTATGATGCCCACCACTTCCTGTGGAATCCTGCAATGCCAGCTTTTGAAGCCTTATTAATGGCAGATCTCACTGACATACTTAAGTCCCTCAGAGACACTTCTTCTGAAGATGATTTCTTACCCTTGTCCTTCATCAAAGCTGTGGGGATGCTCTCTCGAGATAGACCAGATACGCCCACCCCTAAAGAAACTTGCACAAGACCCTATGGACTACTGGCCCACCACTCACCTATCACTCATGGGCAGGATCATTGAAACAGCAGTCTATATTCAACTTCAAATTCACATTAATGCCAACCATCTCCCGCATGACTACAGAGAGGATTTATCTCACACATCGTCGATGATGCCCTCTTGGCTTTAGATGAAGGTGCCCCCTGCCTCCTGATAGTGCTGGACCTCTCAGCTGCCTTCAACACATTCGCCCATCCCACCTTCATACGCATGCTGGAGTCTCAATGGTATTCACTCGCAAAGTCCCTCACTGGTTTTCCTAATACCTTTCCAACCAACAGCAGTTTTTTGACATGGGCACCTTCAGGCCACACAGATCCTTCTCATCTGTAGAGCTCCGCAGGGCCCTCATTGTCTCCTGTCATATGAAATACCTACATGGAGACACTTGGTGATCTACTCACTGATAACACTACCAGAATTCACCAATGTGCCCATGTTGCATAACTATTTGAAATTCTCCTCTGCTTTAAACATCCAAAGAGTCAAACATTGCCTGGATATCACCCAGACCTGGAACCAGCGCCTGCCTGAAGCTCAACCATACAAAAAGAGAATTCCTGTTATTTGCCAAGAACAACAAGCAAGAAACAATACAACCCTGACTCAATGAGATGAACCTTGATGGCCTCAACTTTCACTGAAAGCCAAGTAACTTGGATTCACTGTGGACACCAACCGTACTCTCAAAGAACACACAGACAAAAAAAACAAAAAATGGCCTGGTACCAGCTCTCTCTTCTAGCACACGTCAAACCGTGTCTGCCAGAAAGTGATTTCAAGCTCTCAAACCTCCTCATCTTAAGGGCGGTAACGCAATGCTCCATGGTCCCCCAAGCTCCAGGATACACAGTTTAAGGACATTCTACACGCCACAGCACATCTCATCCACAATCTGAAAAAAAACTATCAAATCAGCCCCTTCCTGATGGCGCTCCATTGGCTCTCATTGCTTACCCGGACCCTCTTCAAATCTATCTGTATCATTTAGAGGCCCTGGCGTGGTTCGCAGAGTTTTGCTATGCGGAACTTCGCGAAGTTACAAAAAAGCTCTGCGAAGTTCTGCGAGTGGCAAAGTGCAGTGCGAACTGCCGTTTGTGGTGGTATTCCTGCAGCCCAGGTAGAAATTCGACCTGAGCGGCAGCTCGCGCTCGCAAACTTACTGTTCGCGATCGCGAATTTACCATTCGCGATCGCGAGCCGGGAAAAAGCTCCGCTGCACATCGCGAAGCGGAGTTTTCAGCACTCCGCGAGCTACGCAAAGTACGGAGTGCAGAAATCCATCATGGCCAGCACCCGCACTTGTCTTGCAGATAAGCGCAACATCTCTGGTTGTTCATGGCAAACCCACATCTAGGACACCATCAGACTGCAGACTAAGAAGTGTAAAAATGAAAAAACAAGGCCAGTGATTTGCTGTCTATGCACACAAGATGGGGTTTGATATTTCTGTATCCCTAAGGACTGCCCCCAATGCTGCTCTAATTTAGAAAAGAGTTGGAGTCTCAGCCCTTCAACAACCACTACATCAAAATGAATTTACAGTCTACCAACCAGCTGCCCCTCCTACCACTTGCCAACTTTATGCTTGTCTTTGACCTTGTACAGCACTCTTCTGCTTTTGGCTAGGTTTGCACTATAGAATATCACATACATACATTATCTGGTCTTCAACTTGGCCTTGCAGACCATACAATTTGATGCTTGTGGTGCAATAACATTATCTCTGTTAAGTGATATGTTGCTCTTGCAGGGAAAGTACCACATTGATGCCACTGCATCATTGCCATGGGTCGCCACCTTAAATTTTCAAAAGTGTTCGATCCTACATGGAGTGGGCAACATTGATGCCGAGGGGGAGGGAGCACTCGAATGGTAAAATGCAATTTTCCCATGAGACTTCGAAAATCCTTGCACCCGAGGAGGCTTCCCTGCAACAAAGCGTGTGCTGTGCCAAATAGCACAAGTGAAATATGCAATCAGAGCAGCGGGCAGCAGAGGGCGCCGCAGCCCCCTCAGAGAGTTATAAAAAACACAAGTTTGCGGTAAACAAACTCACACATCATCCGGCCCAGAAGGCCTGGAGCCCAGCTTTGATGGACGAAACTGTGTGTCTGCGTCCTGAAGACTTTTCTGCTTCCCTGTAATTCTAATTTGCTGATTTCTTTCTTTTCAGCAGAACGTTTTGTTGTAGTAATGAGACAGAGGGATCCAAGCAAGGGGAGCTTGAGGGAGAGGGGGAGGGAAAGACAGAAGAGTGAGAGGGGTGTTGGTGGGGGAGAGGTACATAGGTGAGGCAGGACCGTGAAAGGGAGATTTCATTAAAGCTGTACTGCTTTGTGCTGTCGTAATTACATGGACATGGACATTGGATACTTTCACTCTTAATATGTATATGGAAATAAATAAATTTTTACTTACATGCAATATACAAGTGTATTGTTAGTCGCATATAGCAGAGAGAGCAGAGGTTGCGAGTAAGGTGCTAGTGAGTGAGAGAACTATGACTAGAGAGAAGTGAAGTGAAGGGAGAAGGAGTGAAGTAGAGGAAAAGAGCGCAGAGTAAGGAGAAGGGTGAGAAGGACCAGGAAAGGCAAGGAGAGAGTGATAAGAGGTGAGAAAGAGAGGGAAAAGAAAACAAATGAGAGGTGAGAGCTGAGAAGGGGAGATGGAAGAAGCAGGAGACTAAGGGGCATATTATCAAGCTAGGCGATAAAATTATCGCCGCTTTAGTGGCAGAAAACTGCCGCTAAAAAGGCGATAATGGGCTTGATTATATGCTCTATGGAATTCCAATTGAAGCCCATGTTAAATGTGAACGACGTCTAACATGGGCTTCAATTGGAATTCCATAGAGCATATTATCAAGCCCATTATCGCTGTTTTAGTGGCAGTTTTCTGCCGGTAAAGCGGCGATAATTTTATCGCCTGGCTTGATAATATGCCCCTAAGGGGCATATCAACAAGCAGGCGATAAAAAATTATCGCTGCTTTTGCGACCGTTTACGGCCAAAAAGCAGCGATCATTTTATCGCCTAATCAGCAAGGTCACGCTAACGCGTGAAACCTTGCTTTAGCGTCAGGATTCCTAACGCCCAGCTTTGCATCTCTAATGAGATGCAAAGTGGGCGTTCCTGACCTGGCATGACAGGAGAAATGTCGCTAAGCGACATTTCTCCTATCAGCAAGCTTAACGCTATGAAGCATAGCGCCAGGAAAAGTAGCGATAACCCCTGTTATCGCTACTTTCCTTACGCCTGATTCAGGACTGACTTAGACATGATATCCTATGGAAGGTGGATATCATGGCTAAGTTTGTGAGTCCCTATCAACTAGCTAACGTGAGATTATCGCTGGGTTTCCAGCGATAATCTCACGTTAGCCAGTTAGTGCTAGGATTTTTATCGCTGATGAGATAAGCGTTGCTAATAGCACGCTATCTCAGCGATAAAAATCGGCGCTAGCCAGCGATAATTATCCGAGCGCTAAGTGCGCTCAGCGATAATTATCGCCGGTTGTTGTTGATATGCCCCTTAGTGATGCATAGTAAGTGGGATTAGAGAGGAAGGGAAATTAGAGGAGAAGAGGCGAAAAGGAGAGAAAACACAGGAGATAAAGAGCTAGAAACAGGAAGAGAACAGGTGATGAAAAGAAGAAAAAGGAGACTAAAGAAGACAAAAAGTGAGCGAGGTGAGAAATAAGGCGAAAGGGGAACAAGATAGATAACAGTGAAGTAATTACCAGCAAGATAAAGTGTTAAGGATGAGGGACCAACCCTCCAAGTGACCTATGGCCTTGGATGGGCTGCATTGACCCTTCCCATCAGCTCCTATATCCCCCAAATCAAAGGAACGGTGGATCAGAGCACCCCAGGTCCCTTGGGCTTCTCCAAGCCGGGCTAGTGGGAGTTCTTTCCCTTAGTGGGGCTCTCCAACACACCACTTTCTTTCGAAAAATAAGAATGACAGCTTATTTAGGAGAATAAAAAGCCCAGGGGCGTAACACAGGTACCCGCAGCCCTCGTGTTGCGGGGAGGCCCCATCGCTCCAGGGCCCCCCTCACTTACTTCATCATGAATAATGGTTATGGTGCGCGGTGCGCAGTGTGTACGGCAGCTTGTATAAATTAAATGGTGCGCAAGGCCCCGGCCGGGGCCCCTGAGGCTTTTAATAAAGGGTGCGCGGCCCCGGCCTGGGCCTCTGAGGCTCTTTATAATAAATGGTGGGTGGGTGCGAGCGGGCGGCGCGCAGTTGATCCGTGACCGACGTGTGTGCGCGCTCTTCTGGGTGGGGCAGGGCTGTTGACCAATGCCCTGATTTGAATTTGTCTGACTCCTGACATGCGCATTGAGCGCGCGGAATTAAAAGTGCACGTGAGGCATCCCAAGAAGAAGACCCAGCCACGCAGCCCCTCCTACACTGGACTGTCAAAGTCTGTCACCGGCAGACATAATTTAAATTAATGTATTAGCCCCCCGGCCCCTGCCTGGCTAACCTTGCCCTGCCCTGCTGCCTGGCCGTCCTGCTCGCGCCTAGCTGAAGCTGCAGGCTAGGCCCAGCCCTCAGGTCAGGTGAGTCAGAGTCTGCGCTGCGTCCGAGGCCGAGCCTAGTAGCAGGAGTGTCCGTGGGTGGCGACCGGCCTACCGAGGCACATTAAAAGTCACCCCTAGCCCTCATGTGCAGTGCTGGCCTGTACCACACTAAACCTTGAAGAGGCTCAGGATTAATAACGCCCCACACTCCACCTACTGTGCCCACCCAGCATCACCTCTGGGGATCCCTGTGACCCTTCTATTCGGTCACCCTGAAAATCCTGAGTTTGTTCTCTATGTCCCTGAAACACGCGGAGTGTGTCCCTCTTGGCTTCCCCCTCAGGCCCGTCCGCGGGGTCTCGCGCAGCCACTTGGAGCACCGCCATAATTTGTCTAATGGCGCGGCCCTGATCCCCACATGAAAGGTGCTTTGATGAGAGCGGATAATGAGGGCAGATAGCGCCGCGGCCAGAAGACAGTGTGATGTGAACAGGGTGTGAGATGAAAGAGGGGTCGTGAAGTGGGGGGCTCCAGCGTGGAGACGGGGGCAGAAGAAGGAGCAGTCAAGGTGGGAAAATTAAAACTGGAGAAGAGGGCAGCCTACATTGATGAGATATGGCACTGCCAGTTGAGGCATGATTTCAAAGATGTGCGCAAGGTCACAGGCTGGTCGGCCTGTTAAAGAGGCAACAGGTGGGGCAGATGTTAATAGACATGTTTTTGTGTTAGCTTTTATTGACACGTTCCATATGACAGACCTAAGGCACTTTGTTAATTCAGTAGCTACTACTTGGTCATTATATAGAGCTTATACTCACAACATTACGTTACCTTTTGTAACTTACCTTGTAAAGCGCTCTGACACCTTTTGGTAAAGTTCGTGCTATATAAAGCTGCATTAAATAAAAATAAAAAACGAGGTTTCTGGGTGCACTTTGGGTGTATGATTGATAACAGGGTTGGATTGGGATTAAAAATCAGCCCGGGCACCCTAAAAAAAAGTGACCCACGTTTGCATATTGCCTTTCCGTAAAACACTGCTTCAGCGAAGTTTCATAAAAAGAAGAGTGGGGGTTCTCTGAAAGAGGCATGTTTTCTTAACTTTACTTAGATTAAAAAAAACACACCTGAAAACAAGTGAGGTCACTTCTGCTCAGGCCCCCTGGCCAGACTGGAAGTTTGTTGCAGGATCAGCGCATTATTTATTTCCGCCACCCTCCATCCCTGATTAGCGCCATAATAGCAATAGTTTAACTTATATCTGAAAACCCTACGCCGCCGTCAATAACATGCTAAGTTACTTCAAGTGATTGGGAAGGCAGCCTGCATTCAGACAACTCGCTCCTCATGCTCGCCCTTCACTTTTGCGCTCACTCTGCACTCACAGCAATCACAATGCACTTACACTGATCACCATGTACTCCCACATTCACCTCCTCACCCTGCACTCACAGTGATCACTCTGCACTCACAATGCACTTGCGCTGTTCACCCTGTACCTCACCCTGCAGTCACACGAGCACACTACTCACCATGCACTTATGTCACACTTCACTCACCTGTCCCCCTCACTGCTCAATCTGCAATCTCACTTAAACAAGCCCATCACTAACCATGCATTCTTCCGTCCCACTCTGCACTTACATCCGCACCCAAATTCATATGGTCACCTCACTCACCCTGCAGTCACTCCTCTTACCCTACTCTCACACTGTCACATCACTCACCGTGTACTCATATGGGTACTCCTACCACCCACAAAGTGCAGAGGGTTAATGTGCCTGCTTCAAAGAATGTGTATCATGCACATCAAAGAACTGAGTGTGAGTAAACTATGAGTAGCGCTATAAAAAAATGAAATGTTTGTCAGAAAGGTGCTATAGAGAGATGAGGTGCATTGTTGGTGAGTGGTAGTGAGGGAGTTCATGGAAAAGGAGGAAATGGGGGAGGGCGCGCCAAAAAAGACTGTCAGATGCCATCCAGAGACTTTTTGAGGCATGGGCAAAGTGGGCTCCGGCCCTGGGCCCCAGACTTTCAGGGGGCCCCCTGATAAAAACCAGCTCTTTTCTGTAGAGTCTTGCCCTAATTGCATTAAGTGATTCTTGAACAGATGGTTTTGAATAAAACTTTCCTTCGCTTTTTTTCAATATTGGTGATGTGTGTTTTGAGCAGGTCGGTGTGGCGTTGGCTCAACATCCTGTGATACTGGGGATTGGGGAAAAATCATTAATCTCCCCATGCCTAACAAAAAAGTATGTATTTCTTACCAGTGAGTCTCTGTGTAGTTCGTTCCATCATGGACGTTGCAAACTCACTGTTAACACTGTTAGTGAGTTCGCAAAGTCCATGATGAACCGAACTACATACTTTTTTGTTAACATACTCTTTGAAGTGCTTCAAAAAGTTTTAATGTTTATATAGCTGGAACGCGACCTGAAAGTATAAGCGTGGCTGGCTTTACAGGAGCACGCCAGTCCGTGCTTGACTTTGTGTGTATGCGGACTGGAGGGAGGACACTGACTGATACTGATTGTGTCCTCTGTGTGTACTGACTGGCGCGCTCATGTAAAGCCAGCCGCGCTAATACTTTCGGATTGCGTTCCTGCTATATACACATTAACACTTTTTGAAGTGCAGAGTGACTACTTCTCTAGATTTTGTCTACAGAAAGTGAACAATACGTTAATCATAACATTTCTTCTTGAATGCTGCTAGTTTGTGATCGGTTTAGTTGTTTGTTTAGTTGTTTGCAGATTAAATAAAAGAATCTGTGAGGTTCTCAGCATTGTAACTTTGAAGTCTGTTATGAAGCTCTGTGGTTATACTGAATAAGCAGCTACCATATTGCTGTTATATGACATCCCTTTATTAATGTAATACCTGCACTTTCACAATTGCTTTATTAACCTTCTTGCTTCTCACATTTGCTTGAAAATGCACCAATTTACCCACTCTTTTTTCAAAATTTTCTCAGGGGGAGAACCCCCCGAACCTCTCTTTAATTTTTCGGGCTTGCTAGCTGCGCTCGCTCACCATGGTGCTGTCCCACAGAACGTTTACGCTAAACCTCTTTCAAATGTCACCACCCACCACTGATTGTCAGTCGAGTTTTTATGGAATTGCAGGTTTGGGTTTGTCTTTCAAAGGTTCATGTTACTGTCCATTAATGTCAACACAATTCAGACCCTTCATAGTTATTCTTCAGCCATAGGCAGTTCCTGAGACAATAGGACCGCTCTTTGGCATTGTTCTGATTGCTGCCGTTCCTGAGACAATAGGATCGCTCCTTGGCATTGTTTTTATTGCTGCAGTTCCTGAGACAATAGAATCGCTCCTTGGCACTGTTCTGATTGCTGCCTCAGTTAAATAATCTGCTTTTAACATTATTGTTACAAATGGCGTAGCTTATATGTTAAGAGGGCTTCCCTCTTTCTCATTAGAACTTTGAGAAAGACAATATAAAGGCACTTCATTTAAATTTTGGAGGTTTCAAATCAAAATATGGCAGCTTTTTGGGTGGTAGGGTGAAGTGGTAGGTGGTGGGCCGGGCCGCGGGGGGGGGGTGCTCCATGTGTCTTGCAGGGGGGCCCCTTCAAGTTTCGTTACGCCACTAAAAAAGCCCTATAAAATTATTGCATAACTGAAATTTACGGGCGACATTTTTTTAGGTTTTATGTGTAATAGTGCTTATGGAGAATATATTGTATTCTATAATACTCTAAGAGGTTTTGGGTGCAGCCTTCTTTGGCCCTGAAAGCATCATCCATTGGCTTAAGACATTGTCAATCACATCTTGAATCAGCCCACAGGAGTGTTTTACACTAACCTTTTATGTATTGGATTTGGAACAGATGCCTGAGAAAAGTCAACCCAGGGATATATGTGATCTATGCAGCACAGTGTGCAGCATGAACTGTTGCACTGTCTCTAATCTGATGCCACAATTAGGAAATGAGATGTGGGATGGGTGAGAGCTGGGGATACTTCGAGCTCCAACATCATATTATCTGTGGCTCTGTTGACAAATATGTTTGCCTAAACTGCAATTGTAGGGACACTAATGTGATCGTTCACCTCAAGCGCTACTGATGACTATTGCATACTCCTACATGCTGTGAAATGGCAATGCCATTTGTGTGTAGTTAGCTCGCTACGTTAAAAATAGGCGTGGGTGGACACAGCAGAGTTCTGCGAGCGGAGAAGTTGTCGCACGTCTCACTGCTCATGCTGATTTCTAGTGCCGGGAGTTTGTCCCCTGCTGTAAAATCAGTGCGAGCGGCACCACACGGCACACCAGAGGGTGCTGCTTCTTTCTGCCGCTCAAGTAGATTTTCTACCATAGTAGCAGCTTTTTCACCGCGAGCAGCAGCTTTCTCAACATGAGCAGCAGAGACCTGCCGCAACCGCCCGCGTTGAGAAACCCCTCGTGGGAGGTGGTCTAGCTCTTGATTTTCTCGCTCACCAACTTACCGTTGGTGAGCCGCGTGTGAGAAAAAACTCTGCCACGCAGACGTTGGGGGAGTTTTTCAGAATCTTCGCACTCTAAGTGGAGTGGGCAAAACTCCACAAACTCTGCCGGAGGAGCAGAGTTCACCGCCTACCCCAGAAAAAACTCAATAAATACAAAATCAAACCAAAAACATTCTATCTATTGGTGTTTAGGTGTATCTCTCTGCCTCCTTTGGAGCGCATAAGGTACTTACAAGTGAAACATACATCATGCACTTTATACACAACACAATACTTATTAAATTTATTTTGCCCTGCAGCAGGCCTATTTTATGTTTATTTTATTTAGCACTTTAGATCAAGCATCAACCTATTGCCTTTGTCAGTGGTTGTTTTGTTACAGGTAATGGTTCAGTCTTGCACCCTCTGCTGGTCACATTGCTGGGTCCTAGATCAGAGTTTCTTAACATTTGTACTTCTGTGGACCCCCTCTGAATCACCACAGGATGCTGTGTACATTAGATTAAACACTTTCTAAGATTCGTACCTCAAAACAATACAAAAAGCTACAACAAGAATACTTACTTAAAAAACATAAATTATGAAATCTTTAATTCACAAATGTAAAAATATACAAACATTAAAATGGAAATTTGTGGGTTTTGAAAAGTGATACAGATTAATTCTGAAGAAAAATGCATCAGAACATAAAAATAACATGAACCATTAACAAAAAAAGGAAATAGGAAAAAGCAAAAAAAGAAAAAATATACGAAGCCAAATGTGCCAGGGTTTGGGGGTAAGTGAGATTAATAAGGTCCAACCCACCCTTAACCTGTGGAATAATGCATATCTCCCTGGGAACCCCGCAGGGGAAAGAAGAACTACAGATATATATGGTTGCTTACTCCTCATAGAACACCTGAGACATCTAGAAAGTACATAGGGGCAGATTTACAAGCCCCTTGCGCCACTTTTGCGTCACTTTTAACATGGGAAAAGTGACGCAAAAGTGGCGCAAGGGGCTTGTAAATCTGCCCCATGGTACTTAAATATATTTCCAGAACTACCTTACGAACCGAGACTTAGGGGCTGATTTAAATATTGGCGGGTAAACATACTCCATCACCAGGGTGACAGAGTATGCTTACCTCCAATATAATGGTCTGCCTGCCGAATTTAGATACAGGCGGACCTTTTGTGTAACCACCGTGGAGACTACCCTGTCTCCCCCATGGTTACACCCATCCGACAACCCGAGAGAGTAAGGGCCATCGTAGATTGACCTGTATGTCCGCCCACTTAATTTTGATGGACAGTCACAGAGGTCAGTTTTCACTGCCCGTCACCGGCAGGGAAACATTGGCAGTGAAAACGGCATTTTACTCCCTTTGCCCCAGTGGAGGGTGGCCCGAGTGTCATAATCAAAATCGAGCCGTTAGTCTTCCTTTGCCTACCTTTATTGCCCACCTTATGCGTGGGACTCGTTCGTCAAGAGTTTAGCAGGTGCAGCATGGAATGGTACACATCTGAGTCTATTACTCCGGATCAACTAGAAATCCTTTGAAGCCCACCTCTCTTAATCAAATCCAGCACATGTCGGACAATTCTCCAATCCCCCAATGGGTACAGGAATGTATGAGTGTTACCTTTCCTGCCTATAAGAAATTTAATATTAATATGCCTGTGGAGATATACGTATACTCTGACCTCTCCAGTGGGTCCCAGCAGGACAAAGTGATGTCTAATGGTAGTGCCACCACTGTCACAGCCTTTATTACGGCCATCAATTTTACCCAGTATGGCTTGATCCGCGGGGATGTCCACCACAAGAGAGGTGTGGCTCACTAGTTAGAGGCGGCAGACCCGTAAGCAGAGAATCGGCCGGGGACCAGGGTTCAATTCCCGACGCGGCAGGGTCGTGGACCAGGGTCAAAACGGACTTGATAATTCTCGCCTCGGTACCTACTCTAACCAGGAACACACTCGGCAACTCTGGGCATTAAGCTTGCCTCATCTCTACAACGGCCCCCCACAGACGCCGGGGATGCCTGGTTTCACCTTGGAGATACCCAGAAAGGGACCATCTCACAGGGATAGCCAGGATGGGTTCCCCAGCGGTCTACAGCGCCGGGACGCCCCGTTGCTGGGGCAGCTGTGCGCTTTACAAGTCTACAACATTTACATTTACATTTACATTTACAAATGGAGCAACGTACCTCTCATCCAGCATCACCGCCAGCACAACTCAGAGCCCCCAACCATTGCCCTCAACAGGACAGGGGTCAGGTACCAACAGGTCAGGACCTTGTATTCATGTGTGTACTGGGTGCAAATTGAGACTCTTGTGGCCCTTAATTAAATGTCTTCCCACTCCTCTATCAAAGTGCGTTCTAAATTCTCCTAGAATTTCTGCATGTAGTTATGAAGGTCTGGTGATGGGCTTAGGATGAGAACATGAGTTTATGCGTTAGATGCCGTTTCTCATCAAGGCCCGCAAAAATATGTTCTCTTGTCAGTTCCCTGCACCACCCTGTGGGTTTCATACAGCTTCCTGCCCAGTGCAGCGCCTGCCATTTGTGTGCAGTCATCTCTGTGTTGGAGACAACTAAATTCTGTACATTCAGCTCTCACTGGGAGTTCCAAATCTCTCTGACCTCTGAGGAGCTTATCCCCCCCTATTCATGAATGTGGGGTCCGTTAATACCAGCTGAAAACCTGGGTAAAGGTTAAGGGGGGGGGGGTTAGCGGGGATGGGTGTGTAGTTGCCTTCATCCCTCCAACCCAGTGGTCTTCAAACTTTTTGATGTCGAGACCCCCTTGTCAAACCTTCTTAGGTGTAAGGACGCCTTCAGACAATATTTTCTACAAACTGGTTCTACTCATCATCAACATCTATCGATAACTATAAATGCCCCTGTTATACCTGCCATCTTTTGGCATGTTTCCCATGTTTTTTTACTTTCTGATCTAGTTTTGACTCTGTTTTTGCTGGTTCAGTGTCTCTGCGCACTTTCTCACTGCTGTTCAGTGTTAAAGTGAAAGTGCTCCTATTGTAAATTGTATTATGGATTGGTGTTTCCATGATTGGCATGCTTGACTTACTAGTAAGTCCATAGTAAAGTGCACTGAGGGTGCCGAGGCTGTAAATCAAATGCTGCTGGTGGGCCTGCAGTACTGATTGTGCCACTCACCCATGCAGCCCTGAAAAGGGTTATCAGACCTGCCATTGCAGAGTCTGCGCGGTTTGTAACTGCCATGTCGACCTGGCAAGTGCACCCACTTGCCAAGCCCTAATCTTCACTTTTCTTACATGTAAGTCACCCCTAAGGTAGGCCCAAGGTACCCCTGTGGGCAGGGTGCCGTGTATATTAAGGGTATGGCATGTACTGGTGTGTGTGACATGTCCTGGTTGTGAATTACAGTGTGTTTCATTCTTCACTATGGAAAGGCTATCTTTCTCATAGGATAATGGGAGTTTACATATAACATCTTATGAGCGTATCTTCCCATTGGGACAAGATAGAGAAATGGGGTTTAGCATGTCTGAACTCAGAATATAAAAATGCATATTTTAGTAAAGATGATTTTTATGTTCTGTGTTTGAAAATACCACTTTTAGAAAGTAGGCATTTTCTTGCTTAGCCATCCTGTGTGCCTCTGCTTGGTTTGTGGATTGACTGTCTGGCTTTGGAGTGACAGGGGCTGGGGATGTGCATTCTTATCAGACAGCTACTGGGGAGGTCACGATGTGTCCTTCCTTTCCTGGATGAGTCATGGCTGAGCTGAATAGACCTGGGCTGTATTTATAGTAGTGGGAGGAGATTATCTTGCACCAGATTGGGCCTGGTCTGCCTTGGACAATGCTGTCTCCACCTCCTGCCAGGAAGCTGGGCCAGAGAGGATAGAACTGGTTTGGGCTGGGCACAGGCACTCTCTGACCAAAAGCACAAAGAGAAACTGAGTATAAATATTGGGGTCCAGACCCTAGAACTGTAGAACTCGCTGGAATCAAGGAACCTGCCAAGAAGGGCTGGAAGAACTGCCAAGAGGAGTACTGCAACTTTGCTGTGTTGTTGCTTTGTTGGTTTGGCCTGCAGTTGCTGCTTCTGCCTTGGGCAGTGAAAGGACTGGTCTGCATTTTCTTTACTTGTTGCCTCCAGTTCTGAAGTCTCAGGAACTGCAAAGTCTTCACTGACCTCTGGGTACAGCATCTGGAACCGTGGTTTCAGTTGCCATAGAGGGGGGAAAGCAACCGACTCCGTCGCTGTCTCCATGCCCTGAAGGCACCGCAGAGGGCACCGCTGCATCTTGCACTGCAACCCTGGTCTCACGGATGACGATCGCCGAGCTGTTGCTTGCACCGTGACCTGTGGGCACGGCACTCCGCACCGCCTCGCTTCACTTCACTTCGCCGCCCTGGTCTCACAGACGCCGTCACTGACTTCGACAACCATGACCGCACCGTGGCTTGGGGGCACTGCTCGTAAGTCTTGTGACACACTGCCCCATCCCACACCATAGTCTGGACCAACCGACCGACGCCAGCTCCCCGCAAAGTGCATATTTTTAAGTACTGTATGTTGGATTTTTATCGTTTTAGTCTTGTTTTGAATATAAAAAGAATTGGATATTTTTCTAAACTGTTGTGGTGTCCTTATGTTGTGTTTTCAGTGTATTGCTGTTGGTTATGTGTAAATCGTTTACACACTGCTTCTGAAATAAGCCTGACTGCTCATGCCAAGCTACCAAGGGGGTGAGCAGGGGTTTTTTCCATAGTGTATCCCTCTTACCCTGACTAGAAGGAAGGGTCCCTACTTGGACAAAGGTGCAAACCATTGCCAACGAGAGACCCCCATTTCAAATAGCCCCCAATTACGACAGCAAATATTTGTATGGTGGGGAAATTGTATTAAACAGTGTTTAGCAAACCAAAGGTCATTGAGTGTAGGAGTGTAGCCAAAGGTGTAGCTAAAAACAAAGAGCCTTATATATGAGGAATTGGCGTAGGACAGCGCTGCAAGTATTCTTGCGGCACTGCCCAATGCTGCCCAATGCTAATGTGAAAGGGCAGGAATACACTGTAATTATGAAATACGGTGCATTCCAGTACTTTTCAATTCCCAAATTGCTGCCTAGCACCAACGTAGGCAGAATTGTTTTTGTACGGGAAGAGGCACCTTCCTTCACCAAAACAATCCTGAGGGGCGTTTTCCTATTTCTATGAGAGCTTCAAAATGCAGCACACATGGAAAGAGGAAAAAACAGGGAGAAATTAAAACATTTCTCCTCGTTACGCCTCCACTGGAGAGGCGTCAGTTTTTGGAGCTGCCCCAGGTTTAAGTGATTTTGTAAATATGGGGCAGCATCAAAATCCATGGGCTTTGCGTGGGAACCCCACGAACAGCCCATGGAACACCTCCTTGACGCATAGTAAGGCAACACAGTGACTTGCGCTGCTATGTCTTACTGATTACTCCATATCTATGCTGCAATGCAAAGCCATGCATGGTGACTTCGCACTGCCTCATAGGTATGGTTGAGATGGTTGCGCCACCAGAGCATCAAAAAAAGTGATGCTCTGGCAATGCAAGCTTCTCATAAATAAGCCCAAAATATTCTGTACGTTTTTTAAGTCTTTCACCTTCAGGTATCTACATATAAAATAATGGGCAGTGTAAATGAAAAATAAATAACAGAAGTTATTGCTCAGTGGGAAATGGACTGTAGTACATTATGAAACATCTATAAGTTAATGCACTGCAGCGGTCTGTGTGTAACCAGAGAACCACAGAATTAAATCTTGATTGGTGCAGTGGAGAATAGTGATGAGTGACGGAAAGCACTGTGAATATGTAAGTACATTTTTTATACTTGCATTATACATAGGATAAGAGACAATGCTGCAAAACGTGTGAATAGTTTTACAATAAAATGGTGCTTTCAAAATGTAGATTTTAATAATACCAGAGCGTATGTAATGCTGTTTTCTGTTTTTTACAAAATGTTCCTTCAATACCTCTTATGGGGCACTAAGGGCTGTATAAATGCAGTTAAAATTAAAATCAAGAACTAACCAGCCCAGTAGTGAACTCTTTGCACTTCAACTAAAAAAAACACACTTCTTTGTCTTCACAAAGAGCCAGAACTGCTCCCAAGTATCCTTTACACTTGCAGATTACCAGCGCATTTGCCTTTCATTCAGGCAAGTAGCTGATAAAGATCTCAATTAGCCATCCCAGGATGGCTGTCTTTTTACAGGGACAAGTGAAGCTGGGGAATCTGCGACCCCCTTCCAAGAACTCCACGACCCCCCTGGGGGTTGCGCCCCACAGTTTGAAGACTTCTGCTCTAACCAGACCATCAAGACATGTAGGAAGAGTGTTCATAGTGTGCAGGATGGCTTGGGGTACAGGTCTGTGTGGCACAGGCAGCCACAGAATACAATGATCTGGAGTTGGGTCTGCACCTCCTCCACCTTCAACCATGGCTTTAGCCTCGATGGCCTATCCACTTAGAAGACTTAGAATGCCCTGTACATTTTTTTTTAAAGAGGGTGTATGTCACTTTGCTTTGTTCTCCCTAAGTTGGCAGGGTTTGCCCAGACGTGGGTCCCTTGCTCACTTTGCCACTGGATTCAAGATAGCCTGGCTGATGAGGGTTATGAACCCGAAATCGTTCTCAGGATGCTTGTTTACGGTCCAGGGAAGACATGGCTCAGCAGTTAGGGCTGGACTGTTCCCATGAGGCACAGGGTCAGACTGATTTGCATATGGCCAAGTCTGAACTGGGGTGGCAGAGTGAGCTAAAGAATGATGATGGATTAAACCCAGATCAGTTGACTGGGGGTGAGTGCTTGCAATGTTCAACACTCCGTCCATCATCCCCTTTGGTTTTGCTTTGCGCCGTATATCACTACCCTCTGTGCTGTGTTGCCTCTTTTGAAGTTGACCAAGTGAGATTAAATGTCCTTGGGTTTAGAACTGCGGAATCATAACAGGGGTGTCTAGGCGGCATAGAGCAAGTGAGGATGAAAATTTATTTGGGAGGGAGGGGCGCAGCACAAAACACTGACCACTTTGCTGTGTGAAAAAGACCGCTTTATTGAAACAGGTACACATCACAGCTTTACCTGGCAAACTCCCTTACTAAACTAAAACCTAGTTATACATCAAAGTGACTAACCAATTACCCCCACCCCAACCTCAACGGTCCCCCTGACATGCCCACTCTGCAGCAATCTCATTAAATTGTAGTACATTTAAACATTTTCAACTTTATATTTACCCTACAGCCTATGACAACATGTATGAACCTGTAAGCAACCAAACATCGTCAAATGAACCTTGAACTACCTGCCTACCCTCCCTTTGCACCTGGATCACCAACTGTCAACACCAACCAAACTTCTAACAACCGCTGCACAACTTTCCATGTCCCACCACACAGAAAAAGGAAGCCTGCTAACTTTTTCTGCCCCAGACTCCAAACCTGAACCCACTTCGCAACAGAGCGCCCATCTCACACCCCATGCCCCTGGACAAAGTCCTGTTGACCTTATGGGATGCACAATTATCCTTCTACCCTGCGATCTTTGATCTGTTTTAGAGCTGCACAGCAAAAACTCCCACCAGCCCACCCTCCTGAACACATCCTACCACTTAAGTCCTCCTCGACCCCGACGCCCCAGCAACTCCGACACCCTGAAAGTGCCGAAAAACATCCAAGGTATAAGGGCTGAAAACAAGCACACCCCCACATGTCCCTGCATACCCCCCTGCAGCTGCTGTAAAACTATGCTCATTAAATTCCACATTAGAGGCCTCGTGATCCGAGCCACGCTACCCTGTTCTCGAGCCCAGCCTTCCAACAACCTGCCCCCGAATTCTCCTGGTTATGGGGTATATTCCCACAATTTTCACATGAAAGTGATTCCAGCCAATTTCCCTGTGATTGTAATACGCAACAAATCCTTAGCTGATAAATCCAATATAAACTGGATAACGTCCTGTTCCCATAACCAACCCTCCTCCCACCGCTGTGCTCCTGATGCCAACAATTATTCCATCCAGGCCTGACTGTAAGCTCTCCTCTTTGACTGCGCAAGAGACTGTGCTACCAGTTGTACCATCTGGCGTTGCCTACCAACCACGACTTCTCTGGTAGGGGCGTTGAGTCTCTGTCGGTGTCCTTGGCCAACCCATGATATCTCCCCCACTGTGAAGGAGAAAAAACATCTGCAATGCCATTGTCCACACCCGGCACGTGCTCTGCCCGTAAAGAAATGTCATGTCACAAGCAACCCAACATAAAAACCCACAGCAATTTCAACACCTGTGCATCCCTGGTTGATTGCCCATTGACCGCCTGTACAACAGACATGTTGTCTACTCTGAACAGAACCTGTCTGTGTGCCAACTCCGCTTTCCACAACATCACTGCTACCACCAACAGGAACAGTTCCAAAAAGGAAAGGGTTCTGCACCCATTTCTCCATTGTTCAGGCCATGGCTCTGTGCACCATCTCCCCTGCCAATAAAGTCCAAAACCCAGACTGCCTGCTGTATCAGAGAAGATCTGCACATCCCAGTGCAAGCGATCCTGCCTTGCCAATGCTGTTGCGGTTGCGATGTGAAGTGAAGCGGTGCAGCTTGCGGTGCCCTCAAGGCATGGTGCAGGCAATGGATCGGTGATGGTCGTCCAGCAGCATCGGTGAGACCAGGGCTGTGGTGCGGAGTGAAGGCGGTGCCCGATGTGGTGCTGACCAATCACAGTGCAGGCAACAGAGCCGGTTGCGGGAAGCTGGTGTCGGATGGTCCGGACTGCGGTGTGGGACGGGGAGGTGCATTATGTGACTTACGAGCGGTGACCCCAACCCACGACGCAGTCACGGAAGTCGTGGTCAGCGACTACGTCGGTGAGACCAGTGCGGCGAGGTAAAGCCAGATGGTGTGGTGTGCGATGCCCACAGGTCACGGTGCAAGCAGCGACTCACTGGCGTTGTTGTCGGCCATCGTCGTTGGTGAGACCAGGGTTGCGGTGCGAGATGCGGACGGTGCCCTCTGCGGTGCTTTCAGGACACAGAGCTGGCGACGGAGTCGGTTGCATTTTTCCCCTCTGTGATGACTAAAACCGCAGTTCTAGAATCGGTACCAAGAGGTTGGTGAAGTCTTTGCAGTCCCTGTGACTTCAGAACAGGAGGCAAGCTCTACCTCAAGCCCTTGGAGATACTCAGCACAACTAAAAAAAGTTCAGTCCAGTCTTTTCACTGCCCAAGGCAGAAGCAGCAACTGCAGGTCAATTCAACAAAGCAATAAAACAGCAAAGGGGCAGTACTCCTCCTGGCAGCTCTTCCAGCTCTTCTTTTTGGCAGGTTCCTTGATTCCAGCGAGTTCTAAAGTTCTGCGGTCTGGGCCCCAATATTTATACTCAAAATTCCTTTGTTCTCTCAGGCAGAGAGTGTCAGCGCTTTTTCCATACCAGATTGGTCCTCTATGGCCCAGCTTCCCGGCAGGAGGTGGTGACAGCATTGTCCAAGGCAGACAGGGCCTATTCAGGTGCAAGGGAAATCTCCTTCCACCACTCTAAATGCAGACCAGGCCTATTCAGGTGCTAGTGAAAACTCCTCGCACTTCTCTGAATGCAGCCCAGGTCTATTCAGCCCATCTCTGACTTATTCAGGAAAGGCAGGACACACATCAACCCCCCCTCCCCAAGTGGCCGTCTGAGAGAATCCATATCCCCAGCTCCTGTCACTCCAAAGCCAGACAGTCAACCCACAAACCAGCAGAGGCACACAGGATGGCTAAGCAAGAAAATACCTACTTTCTAAAAGTGGTATTTTCAAACAAACAATATAATAGTAATCTTTACTAAAAGATGCATTTTCATATTCTGAGTTCCGGCATACTAAACTCTAACTTTCTATCTTTTCGCAATGGGAAGTTATATTTATATGATGTTATAAATAACCCATTCCATCCTATGGGACATATTTCCTTTCAACAGTAAAAAACTAAATACACTGTATTTCACTATCAGGACATTTCACATTCCTAAATACATGTCCTACTTTTCACATACACTGCACCCTGCCCATGGGGTTACCTTGGGCCTACCTTAGGGGTGTCTTACATGTGAGAAAAGGAAAGATTAGGGCCTGGCAAGTGGGTGCACTTGCCAGGTCGACATGGCAGTTACAAACTGTGTGCAGACTCTGCAGTGGCAGCTCTGAGATATCTTTACAGGGCTACTTCTGTGGGTGGCACAAACAGTGTTGCAGGCCCACTAGTAGCATTTGATTTACAGGCCCTGACACTCTCAGTACACTGTACTAGGGACTTACTAGTAAATCAAATATGCCAATCATGGAAACACCAATCCATAACACAATTTACAACAGAGCACTTGAACTTTAACACTGAACAGCAGTGAGAAAGTGCGCAGAGACACTAAACCAGCAAAAATAGAGTAAAAACTGGGAGCTCAGAAAGCAAAAAAGTTGGGGAACCACGCCAAAAGATGCCAGGTTTAACACCCATGAGCTCTTGGAATCCTGCCAGGAGAGCCTGGCAGTCCATGGAGCCCGGCCCCTCCACCAAAACGAAATCACCCAGGCAATGCATTACTACTTGAGGGCCCGTATACCATGTAAATAGCCACAGCAAACATGAGCTGAAGCATTCAACAAGGCACATGAGATGGATCACTCCATTGGTCATGCTTTATCCACATACCCACGTCCTTTAAATTGAATACCCAATAGTTGGGAATCTGCAGGTTGCACCAGAAGTAGCCGAAAATCTGATTTCACATTACATTTAGCCAACGATGCCCCTGGGCCCGCTGTTACCACCAGTAACATGGCCACATCCACAAGGAATATGACACAGAGGCCACATCCTCTGCAATTAAGTCGTTCACTGACCCTCCTTCTGGCCAGGGCAAATGCTGAATCAGACGGAACTCCCCACGTTTTTTCTTGGGCACCACCTCTATTTGACGGACAGTGAGGTGCTCCCAAATGGCCAGTCATGGAAGTCCTGTCTTCCGAAACCTCTTTATTCAATTTATCCTGCCCCACTTGTTTGTGTTTTCTTGCTGACTTCAAATTATCAGCCCATCACCACACCCGCAGACCTTCATATCCCAAATGAAAGCTCCATCTGAAACTGTCCCATAGCAACCTCACCTCGTCCGTATGCCCGTAAAACCCCAGCCAGTATTCCAACCTGTTGAGTTTAACCAGAGTACGAGCCTTTTGCTTCATATCACTGTGCCTCCCTCCCTCCTCTGTGACCAGAAAACTGCTGCTGATGGGACCCCTGGCTGCCACTGTGTGGGTGCCATTGGCTTGTACCCTGTCCCTGATATGGTAAGGGGATGTTGGCCCGCACATTTGGAGCACTTGTTGCGAAACTTACAGTATTCTTGAGTGCACATCCCTTTGTTGTAGTTCCAGCATGTGCTTCCCGTCCCCACCTGGCTTTTACCTGCGATCCTCACCCCTCCTCAGATGGAGAGACTCTGAAAGGACCGATACACTATTGGCAAACTACTAGCTGTAAAGATTGTCCTGCCCAACTTCACAGCACCTATTGTGTGCTGCCATGGATCAGAGTCCAATTCCCCTAAATTTGCCTCAGGGTCCTAGCCCAAACGCACCGTAAATTCCTCATCATACTGGGCCCAAGCATATCCACCTCCTGTTATTTGGGCCTTCCAGATCACGCCCATATACTTAAACATGGCCACGCAATGCTCCAGATATTTGTTTCATGGCCTATTCTTCCTCTTTCGAACATTCCTTAAAACGCACCTCCCTATGACGCAAGTTAACCATTTCTACATCCTCCCCGTTCCAAATCCACTAACATCAGGTGAGCCCCAAATGCCTTCATAACGCCCATATATGGTAACCTCTTTATCTTAAGCTCTTTTCACACTGGTCCAACCTTCTGCTCCCCCTTGTCTGTGGATCCCTCCCCGGTACATGTCACCACTATGTGCCCCCTTCCTTTCTACTGCACCCTGCTCACCTTCTGCATCTTCCCCCTTTTCCATCAGGGCCCACACCAACATCCACTACGTATCTGCCTTTTCACAGTTGCTCCCGTGCCTCCGCTGGCACATCGCCTGTATCCACACCTGTGGATACCATTATTGGGTCTCTTCCCAGGGCTCTCGCCTTACCTAGTTCCAAGGACGGTACCTGTAGTACTGCCTGTCACCTCGCCAGGAGCCTTTGCACCTCCATCACATTATCCGCTCGTCTCATTCCTGGCCTGAAAAACGCTGGACATCGCATTAGTTGGGCCCCCCTCCTTACTAACATGCCTGGTATCCTCATTCCGCAGCTCGCCTTCCTCAAGGCTCTCCACATCATAATCCAAAACTGTGATCCCCAGCGGGTCTAAGGCACCTCTCCAACTGGGGCCCGCACCCACATCCTATTCATCCACTGGCACATAATGACAAGTGGTAGAATGACATATGGCGTCCAGGGGGGCCAAACCAACCTCTCCATGATGCTCTACTGCCGCTACCCACCTATCAGCCAAGCTGACTGCACTGGAGGCCATCCGCGTTCTTCCACTTGTTGGGGCCAATGAGCTCATCCTAGACCTTCTTCTGCCAGCCACGTAGGGATCTCTTTATGTCCGGCAAACCGTGCTGGGCCCAGCCATCTCGTCCCTTGGTGCTTTTGAGCCGCCCCCATCTCTA
This sequence comes from Triturus cristatus, assembly GCF_964204655.1. Lineage (NCBI taxonomy): Eukaryota > Metazoa > Chordata > Amphibia > Caudata > Salamandridae > Triturus > Triturus cristatus. The sequence goes on from NC_140586.1 coordinate 234,666,040, forward strand.
CTGAGTCTGGAACATTGAGCCACTTCTGAGACTGGAAAAAGGAAGACAGTACTGATGTGCTGTGGCCCTGAACCTGCCACGGTACCTCAGCTACACTCCTCGTCCTGCTAGACCATCTAAGAACCTCTTCCACCCTTGGAAAATCGTCCTCCCGCTCCCCCTCAACCGCCACCTTCTCTGCACGCAATCCCCCTAAATGTTACTTCAACAAATAAGTCATCCTCCTTGTCCCCATCGTCCTCACTCCACTCCAGTATGGCCGCCACTAGAGCAGACGCAGGGCCTTTAGCAGTCCCCACCAATTCCCCCCACAGGTCAGTTTCATTATCTGACCCCTCATACACCAGCCCTCCGAGCCCTCCACCCCCAAAGCTCACCTACATCCTTGTGTGGCAGAGTCCCTCAGGGGGCCCTCTGCAGTGACCCCCCCCTCTTCCTAAGTATGCAACCAAATGGGATACCAAATCCCCACCCATGCCTCAACCTCCTCCCACAGGTACCCCCACCAGCCCTGCATTCGTTTGTGCTCACCATATAAGCACAGTGCTGAAGAGCCTTTGTCACCGCAGGCCAGTTCCTGTGCCCCACCTGTTGCCTAAACTGCCACCAGCCCACCCGAACCTAAAATGGTGGCAGGGAGCACAAATGGGGAACCTTTTTATAAATTGGGCTATATAGGGCTACACATGCAGCACAAAACAAAATGGCAGTTCTCGACAGCCCCCACCCCCCCCCCATGTGCCCCAGGGCAGATCTCCTAGTGGTTGGCTGACCCCAAACCCCCCTTTTACAATATTAACGCGGCCGAACCAACAGAGTTCCAGGCGACCCCAAAGTTAGAATGTTACAAGCATAGAGGGCAGAGCAGTCACTAGCAATTCTGATGCCAAAATACTGTATGACACCCACAGTATATTGAAAGCCCTCACACAATAAATGTGGTTGTGATGTATGGCCAGGATCAGCCCCCCATTCCCAATGATTAGGAGTAATACATTTTAAATTCAGACATTTTCGAGAAAAGCTCTCACTTCGCAACCAGCGCCGGTATTGAAGTTGTTGGTTCTGTTAGGAAGTACAGAATGTAATCTGGTAAAAGAACAGCCTTATATAACCCTGAACTCCTCATCCCCCTTTATTGCCAGATTACTAGATCTTAAAAAAGTGTCATCTGTTCTCATTGGGACCATATCTGGAGCCAGTGGTGAGATTCACGTCCTGTAAGGTGCTGTGTATTCCACCAACCTACCCTCCCAATCTCTTGTAACTGATTCAAATTTGAATTGTAGGTTCTTGCCTTTATATGTGCCCCCAGCCCCCCTCGTCTTATTTGCACCATGGGAGGGAACTGTTGCATACCAGCATGATTTAAGTCTAGGGGGATCCAGGCAGAGGATGTGAGATTCCTGCAACAGGGTGAGTTTACAGTCCTTATCGTGAAGTCATTTGAATACTATTCAACGCGTGATAGGCAAATTCAAAAGCCTGGATAGTAAGAGAAAGCAGGGGTAATCGGTGGTAATAATTACAGGTATGCATATGTGTTTGGCCTTCGACTCTAATTTCGAGGTCTTCTCGCTACCCCACAAGAGTCTCTCAGTTTACAGTTTAGGTGACCTACTCCTAAGTTTAACCCCGACCCCCCACACCCCCTTACTCCTCACACACAATTTGGGCATCACGGTGGAAACCTGCATCAATCAACAACAAAAAGATTAATAACAGAGAAAAAAGCAAAACAAGACTCCTCTCTGACCATCGGTGCTTGCCCCTTGGATTGTAAGGCTGCATTTAGTATCCCAAATCAAGTGGGACCACTCGTCATATAGGCTCCTGTAAGTTAAAAATACATAGGGGACTATATAAGCTCAAAGGTGCTGGACAGACAGCCTGCCCCTCCACATGGTGGTCTAACACAGAGGGCCTTAGTGTCTCATATTCGCACAACTAGGTTAAGCCCAAACTTGTTTCCCTTCTGAAATTAAGTTGTTTTGACTGCCAGGAGCCAGTTTCCAGCAATGGTGGCTTTGTGTATTTCTTACTCCCATCCACCTCCGTCTCAGTTTCCGCTGCCGCCTGCGCTCTCTCGCTGACTTTGTTTTCTCCCAACCCAGCTCTCGGCCTCGTTCACTCGGATCATCCATGTCTTCTTGCGTCGGCCACGGTGCGTCAGCGATACCTGACAGTTTTCGCACTTCATTCGGGTTGTGAATTACAAGCGCTTCAAAGGAAAATAAGAAATGCACAGGATATCCCCATTTTTAGGCTATTGATTTTTGGCAGAGGGTGGACGTTACATCGCTGAAACCTTTACGCTTTGTAAGTGCCATGGCTCAAATATCTTCGAACAGTGTTATTCTGTCTCCATGGAGCTGTATTGAAGGTGTTGCCTTTGCCACTGTCTTGTTAGCACAACAGGGTAGATCCTGTCGAGTTTGGCATGTTCAGAAGACCTGTAGGCAGGACCGGCTTTAGTGCTAGTGGCAGCCGGTGCGACAATCTTTTTTCGCGCCTCCATACCCCATGACCGCTTCCTCGGATTCTATTACTACCACTCAGCGAAAGTGTCCCTCATCTCACCAATCATAAGCTAGTGCTAAACACAGCGCCTCCCCTGAGGTCGGCGCCCCCTCCACAGGTCAGCACCCAGTGCGCCCGCACCAGTCGCATTGCCCTAAAGCTGGCCCGGCCTGTAGGTCCTGTTGAGCTACAGCTTCATGTTACCAGCTTGAGGCAAAATGGGACGGAGTAGTTGTTTGACAGGTGACCCTACGTCCATTATTATTGGGGCCATGTATTCAAATGTTGTTCCTCCTGGAACGACTCTTGCTGTCTTCCAATTTTTCCATTACAAAGTCATACTGAGATTCCGGTGCCAACATTTGGTCTGCCAATGTCTCTTGCTCATGTGCCTTCTCCGCTATTACAGTATTGGTCTGGTCAAGTCTCGTTTCCACTTTCTGTAGGTTGTGGTGGAGCTCAGAACTGGTTTTGGCTAGACTGTGATGTAGAGAAGGGGATTTGGATTTCACCTTGCGTCACTGGTGATTTAGCTGCTTCCAGTTCAATGATTTCAGGCATATGAGGTTCCTGGAGCCAATCTTTTGGGTCATGTTTTTGACCATGCAACATTTCACGAATGGCGGGGGCCTACCTTGTTTATCCTTGTGGGATACCATAGCTGGTAGGGTGTTCCAGTATATCTACTGTGAACAAGCTTTAAGTCCTGAGGCTTGGACCACCCCACCTAGACAATGAGCAGAGAAATCGCCCTCAGGAAAAGGCCCCAACCCTAGCCACAACAAGCAAAAGGAAACTGTTGATAGCGCCATGTTTTGAACTATGCTCTAGAGCGCAGAAGTGGCACGCAATATGTGCAGTGTGTGATCGAATGTGGAGGAATAAAGATGTCTGTTATAGAGCTCTGTGTGTGGCATGTTTATGTGCATGCTCCAAGGCTGAGGAAGACGCTATAGACATGTCTCGTCAGGTCCCTGCCTTGGCCACTCTCTGAGATGTTCATTTTAATAGGAAGGTTGGACCTTTTAGAAAATTGGCTTTATTTGTGAAATACACAGTGATATTCTAAACTCTAGTCTTTTTTGCTCCTAATGTATGCTCTCCTTTTATCAGTGTAAACCAGTGCTTCTATTGAGGCCACCAATCGTCCATATAAGATTCTGTTTGCTGTACTTGCTCTTTTCCTACAAATCAAGCTATTGATGCCAAATTAATTTTTAGCCTCCAATTTTAAGTTCCTTCTAATTTACAGCATGTTTTAAAATAAAAATGTTAATTTTGCTTTTTTATGACATATATTGTATTAGTCTGTTAATAACAGTTAATAGTCTAAGCAGCCGTGGACCCTGAAAAGGTGCTGTGGACCATCTGACATTCATGGACCCCAAGTTATGAAACACTGGCCTAGACTGCTTCCCTAACTTTATGGTCCCAGCTGTGTGGCCAGTTTCACAGCAAATCGTGTCAATCCCTTGTCCCCTCTTTGGGTGTGGCCATTGTGGCCTCCTCAGAACCCTATTGACCCAGATTCAGTGCTACAGAAAGGCCACTACATGCAGCAGCCCTACAGCCCCCCCCCCCCACTAATTCCCACAAAAGGTGATAGTTTTTACAAAATGGTCTCAAAACAGGCTATGTTGTTGGGGGGGGAAAAACACAGGAATTCTAAAACTCAATTTTTCCAGAAAATCTTTACATTGAAATTGCATTGCCCGATCTCCTGTGGTGTCCTGGAGCATTGATTCCAGTGCACATTATTGCTCTGTGCAATGGCCTTAACGTCTTCTATAAGAGCCTCCCCTGGCACTAACGAATGCTGATGCACCCGAATACTAAGACAGTCTACTCTAAGTCAGTGCTTAAATTGTGCCGGTGCTCGATACCAGCACTTAATTCTTAACACTGGCATGTTTTTAAGACAGTTCACCACATTGTGGCAATGGCTCACAATTTTAACAGAGCACATTAGTTTCTTTAGTAACTCAATATACACTTAAAAATAACAATAGCACGTCCAGGCCATTGGTACTGGCATTTTGAATCACTGGCAGGCAGCAGTTGCATTCTGAGCCATACCTTGGGCCCTGGCACTTTTTTATTTTTATAAAATACTGCTCTTAATTTTGCTTCAAGTCTCCTTCCAAACTTCCTGTCTCTGGCAGGTTCGTTCGCATCCCTGCTTTCACTGTCACTGTTTTGCTTTATTTCTACCCCTTTTTTCTCTATCTCTTTCTCTAGCTTTTGGTCAAAGTCTAGCGATGTAAAAACAACTCTCAACCCCTAAAAGTGAATGCCGGTGCCCACTGCCTGCCACCGCGGCACGCATGAAGTACTGCTGACGCTTCTCCTCTTTATGCCTTTGACAAGAGGATTGATTGTCGTGCCTGGAGATGATACCAGCCCTTCAAGCACGTGGCTTCCATGACTGCTCACCACTGGGAGGATCTGGACCCGACATTTCCTGCTGGTGGAGAGGCTGCACTGCTTTAATTGGTTCTTGAGTGGCCAGGGATCCGTGGATGCTGGAGACACCGAAGCCCAATGGACTCAGCCATAGCCGCCTGGTGGTTTCAAGGGTCGGACTGAGGCAAAAAATAGAGCTGAGCAACAAAACAAAAGTAGCCCCCATTTGTGAATCAGATGGCTAAAAAAGTAGCCCACCTTTGCAAAAGGGGCAGTTTTGAACTTTAAAGACATGCTCTATAGACGTTTGGCAAGGTATGGGAGACTCCACCCATGCCAATACACCAGATTCAGATGGGAGACTCCTGATTTTTTAAGTAAAAAATTGCTGTATTTTGGTTGTCTTCCACTTGAAATTGCTTTTGATTCAACAGAAGTCAATGGGGGAAATACATTCTCCCTATTATTTTTCTAAAAACTCCCACTTTCCTCTTCTACAGTGTTGACATGTATGGAGACTCGGGGCCTAATTTAGATGTTGGCGGATTGGTTACTCCATCACAACAGTGATGGATATCCGGTCCACCGAAATATAAATCCCATAGTATATAATGGGTTTATATTTTGGCGGAATGGGATATCCATCACTGTTGTGATGGAGTAATCCGTCCGCCAACATCTAAATCAGGGCCTTAATGCTTAATTTGAGTTGTTGGTGGCTGGTGGAGGCGACCCCACTCATTTTTGGAGACCTGCACTTATTTCTCTGCATCTGACATTTAACGACAGCAAGAGAGAGAAAAATAAACAAAGTGTAAATACAGAGAAAGAGAAAGGCAGAAAAAACTTCACAAAGGGAGAAAGCAGGAACATGCAAGATTGAAATAAAGGGACTGGAAGTGTCTGGTACTGGATTAAAGAGACATGAGGTGGTATAAGACTACCAGCCTTAGTATTTGGTGTGCAGGCATTTAATTGCACTGATCGCAGGATTCTGAGCAGATGAAATTAAGCACTACGGAGACTGCATGCATTTGTCCTGCTGGCAATGTTTGTGGTAATGTGTGGGATATCAACCTTAAAATCCAGTGCACCAGAGCATAAAACCGTTCCATGAACAACCAAAAAGCAGGAACATTCACTAAGCAGACCAGCCCTTCTGGCACTGCTAGATTGCACTGTGTCATATAGATATAGGTCAGTCTCACGCTGATGGTCTCATGCCATACATGGCACCTCCAGCCAGTCCTTTTAAGCCAAGATGATCTTGCATTATAGGATTTGTGTAACCTACATACAACGTGAATAGCAATATTAAAAGTCACAGTAGAAAAAGCACCCCTGCCTTTAAAGGCAGGGTTGGGTGGCAAAATCACAGATAACAAAGGGCCTTGGCTGCTGTGCTAAGTAGAGTAGGGGTGGTCGCATACTTTAAAAGTAGATGCTGAAGCCTGGTACACAACAGAGCAAAGGAAGGGCGATTGCACTTCTTAAGGCTGGGCCCATAGGCATTTCTAGCTTGCTGCTGATGCACCCACGCCTCCATTGCCTTCTGAAGTTTATCACTGGCACCATTGATTCCATTTTGACCAACATCATGAGGGTAGTGGAGGTGACAGGGTATGCTCTTTAACCTCAAATGAGGAAATCACAGGAAGGGACAAAATATGACCACTGATACCCACTCCACATAGAATCCCATAAATTGGCATCACTCAGCTTTAAGCTCAGATGGAATCACAGAAATTAGATAAAGAAATCCTAAGGTGTAAGGTGTAAGATGTATGAGGGTTATAAAAAAAGTCACAAGCATGTCGCAAAGGATAGTCTCCAAATGTTATTCCTTCGGGAGGTAACAAATCAGGACTGATCAAAAGCCACCTGATCCCCCCCACCAAAAGAACACATAACAAAATAAAAGCTTTGAGCCTACTGCCTATGTCCTTGGAAGGTCTCATGCCTCGTAATAGACATCGGCTGAGCGATACCTCCAAACAATTAGCTGGAAACCTGTTCTCTGCAGGGGGTTTCAGCTGATTGTGTGCCCACTGTGTGATATCGGCTCCTCACTGGGTGATCGTGTGAACGGAGCCGATATTGTGTGACACATGGTGGCACCATGTGAGTTGGCAGGTCTGAAACTGTCCAAATTAAGATGTTCGTGCTTGATGTAGCCCAGGCAGCCATCTTCCTGTCAAAATGAGACAGATGCTTTTCAGGTGTCTCCAACCAGTCGATCAGGAGCTACCAGTAGCTCCCAGACACCTTCCAAGTAGCTCACAGCCTTGAGTGCATTTTAAATTAGCACAGGATCACATTTTTCTTTTAACATTAAGGAAAGTCTGTGTTTACTATAGCCTTATAGCCCGGTGTAGCGGGCTATACCGGCTATTAAAGGCCCACTTCCGCATTAAAGGCCCAAGGCGAGGGACTTTAACAAGGGAACGGGACTTTAATAGCCGGTATAGCCCTGCTACGAAGGACTATAAGGCTAATAGAACATTCTGCCACTAGAGGGCAAATTAAACAAAGGCTTCAGGGAGCGCGAGGGGTTTGAACTCCCCTCAGGCTCCCTGAAGCCTTTGTTCACAGCCACAAAGAAGCATTGGAATGTTGGAGCTCGGGGCTTATACCAGCCATTATAAGCCCAGAGCTACTCAATTGTTTTCAATGAAGCTTCCATCGTTCTAATGTTCTGATTTACATTATTATTATCAGGCTGCAGATAACAGGGCCTGATAAGTGCTCAGACAGATTTATGGTCCAGGCTGGGGCACAGGGATGAAGAACTGAAGCACTGAATTATTTACCTCTTAAATCTGTGTGTCAATATTGGAGTTTGGGAACAAAAAGATGTTTCTGAATGCTTTGAAATGGGAGAAAATGAAAATAAAAAGCTACCTTAACGATTAACTCTTAATTTGAATTTTCTCCCATTTCAAAGTGTCGCATTTACAAGTAACAGGCCTTTTGCTCCCAGTGGCCAGTAGATTCTGTGCCATACTTATAACTGAAAAATTGTCTTTTAATGGGAGAAATTTTAAAAGAAGAAACTTGTTCTATGAAACATAAATGTATTTCTCCACTTTCAATTAAGCCAAATATGTCCTAATGTTTTAATGTTTAAATTTCCTCCTACTGAAATAAATATATTTGTTTCTGTTTTAACTATGGCACCATGTCTACAGGCCGCTGGAAGCAAGATGCTTGGTGTTTGTAAAGCTGACATTTGGAAATGAGAGAAAACTTAAATGATGAGTTTAATGGAGCCATATAAAGAAAGTTAACTCTTCAGTTTACTTTTCTCAATAGAGTGCCATATTTATAAGTGAAAAATATAGCCATTATTTTAAGGTGGAAACGTTTTAAGTGCAGAATATATTTCCATAGTCTAAAAACTTTTGCAGAACATTTTTCTGCACTTTAAATTTCTCCCAATTGTGTTATACATGTAGATGTGTCATATGGAGAAAGGTATGTTTTGTGCCACAAGTAATTATGATACAGTCTCTCAGTCACCCCTACACATATATCCCATACATATGCACACATGTTCATACATCCCCAAAGACCACACTCTCACTGACACCCATCGCAGCTCTGTCACAGTGCCCCTAGTCAAAGTATTTTGTTCAAAGCATAGCATCTGGCTCTATGGAAATTAGGCTTAAAGTCAATAAAGCTGGGAGTGGGGGTGTCTGGTAACAATGTGCGGGTTGCTTGGCCTTCAGTAGATCACAATGATTTGATTTTCACTTATCACAAATAGCTCTCACTACAGAAAAGGTTGGAGATCCCTACTTTAAATGAACATAACCATGAGTACGAGTCCTGGAATTGACCGATTTGTGTAATTACCTTCCAGGACTGGACTCACTGTGTCCCCGTGACATGCACTCTTCCGCTAATCTTTCCAGTGCCATATCTAAGACACCTCCCTATGCCCCCCACCATGGGCACAGGCGACTCAACACTTTTAACGATTATATGAACACATTTAAGAGCTCTCACGTTCCTTTGTGTCAGGTACGAGTAGAGTGTTCAGCCCTGGCTTCCTTATTTCAATTCTACTACCTGCAATTTTTTTTAAAACACAGGACTACAAGTCCCAGAATGCAGAGAGAAAAGAAAATCAGGACACAGTGAGATGTTCAAGCTTGGCATTCGACAACTATAAATTTAGTTAAATTGGTTGTGGCAAAATTAGCGTAGAAATATAGGCTTTGGCATTGATAATTACAGAAAGAGGAAAAAACTGATCGGTGGTTAAGAAAGGGGTGGAAAGAAAAGAGTGAAAACATGATATGGAAAATTGTAGATGCTTAGGGAGGAGAAGAATTGGAGCTGGAAAGAGAAGAGGTTTAGGTATAGAAGCAGACTGACGAGGAAGGAAGAAGAGGGCAAATGAGCAAAACATAGTAAGTAGGGTTCACACAAAGAGGTTGCGAAGGACAAGGAACACACAAAAAAGGGAAAGAAAAGGAAAAAAAAGAGTAAGGCTGCACACAGTCATGGAAAGTCCATTAAAAAAAATAAGAAAAAGATGGAGAGGGCAGAAAGCAAGCATTGGCAAAGTCAATAGGTTTCGCCTATGCAAGACCTATTGACTTTGCCAATATCTTTTAGCCATGTGGTATACCAGCGTGGCTGCTGTTCAGCATGGCTAAACGTTAGTGGGGTTAAGGAGAGTTGAGTGAATAAATTAAAGAAGCAATTTATTAAGTGAATCAATCAATGCCCGAAGGCATCTTGATGCTAAAAGAGACATGAAGGTGAGAGTCTGGTCTCCTCTTACTGAACAAAGAGCCAGGTTTTCAGGGACTTTCTAAAAACCGATAGGGAGGAAGCTGTTTTAAGTTCCAATGGTAAGCTGTTCCAAAGTAGGGCGGTGGACCGAAAGAAACTTTTTCCGCCCCAGGTGGGACTTCTGAAATGGGAAACTACCAGGTTCTTAGTCGAACCTGATTGAAGGGTCCTGCTGGGGGTGTACCACCTCAACTTATTCCTAAAAATTGAAGGGCCTTGGCCATGCAGCGTATTGTAGGGCCTCGAAAATAATTTGTTACCTGACCGGCAGCCAGTGAAATTTCCTGTAGCACCTATAGCTGATTCAAATTTGGGAATATTTAGGAGGAAATGTGTTGTTGAATTCTGCAAGCTGTGAAGCTTTTTCAATGAGGCTACTGAAATATTAAGATAGAGACTGTTGCAGTGGTCAAGTCTTGCCAATACAAGAGAAATGACTACTGTCTTCAGGAGCTCAAAAGGAAGATGTTTTTATTTTTGTTAACAAATCTTAGTGAACAAAAAGAGTCAGGGGTAACTTTGTTAACTTGTTCTTTCAGCTTCAGCTCATTGTCTGACATAATTTCCAGGTTGTTGTCTTTAGACACTGGGGTGGGGAGACAGCCTAGTTCAGATGGCCACCATCCTGGCGTCCAAAATGGTGGACTATTTACAAATAGGATGACCTATGTCTTTGATTAATTTAATTTCAGACAGTTGCCATCCATCCAATTGCTCACCTCACTCATGCACTTCCTAAAAGTATCGCCAGAATTAATGTCATCCTTCGACAATCACGATAATTTGCTTGTCATCTGAGTAGGATGCTAGAGATAGGCTAAATGATTTTATTAGCCTAGCTAGTGGCATAGCATACAGATTGAACATCGTAGGGCTCAGCGAAGATCCCTGTGGTACTCTGCAAGGGAGGGAGTAAGACTTAGAAGTAAACTATCCTAAAGCCACCACCTGCTGCCTGTTAGCAAGAAAGGACTGTAGGAGAGCAAGAGCAGGACCACCTATCCCCAGACTCTTCATACAGTCAATCAATATAGCATGGCGGACCGTATCAATAGCTGCAGAAAGGTCCAGTAGGACCATTGCCGCATACCCTCCTCTATTCAAAGTTTCTGGAATTTTCTCTGTTGCCACCACCAGTGCAGATTCGGTACTATGATTTTTTCTGAATCCGAACTGAGTGTCTTCCAGTGAACCTTTTCTTCAGGCTCATAATTTTTCACAACTTCTGTTCTTGCTTACAAAATTCTTGTTTAGAGACTTTAGGAGTCTCATTGTACCATGGCTGGGATACCTTTTTAAATATAGTCTTTTGTTTACCTGGAACAATAACATCTAAAGTGGAGCTTATTCAATTGAAAAAGTTTTTCGCTCTCTGTTGTACATTATTGGTGGATTGAGTGGATGAGGACATAAGTAAAGACTTATATACTACTGGCTAGATTTTATGCTCGGTCTCCCTAAAGCAGTTTTATTCACAAAGGTGTGCACTACTTTGTCCTGGGCCCTTAGCTCCCAGTTCACTACACGGTGATCTGACCACGTTAGAGGAAGGAACAGCAAGATGCTGATATTGGGATTATTAGAAAATATCCCGTCAAGCATATGACCAGCACGGTGAGTAGGACCCCTAGTTATTAAGGACAATCCAAAACCATTCAGAGTATCTATCAATTTTACTAGGTCAAGATGCTATTTATATACTAAATCAAAATGAAAATTACCCAGTACTGAAAAATTGGAATTTAAAATGGGTAATTCAAGAAGCATGCTAAGTTGCTCCATACCCTCCCTCAGCCCTACCCTTTTCAACGTCTACATGGCACCGCTCGCCAACATCGTCCGCTCGCCCATCCTCAACATCGCCTCCTACGCCGACTACACTCAGCTGATCCTCTCACTCACCAAGAACCCCGCCACCGCCAAAACCAACCTCCACGAAGGAATGAAGGCCGTCGCCTACTGGATACAGAACAGCTGCCTGAAACTTAACTCAGACAAGACAGAGGTCCTTATCCTTGGCTCCACCCCCTCCACATGGGATGACTCTTGGTGGCCAGTCGCCCTGGGAGCTGCACCCACGCCCACTAACCACGCACGCAACCTGGGGTTCATCCTGGACTCGTCGCTCTCAATGGCCCAGCAAGTCAACGCCGTCTCCTCCTCCTGCTTCAACACCCTCTGTATGCTCTGCAAGATCTACAGATGGATCCCCACCGGAACCTAAAGGACGGTCACCCAGGCCCTCGTCAGCAGCAGACTGGACTACGGCAATGCCCTCTACGCAGGAACCCCGCCACACCCACATCCCCACCCACCTGAAAGACCTGCACTGGCTCCCAGTCAACAAGAGGATCACCTTCAAGCTCCTCACCCACGATCACAAAGCACTCCACAATGCCGGACCGGCATACCTCAACAAACGTCTCACCTTCTGCACCTCGATCCGCCAACTTCGTTCCGCCGACCTCGCCCTAGCCACCGTTCCACGCATCCACAGGACCTCCACCGGCGGCAGATCCTTCTCTTACCTCGCCGCCAAGACATGGAACACCCTACCCACACAGCTGCGACAGACCCAGGACCTGCTTTCCTTCAGGAGACTTCTCAAAACCTGGCTGTTCGAGCAGCAGCTGCACCCTACCCTCCCCACACCCCTCAGCGCCTTGAGACCCTTACGGGTGATTATTGCGCTCTACAATGATTGATTGATGTCGGTCCTGGGGTGGGTGATATACCACATACCTTTAAAGGACTGTGTCTTAGAAAGTTCTACCATAAACTACAAAGCCTCAAAATCCATACCTGAGACTGGAGTGACGGTTACCCTAAAGTGCTTCCGATAAACCACTGCCCGCCCATCCCTTTTTTTCATGTCTGTCTAGACGAAAGATATCCTAGCTCAGGTGTGGGGGTAGCAATATTCTCTGGGCCCGAGTTCTGATCTGCCCTGGTCTCCGTAACAAACACAATGTCAGCTTGATGAGCCAAAACTCGTTCGTAGAATTAAAGGTTATGTTTAACTAATCTTCTTATATTCAGTCCCATGCAGTTAAAAATCGAGTGAGCGAAGGAGCCATCTTTTTTGTGTCAGTGACCCAGGGTCTCTGTTACCCCTCTGCCATCAGGAGGTTCGAACCTCAGGCATTTAGCTTTACTTAAATGACATTCTATATTACTAGTGTCAGATGAAGTGTCAGAGCATACATTTGTGTCAAGGGACATTTACCTGATGGTCAGAGAGCTAGCAACGCTTCACCTGAATAGATAAATGTTCACACCCGATCTGGAATCGAAAGGCCGCGGGCACTGAGCCCGGCTCAGGCGCGGGAGGGTGCAGATGGGCTTGTCTTACGCATGCATTTGGCCCACCAGCAGCATGCCTGCTGTGCGGACGCACTGCTGAGTGCTTTATGAAGTCTGTCATTAGAGGGGTGTGGCCGGAGGAGTGACAAGCACCACAATCAGTGCGATCGCTATTAGGCTAATAGGCTAATAGGCAAAATCAGGTGAGGGTAAATTAATACTCAAACTGAGTTCCAGCAACCTCTTTCCTCAGTCGCAGTCTCCCCTACATCAGAGGACTACTGGTGAAAGTAAAGTTAAAACAAATTAAACTGGGTGAAAAGGAAAGCATAAACAGATTAAAACATTAAAATCAGACCAAGCCCTTCTACAAGATGGCGCTGAGAACTACTGAGCCAGGCAACTTTGAAAAAGGGTACCTTCATGCCTACAAGGAAACAAAAAACAGCACCAACCCAACCTTGTCTCAAGTGCGTGGACGCGCTGCCGACTGCTTTACGAAGCCCATCATTAGAGGGGCGTGGCTGGAGGAGTGACAAGCACCGCAGGTGGTGTGATCACTATTAGGCTAATAGACAAAATCAGGTGAGGGTAAATTAATACTCAAACTGAGGTCCGGCAAGTGTCATAAGGAGGAACAGAATGGAGTGTCATGGAGTGGCGTAGAGAGTCGTAGAGTGGTGTAGAATAGAGTTGAGTGGTGTGGAGTGAAGTGAAATGGAGTGTCATTTAGTGGCATGGAGTGGAGTGGTGTAGAGTGTTGTGGAGGTTTGTGGAGTGATTAGAGTGTCATAGAGTGGAAGGGAACAGAGTGGGGCATAGTTGAGTGGCGAAGAGTGTCAGAGTCGACTAGAGTGAAGAGGCATATAGTCTAATGGAGTGGGGTGGAGCACAGTGGAGTGGCGTAGAAGGTGTTGCGTACAGTGGAGTAGATTGTTCTAGATTGGAGTGGCATAGAGGGGAGGAGTGTAGGTGAGTGGAATGGCATAGAATGGAGTAGAGTGTTTAGGGTCCAGTGGCATAGACTAGAGGGGAGTGGCATAGAGTGTCAGAGTGGAGTGGCATAGAGTGGAGTGGACTGGCGTAGAGTGGGGCAGTCGCATGGAGTAGAGTGGAGTAGTTTGGCATGGAACAGCGAGGAGTATAGTGGCATGGAGTGGCATACAGGGGGTTGTGTAAAGCGTTGTAGAGTGGAGTAGTGACATAGAGTGCAATAGAGTGTCACAGAGTGGAGTAGAGTTTAATTGAATAGAATGGAGTTTTGTGGAGTGGAGTGTCGTAGAGTGGATTAGAGTGAAGTGGCTTAGATTGCAGTGGCTTCGAGTGGAACGGCGTTGAGTGCAGACACACAGAGTGGAGTAGTGTAGTATAGAGTGCAGTGGCATAAAGTGCAGTGACAGAGTAGATTGTTTCAGAGTACAGTGAAGTGGCGTAGAGTGGAGTGGTACAGGGTAGAGTGGAGCGGTGCAGAGCAGAGTGCAGAGGTGTTGAGTAGAGTGGTGTAGAGTGCAGTGGTGCATAAAAGATTAGAGTAGAGGGGTGTGGAGTGCAGTGGCATAGAGTAGAGTGGTGTAGAGTGCAGTGGCGCATAATAGATTAGGGTGGCGCAGGGGGCAGTGATGTAGAGTAGATTGGCATAGAGTGTAGTAGCATTAAGTGCAGTCAAGTGGCGTAGAGTTGAGTGGTGCAGAGTACAGTGGCGTAGAGTGCAGTGACATACAGTGCAGTGGCATAGAGTAGAGTAGCGCTGAGTTCAGTGGCAGAGAGTGCAGTCTTGCAGAGTAGAGTGGTGTAGAGTGCAGTGGCATAGAGTGCATTGGCAAAGAGTGCATTGACATACAGTAGATTGTTTCAATGTAGAATGAAGTGACGTAGAGTAACATAGAGTGTCACAGAGTGAAGTAGAGTTTAATTGAGTAGAGTGGAGTTTTGTAGCCTAGATTGCAGTGGCTTCGAGCGCAATGGCGTTGAGTGCAGATGCACAGAGTGGAGTAGTGTAGCATAGAGTGCAGTGGCATAAAGTGCAGTGACAGAGTAGATTATTTCAGAGTACAGTGAAGAGGTGTAGAGTGGAGTGATGCAGGGTAGAGTGGAGCAGTGCAGAGCAGCCTCTCCATCTTTCCTGTCTTGGTTTTTCTGTTTCCCTGACAGGAGACTCTAAAGCCCACCCCACCTTCCTGCTGACTTCCGTAGACAAGGGAGTATGATTATGCACCAATCAAGAGGAATAAGCAAAAGGCAGGGAACTGACTAAAACCAGTCCCCAAGTTAGACTCCTGGGGCCAGATTCAGCACAGGATTGCATTGCCCTTGCCTCACTCAGGCTGTCAAAAGGGCAATGCAATCCCTAAATCTAATTTACCAAGCAAAGCAAGGCCACCTGGTGCATTGCTTAGTAAATTTGTTGTAACGCAAGGCTGCACAAGTCACTGCCTTGCCTTACTCTATCCCTGGGAGGCGTTCCATGGGTGGAGCATGGGTGTTCCCACGCATCCACCCATGGATTTTGGCGCATTTCCACTATTAGTGGTAGACCGGGGAATGTGTCAAAATGCTACACCTCCCTAGGAGAGGAGTCACAAAGATTTCTTTATTTCTACACGTTTTTTCCTCTTTTAAAGTATGCTGCATTGTGCAGCACACATAGAAAGAGGAAAAAGCCTCAGAAGATTGTTTTTGTGCAGGAAGGAGTCCCTTCGTACACAAAAACACTCCTGCATACAACACAGGCACCCTTGCACCATGGTGCAAGGGTGCCTGCATTGCTGCTAGGCAGCAGTTTGTGCGCCAGCGCTGGCAGAGAGCAGGAATGCACCATATAATGTTAAATACAACGCATTCCTGCCCCCTCCCTTTCATGCAGCACAGTGCAGCAAGGAATCTTGCTACGTTGCATGAATATTTTATAAATATTGTCTTTGGTGTACAAACTCTCTATGAGATCTTACAATAAAGATAGCGTATAAATATCCAGCAAATATGCCAAGATTTCTCTACCAGACCAATGACAACAGACAAACTCTTCTGTGAGTAGGGTTGGGATACTGACTGCCAACTCTGTTTTGCCAGGTTGAGGACCAGAAACCTAGGGAGTTCTACAGCCTGCTTGGACAAGCTGCCTCGAGGTTCGCCTTGAAGTATGGTGCTAACCAACTGCTTAGGAGGGACATTGAAGATGCCCTTGCACAAGATAATTGCTGTCTATAAGAGGGGGACAGCGAAGGAACAGAGGTGGTGACAAACTAAAACGTCCATTACAACTCAGGGAAGACCTGCATCTCTCAAGTTGGAGAATGAGGTCTGGGCAGTGGTTAATTTGTAAAATAAATAAGTGCGAGGGCTCTCGTCAGGAGGCAACTTGCACCAGCTCATTTCTCCTGTTAGCATCGTCTAAAACAGAACCAACTACTAACAATAAAAGTGGGGAGAGGATGTGGCGTAATGGTCAGAGCTGCTGACTTCAGAGCTAGGGAACCAGGTTTGAGTCTCGGTGTTGGCTCAACAACCTCTGATTCTGGGCAAATCTCTCCGTAAATGAATGTGTCCTTAACTGGTGCTCATGAAACGCGCCCGTGTTGATTAAGTGCCAGTGCTGAGCACCGGAAACCACAGACTCAAATTAAGCACTGGGTCTGGGAGTCCCAAGATGCAATGTACCTGTAGCATGTGCTGAAGTTGAAATTATGATGTCTGAAAAGCAACTGCATGCCTCACAGGCTTTCTGCTGAAGAAGCCTAGCTGCTATGAGTACCAGGTGTTTGAAGCATCATGACCGTATTCTGCGGTTCTTTTGTCTCAACCCATGAACCAGAGTACCAGAGGTGGTGCTGGGACCATTAAGGAAAGCACCTCATCATTGGAGAAAACACTGATTTATGCATTACCATCATCACAGCAATTTGGGGTGGGGTTATAGCTCTATTTGCGTGGTGAACTTGGGTCTTAGCCCGAGCAACACTCATCAGACTGCGAGAATCGCAACCTGAGAACAGCCACTGTATCACCAGTAGTGCACTACTGATGTTCACTGAACCGGGCATGTGCACGCATATTCAATGTATTGCGCAGTAACATCATCGTGCTTGGGGCAGAGTTAGGTACTTTTTTGATTAAGTAAATGCACTGGCTTGACATTGAGTTATTGGTTGACACTGGATGTTTTTGTTTTTTGAGTATCCAACCCAACACCACCTTCCTAAGTAAGCCTTAGATTGCTCGACTTTGCTACTTTGAGGCTCAAGTGCTAAAGGGGTGTATTTGGTACTCAGGTTTGAGCTCAGTAGTAGGGTTAAGACCCAGGGCACCAGTGGTAAAAGGTTCTGTTTGTTACAATCTGAGCCCAGTAACAATTGTCTTCCTTGGGACTATTTAAAAAGGTCCCACTACACTGTACCAGATTTAACGTTTGCCACGAAAATTTGTTGTAATGATCACAAAGTACAAAATATATGGGGGAAAAAAGAAAATTAGATAAATGAGAAGTTAAAAATAACAAGAAAGAAACGATCAATATTACATGAGGTGCAATAACAGTATTATGCTTGTAGTAGAAAGGCAAGAACAAACTGATAGTGAGAATGCGTGGAGATTGGTAAGGAGAGAGAGAACAAGAAGTAGCAAAAGATGGCCCAAGACCAATAGGAGACAGTGTGAGTGAAATAAAAAGCTAGAAGTGTAATGTAAAAGAAACGGAAGATGGAAAAGCCTTAGGGAGAGAAAGCCTGAGAGTGGACCTCTTGGTCCCGTGGCTCCATCTTCTAATGAACAGTTTAGGACAAATCTCAATTACACTCTCCTGGTGCCGCCATCACTACTCTCTGGCGTATGTCCTGCCGTCTGCTGCTCCAGACCGAACAGTGGAATGTATGTATGTGGGAGTCCCAGCTAAGGTCCCATTATCTATTTAAGGGAAAGAGAATCGGGAAGAAAGGGGGCAGGAGCGGGAGGGAGGAAGCCAATGAGACGGTGAAAAAAAGAATGGATGAAGGGTACTTACGTGAAGAGAGTGAGCGATAAGTGATAATTTATTTCCCACAATTTCTCCAAATCTTTGCTCAGTTACATATTAGGCAAAGTGTTTGTCAACGCGTGTAGTGAAGACCCAACCACTCAAGGACACTTCCTGTTGGTCAAAATGATCCAAAGGACTGATCCCAATGCACTCAAAGTACCTCGGGCCATCAGTCACGCCGCAGCAAGTTGAGGCTTTTAAGGAGACCATGCTGTGTTTTTTGGCACTCTTTTGGCTCCCTTTGGATGTATTAGGGCCTCAAGTATCCACAGGGGCCTCATGTTAGGTTTCCACCAGAAGTTCCCTCCTCAGTGGCGTGTGAGCCAGTTGAAACTTGAAACCGGTGCGGACTTCCTTTCTGGCTTCTCTTCTTCGACACTGACACCAATGTCACTTGTGGCAGAGGGGGATCCGATGCCGACTCTGAAGTCTCACCCCAGATCCAATCTATCCAGCCTCTACAGCATAGTCGTTCTCAGAGGCTCCAACATCTTTTTTGTTCCGACTCGAATCAAAGTTTGCTTCATGGAGATGACATTGGTAATGATGGTGAGGATTTACTCCCACATTACAATAATGGCAGGGTATATATGGACCTACAGGACGCCAATCTTCTTTTTTTTTTTATTTGTTTTTTATTGAAATTGAATGAAATTGAATGGTGTCATACATATACAAAATAAAAAAAAAATAAAAAAAAACATTAAGTACTTTCTCATATAGTATACCCCGCTTTAAAAAAGATGTTTACAAATTAATCAAAGAAAGCCCCCCACAATTTTTCAAATTTTCTTCCCCCCCCAATCCTCAAAGCATAGCTTCGCTCACTTATCTTTACTCTACGCATTTTAAATAACCATTCATTCATGGAAGAAGTCTGATTTGTACGCTAGTTTTGAAGTAACAACGATCTGGCAACTGCCATGGAAATATAAACTAATTTAGCAAAGGATTCAGATAAATTGAGGTGCGGATCGAAGCCATAGAGCATCAGTTTGACATTTGAAGATATCTGAATATGAGAATTAGCGATTAAAAAAACAAAAATGTCATCCCAGAATGCTTTTACCATACAACAATCGGCTATTACATGAGTCCAATTAGCAGGGGCGAAGTTTAAGCATCGGAAACAATTCGGGAGATGGTTGCTATACATTTTAGCTATTACCGCCGGAGTACGATACAAAAGCCATTTTCCAAAAAATAACATTCTGCGCCAGTTAGCTCCCCGTAATGTGGAAAAATTAAACTTCTTAATGGTTCGCCACGTGGATAATGTCAATACATGATTTTCTTGTTCCCGACATTTTTTTACGACTTTAGCGCCCAGATCCCTTTGTCTAAACTGAGCAAGGCAACCCTTCCACTCTCCGGGTTTCCTCATCAAAGTATTATTTAAAAAAAGATCATTATTAAGAGAAGAAATCTGAGTAAACGATATGGGAGCATGTTGCAGCAGGAATTGATAAATGTAAGTGTAAGACCCGGCTAACAAAAAATTTCTTGAAATTAATAATCGCATCTCCGGCGGAGTTATCCACCTTGTATGTTCCAAAAATTCACCCACTTTACTAAATCCAGCATTTGTCCAATGACCCATTAAATCAGAGCCAAACCCATGCCCATAAAATGAGAATAAATTAATCAATAAAGAGGAAGAATTAAACAGAGAAAGAGAATATCTTCTAAGCATAGCCGTACGCTTCCTAAAGAACCAGGCAATTATTTTATACCTAACCAGTTTGGGAGATTTAGGAACTTGAAGGGGGGAGAAATTTGACTTTCTGAAAAAATTAAATCAAAGAAAAAACTAATAAATACGTTAGAGTTTGATATTGGGGATTTAAATCGAGTCAGATACTGAGCAAAGTAAGCATTGTAATAATCTCTAATATTCGGTAGTGCAAGGCCTCCATTATCTAATTCCTCATAGAGAATATTCAGCGCAATACGAGGCGTTTTATGTGCCCACAAAAAGCGCGAAAACATGGATTCAATTTTAGTAAAAAAAATACCCGGAAGAAAGCAGGTAATCGTTGAAAACAAAAAATTGAACAATGGTAAAATTGACATTTTAATCAAAGCAGCTCGGCCCAAGATTGATAGTGGTAATTTATTCCAGCGAGTGAGCATTGAGCCGACTTTCCGAAGGAGGGGATCAAAATTAAGACTGTAGAGATCTTTACCTGAAGCTGTAAAAAAAAAAAAACAAGATATCTTTTGGGTTTATTATTGATATAGCCCCTTAAATCCGGATGTAATTCGGGTTTATGATTGCTACAGACCAATATTTCTGTTTTTGTTTTGTTAATACGATAGCCTCGTAGAGTCTCAAATTCCTCAAAAAGCTGGAATACACGAACTTGTGACTGCAAATCGGATTTAATAAGAAGCATAATATCATCAGCGTATAGTTTTATCTTTGACATTAATGGAATCGGGGGCGAAATCTCTACACACTGCCGAATTGCGATTGCAAGGGGTTCGATAAAAAAAGCAAAAAGAATCGGTGATAAGGGACAACCCTGGCGTGTACCCTGATTGACTAACACTGATCCTACTGTTAGTGAATTAATAATAATATTTGCTTTGGCACCCGTGTAAAGATTAAGAATAAAATTAATAATAATTAATGGAATATGAAAAAATTGCAAAATAATAAAAAGTGTCTCCCAGACCACCAAATCAAAAGCTTTTTCCGCATCAAATAACATAATTAAAGCTGGGATTCTCAGTGTGTGAAAGTAATCCACGGCTTCCGAAAGATAATGGGTATTAGTCATCAATTGTCTGCCAGCAATAAACCCGTTTTGATCTTCATGAATCAGATCCGGAGCAATATGATTAAATCGAATAGCGAGTAATTTAGTAACAATCTTATAGTCCTAGTTTAAAAGGGTAATGGGACGATATGAATTAGGATCCCTAGCATCCTTCCCCTTCTTCAGAAAGCTAACCACAGTGCCCTCGCGAAACGAGTCTGGGATGGAGGCTCCAATGAGCATGGAATTGAGAAGTTGTAAAAAAATATCAGAAAAGGCAGGAAAAAAAACTTTATAAAATTCCGCGGGTAATCCGTCTGGGCCGGAAGCTTTCCCTGATGGAAGTTCTTGCACTACCAATTGTACCTCTTCTAAGGAGAATTTGCTTACCATATTTAGTTGCTCGGATTCGGAGAGGGAAGGGATCACATCCCTTCTCAAAAAAGCATTTAGTTTTAGCTGATCTATTTCATACTGATGGCTATATATTTTTTTATAGTGAGAATGCATTATCTTACCTATCCCATCCGAGTCAGTTATATATTGATTGGTAACGGGACAAATTAAACCCCGAATTAGATTGGAGGCAACTTGTTCTTTGGCCTGCCAGGCCAGAAATCTACCCGTAAAATTACTTTCTTCGTAGACTTTCTGGTATTGACTACGAAAAAACGCTTCTCCTTGCTCAAATAGATATGTACTAAATTCGCGTTTAGCTGCATTCAATTGATCTTTAATATTTCTAGAGGGATTTTGTTGTCTTAAGGCACTAAGAACCTGTATACGATGTTCAAAGGAGTTTTTTATAGCCCTAACAGCAATAGATGGGGCAGCATCCTTCCCAATAATAATTCCACGAATAAAAGCCTTTAGGGCATCCCAAATAATACTAAGAGGGGCGGTACCAGTATTGCGAATTATAAATTCTCTAATTATAACTTTGAATTCAGAAACCCATATTTCGTCGTTAAGATATGATTTATTAAAGACCCATGTTTTAGGAGACATTCTCCTATACCCAAAAATAAACTCCCGAATAAGCATAGCATGGTTGGAAAATACATTATGCACCGTATTATAATAACCTAACCTGAGATTACGTGAGGCAAGAAAAAAATCAATGCGGGATGAGGACTTAAATCTACTCGACCAGCAAGTATATTCTTTCTTAGAGGGATTATCTAGACGCCAATGATCAGAGGGATCCAATAGTCTTTTATAATTGGAAATAGTCTGGAAAACTTTAGGTTTGAGTTGTTTTTTTGATTGGAACGATGAGTCCAATTTGGGATCCATCAAGACATTAAAGTCACCAGCCATCACAATATCCCCTGACACCGTCAATAGGGATTGGAACATATCTTCAAACATATTAGAATCATCATTTAATGGGCCATAGCAACTAAGAAAAGTGAAGGGTCTCTTTCTATTTTTAACTCTGCATGAGACCCAGCACCAACGCCCTGAGCCTCCTTCTTCTGAATGAATAATTTCCGCATGTATGTTCTTATTTAAAAATATCGCCACCCCTCGTTTAGATTCGTTACATGATGCGAAACACCGAAATGAAGCCCATGATTTAAACATCGAAAACTGATCTATCTTAAGAGAGGAAATATGAGTCTCCTGTAATAGGATTACAGAAGGATTTTTTGCCATGATCCAAATTTCCACAGCTCGCCTTTTGTTGATATTATTTAAACCATTAACATTAAGAGAAAACAATTTCAAACTCTCCTTGCTTGACAAAGACATCTTAAATTATCTAATTGTAAGCAAACATCATCAGGCCTCCCCTTGCCCACTGTAGACATTCTGGCATTTTGAATTGACACATACTTAAATAAAAAAAACGCCTGGCACCATCAACTTCATTTTTTGTTATAACCCACCCATCACCACCCTGACCCACCTCCCTCAGAACTCTCCCCCAACCAACACCACCCTCACCCCCCCCGAGCCCTCCCCACCAATGGCCCAACTTCCCCTTCCCGCGCTGACCATCGGAACCTACCCCACTCCATTGGGGTGACCTGTTGCACCCCCTGGGCCCCCTGGATTCCACACTCCCTCATGCTCTACTGACCCCCCCACCCAACCCTTCCATACAGTCTGTACCCACAAAAAATCAAAGCTTATAACATCTATGAACACAAAAAGAGCTCTACAGAAATTCCTCCTAATTTTAACCTGATTAAGAATTCGAAATCTCCTTGAGCAAGTCCTGTGCTACTGCAATATCGGATAGCATAAAGAATTTGCCTTTCACTAAAACTTTAAGCTTGGACTGTTGCGCAATCGTGGCTTGGGCCCCTTTAGCTTTAAATAACTGCAACATTTGGACAAACTCTTTTCTTCTCCGAGCAGCAGAAGCGGACATGTCTGAAAAAATGCGACATTTCACAGTTTCATTAACAAAAAATTGTCTTTTCTGAATTGCCGTTGAGAGGATAGTCTCTTTAATCCGTGTATCAGAAAAATTTAATAGAATTGTTCGAGGAAGGGAGGAATTTGGAGAAGGTTGAGCGGGAACTCGATGTGCTCGCGTAATGGTTAGGTCACCCTCATGATTGGGAATCACTTTGGATTTTAAGAAAGAGGTAACCCACTGCAGAGTGCTAGAACCTTCAAGACCTTCGGGGACGCCCACTATGCGAAGGTTTGATCGACGATTATAATTCTCCAAATCATCTAATTTAGATTCTAGTAAACGTGAAGTGAGGGAAAGCTGATTTGGGTCTTTTTTTACCTCGATCATTTGATCCTCCAGATTAGAGATGCGAGTTTCGGCATCTTGGAGCCGAGCAGGGAATGTAGAAAAAAGATCCTCCATTTTGTCCAAGCGCTGATTAATCAAAGCGAGCTCAGATTTTTGAAACCTCTTCAACTCTCGGACCTCATCGAGAATTAGATTTAACATATCTTTAACTGACATCTGAATCTCCCCGACGGTCTCAGTGTCCAAATCCAACAAAGGACTAAGGTGACTGACGTTAGAAACAGAGTCCTCTGGGGTACTTGGAAGCTTGTCAGTAAGCGATTCAGCTATAACCTTATTTCCCAAAGTCAGAGCGTCTTTCTGAATATCATCCGTAATTTTCAGAGAGTGTACCAAAGGGTTATCTTTAAGTGAAGATGTCGAAATTGTGGAAAGTATAGAAGGTGCCACAAGGTTAGACTTATGCAAGAAATTTGGAGGTTGAATAATTGAAGAAGAGGAAGAAGGACAAACTTGAGCGGAGGTGCTTTGGCAAGGTACAGCACTTTTCTTATCAAAAAGAGGAAATGATTTAGCGCCCTTAAGCACCTCCATTAAGCTGTCTTGCTTCTAAGTGAAATCCTGAATTGGTGAAGAGCGTGCTGCCTCTACATAGTGAGAAGCCTCTAAATCCGGAGTCGGAGTCTCCCCGAAAGACTCCTCAAGCTCTTCCGAACTTCCAGCACTGTCGCTTTTTTCCTTCATGTCACCTTTATCGCCAGTAGCATCTTTACTTAGTAATTTTGCTGCGTTCCTCGCTTCTTTGACCTGAATGCGCAGAGCCTTTGCTTTACGAGTATTCATTAATTTCCCCATGTTGAGAAAAAAACAGTAGTAATGGTTGCTCCCTTAAGATTAGTCCCGGTACCTCTAGGTAAAGAAAGCAGCAACAGCGGCAGTAAAAAACAAAGGGAAAAAAAAAAAATTCCGTTACCTGAGCACAGAATAGGACTTCAAACTCCAAATCCACGTCGCCGGATACTGTTATTCCGTATGGCAGAACCACAGAGTCTTAGGTAAATTAACAGCTTCTCCAGCTTCTCCAGCACTGCGCCGCGCCACAGGTGAAAACTGAAAATGTGAGGAGCTGCTCCGCTCCGATAAGAAAAGGCACTCCGCTCTGACCAAGTACAAACTTTTCAGAACGCCGCCACCAGCCGCCCTCAACCTCAACCTCTGCCTCAACCTTCTTGATACTTCCCTTGATACAGATTTGTTGTCACCCATTAGGCCCCCAACAGAAGAGAGTTTGTTCTTTGCTTTGGTAACTCGACACTCTGCTGTGGCCCTGGACATACAACTGCCTTCTTTTGAGGTTAAAACAAATGTCCTTATGGAAGTCCTGCAAGCTGGGCCAGCTTCTTCTGAGTCCTTATTTCAATTTAGCAAAGCCCTAACTGATACTCTGATGTGCACCTGGTCTACGCAAGTTGAATTCCAATTCATTCACTACCCCCCCAAACAGGGAGTCAAAGAGGATTGAGGCCAACTTAGCCCTGAAGTCGGTCAAAGCAGTTTGCCTACTAGGTCAATATACACAAATCATTTGGACATGGTCTGCAAGACTTTGCTGGTGATTACAGAAGAATTTAAGGTTTCACTGGCTCAAACCATTCAGGAGGGTCAGGAGTCACCCAAATACATAGGGGGCACCAGTGTGGGTGCGGACCACTGGGTTTTCAGGACATGTGCAGGCATCCCTTATTGATATGCCTTTTGATGGATCCCACAAATTTCACACACAAAAAAACCTGAATCACCCCTAAAACGTTTTAAAGAGAGCTGGGCCACAGCACTTTCTTTAGGCCTCCCAACCAGAGATCTTTCTCAACAGTTATGGCTTTTCCGTAGCTATTCAAGGGTGCTGGCATACAGGGTGTGCAAGACAACTCTGAGCACAGCAGTCACCTCATTCCTTTCGTGGCCAGAGATGGGGATCTAGCATGCACTGTACGGACCCCCAAGGGCACTGATCTACCCAGTCCTCCTTCCCTGTGGCATCAGCTGCCAAGCTGTTTTAGCTTGTCCATACCAATGCATATCCACCCGGTAGGAGGCAGGATCCAACGCTTTCTCCAGGGTGTCAACCTATCACAGCCGAAAGATGGGTCCTCCAGATAGTTCAGCATGACTATGCCTTTCCATTCATTTCTGACCTACTGCAGCTCCCTCCCACCACCACAGGGCATTTCTCAGAAGAACACCCTTACTTCTTGCTGTTAAAGGTGTAAGCTCAACTTCCCAAAGGAGCCTTTGAGAGGGTTCTAACTTTGGCGAGACAGTGAGATTATTACTCCCACTATTTCCTCCTGCTGAAGGATAGCGGTCTCCATCCTATACATGATCTTGGCTCCTTGATTACCTTCCTGTGGAATGACAGAATGAAAATCTTCATGCTGGTCAAGCGCTGTCTACCCTTCATCCAGGTGACTGGATTGTCACCTTGGACCTACATGACACGTATTTTCATATACCCATCCCGCAGTCCCACAGAGGTGCTGTGCAGTTCAATGTAGTCCAGGATCATTTTAATTTTGAGTTCTCCCCTTCTGCCTTACAGGTGCCCCTGATGTGTTCATAAAAGTGATGGCTGTGGTTGCCAATCATCTTCGGGGGTTGGTGGTATCAGTTTTCTGTTATGTTGATGACTGGCTGTTAGAGGCAGGCTCGCTACAGTCACTCGAGAACAACCTGCAGATCACGGTGAACCTCCTAACATTGTTGAAGTGCTTGATCAATATACCAATGTCGCACCTGACTCCTTCGCAGAGGCTTCCTTACACAGAGGCTATCGCGGACATGGTGAAGTTCAGTCTATCATAACGTGTCCAGGACCTTGGGGCTATGATCTTGATGTCTCAGTCTCTGTCCTGGGTTTTCAGTGAGAAAGGTTTTCAAGCTTCTTGGCTTGTTGGCCACCTGCATCCTGCTTTCCTGCTTGTCAACTATGTCAGGGGGCATTTACCTGTTGTGCAGTGGAATCTGAAGTCTCAGTGGGCCCAGCACCAGGGAAACCTATTACATTCCATAGAGGTTATGGAGGAGGCTGCAAGAGATCTGCAGGGGTGGCTGCTCGACTGCAATTTGACCAGCAACAGACCCCTCTTTTACACCCACCCAGAGCTGACTGTGGTGACGGACACATCACTAATTGGTTGGGGAGGGCACCTGGGGGTGGTGGAGATCAGAGGACTCTGGTCTTTGGCGAAAACCCAACTCCATATCAATCTGTTGGAGTTGTGAGCCATTCGCCTGGTGCTGAAGGCCTTCTTGCTGTACATCAAGGGAAGACTTGTGCAGGTTCTCAGGGACCACACCACCGCCATGTGGAATTAAACCAAGGAGGGTGTTGAATTGCACCAAGAAGGGCAGAGTGGGGTCCTGAGTGAAGGGAACTCTGGCTGGATCATTTTGTCCCCGTTGACAATGTGTAGTGTCAAAACATTAGTGAGGTGGCATTCCCAAGAAAGCTCTCCATGAGTGATGCCTGCCGGCTAGAGTGGAGCTTGGTACTCCTGTATACCTATCTGTCTCTGCCTCTCCTTCCTGATTAGTGATGAAGATCAGAAACAAATGGGTCAAAGTCATCCTAGTGGCTCCTGATTGGGCCAGTAGAGTATGATACTCATAACTTCTTGGAAAAAGGATTTGTCTTTTGGTCAGGTTACAGATTCAGGAGAATCTTCTTTTGCAGCATCAGTGCAGGGTTCTGCGTGGAGACTGAGCAGCAGCAGTTGACTGTGTTTGTTCAATCTACCACCTTAGTTTATGGCTGTGATCCTTGCTAATCAGCGTCCCCCTACAAATACATTTACGCCAGGCACTGGGAAAAATTAGTGGCATTTATTGGAGTCCGCAACCCAGGCACCTCACAAGCCAAACTGTTAGATATTTTATTGGTTGTTTTGTCTTTGTCCCAGAAGGTCTCACTGATTAAAGGTTATTTGTCGGTCCTTTTGGCCTTTTTGCATTTGTCAGACCAACAGTCCTTGTTTAAATAACATGTTGAGATGTGGTTTATTAAAGGTTTGACACACATGTCCCCTTCCAAACCATTTGTGATACCAAAGTGATACCATAATTGGTCCTGATGTTCCTTGAAGTACCAACTTTAATAGTTCCATCCAGCAGTTAGCACAGCTGTACTCGCCAATGGGGCTACTAGCCCTTCCACAGTAAAAATGACAATTTGGGGGTTTTACCGTTAGGATATATACAAATATATACATCAATGAACCCAGAGCACTACAGAAAGTCTTTTGTTGGTCTGCTTATGAAGGCATTTTAATGAAGTTCAGCAATGGTGCAGTATTCGTACACGAGAAGACAGCTGACAAGTGTTTCGTCTTTGGATGACTTTTTCAAGGCTGATTTGTGTAGATATCTGAATGGCCCAGTCAAGCCGCAAGGACCCAAAGGTTAAATCTGAACCCTGCTGCCAAAAGGAGTAATGACACAGTGTCACTGCGTGTTGGGCTAGAGTAGGCCAGAGAATCTTGATCATGTAATTCTGGAACAATAATAGTACCAATGAAGTCACACAAAGGTACAAGAACTGTTGTATTAGGGCCATAGTAAGCCTTTGCATTCCATCGGTTTAATGTAGGCGTGTTCACTGCCAAACACGCCTACATGGAACCGACGATATAGCAAGCCTGTGCTTATCACCGGTTCAATGTAACCATGTTCGCCACCGAGCATACCTACACTGAACCGACGATAAGCACAGGCTTACTATGACCCTAATATAATGGTCCGTGTACAGTTTTTCAAGCCTTTGGACTTCCAGACTTTCTGCCGTGACCAATCCACTTGTATCCGATGAGGGCTCCATCACAATTGGCCTCAAATCATACATAGGTCCCGCTCCACCCCTTACATAGACTAACATTGGTGCTTTGAGCTTTTCGGGGCTAGTTTCATTTAAATCTTTCAAAAATCATATTTCTGTTTCCCTTTATTGGACCTTTGCAGTCTTAGTCTTACTTTACTCAGAACATTTCTTTTTATTTTAAAATTGATTGTGTACTTTTATTGTGTTTTGTGTGACTTTTTCTACTGTGGATGTGCTGCTTATATACTTTACACATTACCTTTGATTTACGCCTGGCTTCTTTATGTGACATTAGTAGGCATTAAGCACAGGTTTATTTAATTTAATTTGTGCGACAACTAGAAGGTGATTGCATTTTCCTTTGAGGTGAACACCTGTCCATCCTAAATAATGATCCACTTTCCTACAGCGACACAGAAAAAGGTGGATATTCCGCCGCATTAAGACTGCTACACATTGGCCAAAGGGAATCCTCTGGAAGGTCTGATAGCCCATTTCACCAGGGCTAAGACCGCCACCTCTGTGTTGGCATGTACAGAGCCTTTCCTGAACATCTATAACGCTGCAACATCAGTGTCAGTGCACACATTCACGAAGCACTACTGCCTTGACAGCCAGGTCCAGTGAGAAGGGCATTTTACCCGTTCAGTCCTGCAAGATAATGTAGCCTATGCCTACTTCAGAGACCCTACCCCTTTGGGAGGTACTGTTTTCTTATCTGTCCTAAAGGTGATGAAACTGCAGTCAGAAGTATTAATTAGAAGAGCATGTTACTTAGCTTTGGTAATGCTCTTTCTGGTGGATGCTCGACTTAACCACAGATTTCTACCTTCTTGTTGTGTGGAGTGATCTCTTTTATTCCATCTAAAAAGGCCCAAATTAGAGATTTGCACACTAGTACTGACATTTATTTTGTGCTCTTCGTCCGAGGGAGCAGAAAGAGTCAAGCAAGAAAATGACATCAGCATACAGGGGTGACACTTATATGCGGCTCCAATCCATCCCTTCTGGGTGGAATAAAGCCAATGTGGAGCCACATGGCGCCACCTAGCGTCGCACAGGAGTAGCACCGAGAAAATGTGTGGATCCAGTCTGGTGCCTGGGGATATTCTAAACTAAAGGTTAGGAATCTGGAGTTAGAGTATCCGCCAGAAAGAGCATTTCTGAAGCTAAGTAACTTGCTCGTCCTTGCTCTACCAGACTGTTAATAGTTCTCCTAGTGACCGACTCTGTTTTAACCGCTAGAGGATGGCATTGAAAGTGACAGCAGGGATGAATGGAGGGACAATGTAAGATCTTTCAAAACCTAAGTTATGGAGGGGGTTAAAGAGCTGAGCTAGAGGACAGGAGGAGGAGATATCAAGTCCTCAAAGAGAGTGACAGGGGTTGTTGTGTGAAAAGGGGGCTGCCATGTCTTTTGAAGTTGCTGAGGGGATGCCAGGGCATGAATAACGTGTTCAGTGCTACATTCTTGTGACAGTGTGAATCTTTTGGGGCTTCCTTTATGTTGCGATTTCGAAAACCTTGCAAAATCAATCAAGTGCCTTTTTAATGGTGTCAAATCAGCTTCTGAAACTGCAAAGACAGGAGCAGGCAGTGTGAAGTGACCTTTGCAACAAAAAGTGTTAACGCAGTCATCACTCTGCAGTGCGCCGTTCTCAAGAGAACAGTCAACGCCACTTGTAAAGTCCACTGGGACAATGGCAAACAGTAGGGCTATTAGGACTAGCAGGTCTACACACAAAGCCATTTGGCGTACTTAAAAAAATGTTCTGTTGAGATACACTTTTCACGTTCTGTGAGAAATGCTTGTGAATTGAGCCCCAAACGTCAAACTCTGTTAATAGAAGTGCAAAAAGGACACAGTCCTTTCTTGTTGTACTGACTGTATATTAATATTCAGTGAATAGTTCTATTTTAGATGTTCTGGAGCTAATTTATAAAGACATGTAAATGCCTTTGTGAACAGTCTCCATGTCTAAATCTCTTTCCTTTGTGTATTTTTTATGCCTCTTTTTCGCTGTTCTTCTTAGGTCTCCTCACAAGCAGCTTAATTACCCTGGAGAGGTGCAGTCAACAGTGGAGAGGTAGTCTATGGTACAATAGGTATGGTCTCTCACAAAGTGTGGTGGAAACACTGCCTTTCCACTAGAGAATCACAGGGATTTAGCAGTGTTGGCAATGGTTAACCGTGACTTGCCACTTTCAACTATTTTCAGCTTGCAGCTCACCATTTTCCTCCAGAAAATCCTTAAGAACCAATAGAAAGTGTTATATTTATCTATAATCTAAAGGCTGTTATGAACCAGTGGGGAAGAGACATTACATCTGGAGACAGTCGAGGTACCGCATTCAGGCATACCTTCCTGTGACCTGAGTGCTGAAGGATAGTTAGATGAAGTGACTGAATGTCTCTATTTGGGGAAATCAGGCATCTTGTTTACAGAGATAATACATTCCACTGCTGCTTATACATATGAGACCGTAAATGAGCAATCAACTTCTAAGAAAAAAGAATTCCGATATGGATCTTTAAACCCTGAGAAGTGGACTGCCTGGGCTTCAGTCAGCAATTACCTCAAACCGAGCAACTAAGAGTAGACGTATTGCTTTATTTAGAGTTTGATGGATGCGGTACTCCATCACAAACATGGCTGTTCTCCCGTCTGCCGTATTATAAGTGCATTATAACCTCCGTAATCTGGCAGACAGTATATACTTCACATTTTGACAGCGTATCTCTTCTGCCAACTCTAAAGAAAGCCCTTAGTTGCATGGCCATTCAGTTCCTCCTTTTCCCCTCAGGCAAGCACCAAGACCACCCTCTCAGACACCCTCTCATATGGGGTGATGACAAGAGCAACGGAAGAGCTAAAGTTAGAGGAAATCCTATTTATGAGACCTTGTTATAGGCTATTTAGGTCAGTGAGCTAAATAATTGTCACTGCCATATTCTTTAATCTGCAGAGAACAAGTAATAATCCCTGCAAATCCAATTCAATTGTCCACCACTCCAGATACAGTAACCTGAGTATAACTGAGCATGACAATCGTGCGTTCACTGAGAACATCATATGGGATGGATTATCACCTCAGAGCATGGCTCTGAGTGTAAGGGACTTCTAGGTCACACAACACCCTTTAGAATGAATGTCCTCTCCCCGGGCTGAAAGTGAATGGCAGTAGAGGCAGCATTAATTTTAGAACAAGTACAGCCCTTTATGCTTGTCACCTCCAGGGTTTAGATGCCTCCTAATCTCTCCGAGTAAAAGGCCTGCTAGTCTCCAACAATTGGTCTATTGCTCAATCTGTGTGGACTATGAGTGGAGAGTGTACAATTACTATGCATGTAGAAAGGATTGTGAGGTTGGAGTTTATGTGTATTGCGTTTCACTGTATGGGCACAGTAATCCATCACAAGGTCTGACTACAAGAGGTGCGCTAAATTGTGATCCCTGCACTGATTACAAGTGGTGCAGTGTTTATCACACATGGTAATAACAAGGTGCAATAAAGATTACTCCCTTCATAAAACTTTGGCAGGTGAAACATGCCCGAATGAGGGTTGGAGCTGTAAGGTTGTATGTGGAGATTTATCCTGTCACTGCAAGGGATCTTTTGACTCACAGTTGTAATACAGAAGCTCGTGCGTGCATGTCTGGCCGTACTTCTCCTAGAATTCAGAGCTCTGTTGAGCCCACTCTCTTTGACCGCCCAGCCGGAATGTACGTGCTGGTGGAATGATTAGGTGTGCTTCCTGTTCACACAGTCCTGATGAAGACCCCACTCTAAGGCTTGATCCACCTTGAACATTTTTGAGGTCGAAACGTTGACTACTACTACTGCACAAGCCCCGACGACTGAAATTAATTATCAGTGTCTTTGAAATGCTATGTATTATAACTGGAACAATTGACCTGTGATAGACCGGATTGGTATCACTATGTGAATTTGATGTACATATGTCACATCACCTTTCCCTTGTCTGCCACCCTCACTTTGATCCTATACACCCTGACCTTTCCCTTCCCGACATTAGAGCACCTTTTAAAAAAAATACTTGAATTGATTCTAGATGGAAGAGCAACTTCGTTGCCGAAACTGACGTGAATATTGCTTAGAAAAGAAATTACATTCACTGCAGACTATGCTATATTGGTATTGTGAATGCTGTTCTCTATTTCTTTTGTTTTGAAAAACTGTTGCTACTGTGACCAATTGTTTATTGTACTGTAATTCTGAGCCGGATCGGGTAGCATTTCGGGTAACCCCATTGATACTTAACATGAATTTAACAAGGGGTAAGGTACAGTATTTACTTGCACATGTGAATTTTAGTTTGGTAAGCACCAAAATCCCAGCTATTCCCTAAAAACTCTGAATATGTAATAATTGTGCATCCAATAATCCTGAAGATCTCCATGTGAAATTTTTATCGTATCCAATAATTATCCTATCTGACAGGGCCTACCCGAAATCTGGCCCTTACAGTTCCTTTGGATGGCTGTTAGACCTGCCAGCCTTAGGGTGGTCTTCCCCCAGACTTTTTGCATGCTTGCCTCCTCGTTTTGCAGATTCTTTTTGTTGGACTTGGGACTCTGAGCACTTTACCACTTCTGACCGGTGCTAAAGTGCATGTTCTTACCCCCTAAAAATTGTAACATTGGTTTATCCACATTTGCTATATTTAATTTTCTTCTATGTCCCTTGTAGAATGGTATACCACATACCCAGGTTCTGTAAATGTAACTATTGGGCCTGCAGCACTGATTGTGCCATCCACATAAGTAGCCCTGCAAACATGTCTGAGGTCTGCCACTGCAGGGTCTGTGTGTGCAGTTTACTGACATTTCGACTTGGCATTTCAAATCTCTTGCCAAGCCTTAAACTCTCCTTTTTTTTTACAAATAACTTACCCCGAAGGAAGGCCCTGGGTCGCCCAAAGGGCTGGGTGCTGTGTAAGTAAAAGGTAGGACATGTACTTTTAAGTTTTGCATGTCCTGGTAGTGAAAAACACCAACATTTGTTTTTCACTACTGTGAGGCCTACCCCTCTCATAGGTTAACATTGGGAGTTCCTTATTACATGTTTAAGCTATAATTCCTGATTGAGAAGGAGAAGCTATATCATTTTTTATATCTTTGGAATGGTAATGATAAATCCGATTTACTGGTAAAGTAGGATGTAACATTACTAGTTTAGAAAGGCCACTTTTAGAAAGTTGACATTTCTTGGCTCTTAAAGCTCTGTGTGCCTGCAGCCTGCCTCCAATACATGTCTGGGGTGGGTTACAGCTTGCCTTTGTGCATTCCCTCTAGACAGTCACACTCCAAGGAAGGTTAGGTGTGCCTGAATGCCCAGCTGCATCCTGATGGCTCATTCTGGGCAGGATGGTGAGGTAGGTGCTGACACTTACACTTGAACAGTCAGTGTCCTATCCCCACAGAAAAGGTTGATTACCTTCTACAGATATTCCAGAGTCAGGGCTGGGAAGAAAGAACCCCTATGCACTTTAAAGACTCTTCTTTGAAGTCACCCCCATTTCAAACGCACAACTGGGTATAAGTACGGGGTCTCTGACCCAACCAAATCAGACACTTCCGGGCCTGTAAAGAACCTCTGTCAGAAGGACTGCTGTGCTACTACAAGGACTGTCGCTCTGCTGGACAGCTGCCCTGGAAAGATTGTTTTTCTGCTGTACTGCCCTGCTATCTGCTGCTCTCTGACCCTGCTGAGGGAGAGCTGGACTATGCCTTAAACCCATAGTGATCTCTAAGGGCTTGTTGGCTTGCCTCCAGTTTTCTGAGACTCAGGGATATCAAAGTCTCATCATCTGCTCCTGTGCCTGGTCCAAAGTAGACCCTGGTGCTCGCCCCAGTGGAACCAACATATCTTCTGCTGGCGTGAAGCAGAACTGACGAATCGTCCGTTGCGGGAGTGTATCTGGTGCATCACACTCTGAACCAGCGCATCGCCTTCAGAAACCGACTCATTGGAACCACACATCACCGCAGCAGCAGTGTGGAAAGATTGAAGCATCTCCTCAACTACGCAGAGAAACCCGGCACATCACACTCTGACCCAACGCCTCTTGACTTCGCCGCATAGGAACCGACGCATCGCCACCACTGTTTGAAGAAAATCGACGAATCACCTCAACTGTGGGATCAACACCGACGCATCGCTCGTCTGCACCTCGCTGTTGCGACCGCTATCAAGGTACTATGTTCAGTGTGGCTCCAGTATCCTGCCGATGCTCCATCATGGAACTTTTGACTTTGCCCTGAGCCAGCACAACCAGATCATCCTCAGAGGAGCTTAATGCTTCTAAGACCTAAGAACACTTTTATTCTTTAAAAATTCATATCTAGACATCTCCTTATTGGATGTTTGTCATTTTGGTCTTGATTTATTTATAAATTATTGTCTATTTTTCTAACTTGGTGCGGAGTCTTTTGTTGTGTTTTCATTCTGTTTCTGTGAGTTGTGTTGCACAAATACTTTACACATTGCCTCTTAAGTTTAGCCTGACTGCTCTGTGCTAAGCCACCAGAGGGTGAGAACAAGTTAACTTTTCACGTGCATCTTACTTATCCTGACTAGGAATGTGGTTCCTGCTTGGGTGCATACCTCTGGCAACTGGAAACGCAATGTCTAACAATGGCTGACTACACAAAATGTTGGTAGATTAGGTGATACAGCCCATGTCTCTTTGTTTGACTTGTAAGCAGCCTCGAAGAGTCCTGAACCTTCCCAGAGATGGTAACTGTCGCTGGGCTCTGGTGGTTTGAGAAGGAATATTGTATCTTTCTCTCACTTGGGAGTTAGCACTGTAAGATCTCTACCCCTTCTGCCGGATTCTCACTGAAGACATGTTAATGCAGATAAAAGGTGCGGATGCCTTTTCCTTCCCTTTTCAGATTAGTCTCATGTTCCCTGTCAGAACACTCAGTTCCACCAACTTTCCCTGCTGTATTTTGGTGACAAAG
Organism: Triturus cristatus; assembly: GCF_964204655.1. Taxonomy (NCBI): domain Eukaryota; kingdom Metazoa; phylum Chordata; class Amphibia; order Caudata; family Salamandridae; genus Triturus; species Triturus cristatus. The sequence goes on from NC_140586.1 coordinate 234,701,426, forward strand.
CATGTAGCTGTACTAATCAAGGGCTAATATACAAAATACTGGAACAGCTGAAACCAGTTACTGGATGCCCAATAGAAAACACCCTTTGCATGAACTGAGCCAGAAGGTGGCATGCAGGATTCTAATAGAGGAGTCTTGCATAATATGAGCATAGAAAACAAGAGTTTGGTGAAGCCAAAAATAAATACTGGTCGTTTGTCCTTTCCTTGGTACCAATGATTCTCATTGACCAGTCTCAGGCCTAAAACAGCAATGTGGAGGTGAAGACTTCTGTGAGTCACTAGAAGATATTTGTGTATCACCAGCCTCCTTTTTAAGGTCGAGACAAACCCAAAGACATGGCCCTGCCAGCAGAGTGGAAGACTGCCTAGAGAATGAGGCAGGCACTGCCTGATAGATACAGGGGGTTGTTGTACAGCATCTTCCAGAGAAGTACCTGCCTTATGGAGTCCTCAACTTAGTTGTTAGGAATTTTGTGGGGGTACTTAGGTCCTGGCCCTTCTGGAAGTGCTGGATCTGCCTGTGGAAAGAGGACAAATGTCTGTGAGAGTGGTGCTGGAAGTGAGCCACTAAATATGGGCACTATCTGGAAAAGGAGTCCGCAGCTGTAGATGCAGGCCAAAGGACTACCATCAATGCTGTGAGGCGCAAGGTAGGTCGAGCTATACAGAATTCTTTGTGCAGAGAATTCTCTGGCCAACAAAGTCTCAATTTGTGTCCCTCGATGCTCCAAATCGGAACTTGAGATTGCTCAGACCTCTTTTATGGCTTCAGAATTTTAAGTGGGGTTGACATTGAGATTGTAAGCTTTAAAACCAACAATCAGTATTACTCCCTCACCAGCAGTTACGTACATATTTAGATTTAAAGTCCTGCTTAACTGAGCCTTTGTATGTTTGTTTGTGTACAGAGGTGTGTGAAATTATTGTAATTTGTTTTCATGAAATTACTTGGGATTTCGGAACAAATACACAATTGATGCATAATTGTGCAAAATGCAAAACTGCCATTTACTATGTTTTAGTGTGAACTGTATAAGCCAGGACCCAACCAGGGCCACAATTAGCAGCCCTCTCCAATTCTTGCTTTCTAAATTATAATCTTTGAATGTAGAACAACCATACAGACAAGGGATGACTAGCTCATTTTCCAGAGGTTATTCCTGATTCTAGGGTCGTGTCTGCTCAGACTTACAACCTACTCCAAGCAGGTGGAAAATCTGAATGGGGGTCCATAGGAGTTCATGGGGCAGAGGGCATTCCCTCGAAAGGGTGTGGGAAGGCAGGGCAAACTCTGCTGTGTAACCAGGGAGCACTGGATGCTCCTTCCACAGTGTGGGGAGTTAGAAGGGGGATCAGGCAGACTCTCTCGTATCTTTGTGACAGAGTTTAAGAGTTTTTTAGGTCGAGCTTAAGGGCAGCGAGCATGCGTGACAGAGGGCATGCAATGTAGGGGGTGGTGCCCATTACTGCTTTGAAAAGCACTTCTTTTGTCCCCTTGCTAAAGGCTGAGGTGGGGTGGGTGACAATAAAAGGGGGAGGGGCGAAATAGAGCTCCCATCTGTGGTCTGCAGTGTCAAAGGGCACAGAACTCTGCTACCCCCTTTTTAACTTTTTCCATCCATCCAGGTCAAACGTTCCGAAGGTGCCGCAAGATGGCGCAAAACAAATCCTTGACAATAAATAATAATTACAGGCGCATGGGAGAGAGCGAGAGCTCAATCTATGGCGCTGTTATTAACGCCGTCCTTCCATGCAGAAATTAGTATGCGGAGCCTAAACTCGTTTGCTTTGCAGGTCTATGATTGAGCGGGTCAGGTATGTCCGGTGTTTGCTTTGCATCCTCGGGCTTGGAGTCCATAATTTATAATGTGATAAACAACACTAGGCGTCACAAAATACAAAGGAAACTCCTGAAGTCACAGATGTATCACCTTAAGTCGAATCAGGGGTGTACCGCAGCCCCCTGAGGTGCAGAGGACCCCACCTTTCGGACGTGCCCATTCAGTCTCGGATTTACAGCTGTGCAAATGGGGGTTCCAGACCACAGGCCGTTCAGAACATTCAGTGGGTGGTCCCCTTCATTTTACGTTATGCCATATTGCCTCTTCCAGACTCCTCGCATTGTCTCCTGTCAGACCTGGGGTCTTGTTCTCATTTGCAGTTGGCTGCTTGTGGGTTAGCCTATCTTATAATTAAGAGGCTATTGGAACTGGAGACTAGAAATACCAGAATACTGGCAAAACAAGCATTTGCAATGCAATAGGTCTCGCATTTATGTGAGTTTAAGCTATTGGCATTGTAAATGACAATGCTTTTTATTTATGTTTTAAAAACGAAAATAAAGATTGGTGACATAGGTGCTCACAAGATCCACCAGTTATATCAAACCCTGACAATGCACGATCACACTACACTACACAAGACCAGAACAGCCTAGGAGGCGGACATACCCGACCTAACCGACGATGACTGGGCCGAAGCCTTGGCCAGCCCTCGGAGTGCGGTAATCTCAACACAATACTGACTGATACAGTTTAAATACTTGCACCGTATATATTATACTCGACTCAGACTATGGAAGATGGGTGCCATCCAGTCAACTGTATGCCTGAGATGTGTGATGGAAGAGTTGACCTTCATGCACACTGTCTGGGGCTGTACCGCATTGCAGCCATTTTGGTGGAAGGTAGTGGCTTGCCTGAGCGAGGTGCTAGCGTGGGATCTGCCTTTTGAGCCGAAGTTATTGTTACTACATAGCACCTATAGCATTGGGGGAACCGATACAAACAGCACTTATTGTTATTAGCCGTTACTATTGCTATAAGAGATATCGCTCAGCAGTGGAAAAGTGTATCTCTCCTAAAGATCGGCAGGTGGAAAAATGCCATTGACAAATGTATAAATGCAGAGATTGCTGTGTTTCAGGCTCGGGAATGTCCCCAAAAGCATAAGAAAATATGGCTGCGGTGGGCGGACTACAGAGGCATAGAATTACCCCAACTCATCGAGTCAGACCCTTGAAAGACTATGTCCCCTTGATGAAACTGGCCTCCATACAACGGAGAGTTTCAGGTGATCACACCTGGCCACATATTCAATGGTTCGAATATAATTTGGTGAGATTTGAAAAGAACTGTGGAATGTTGTTATTGTTATGTTTGGAAGTTACTTAAAAAATACAAACAGATGTATACGGTGTTATGTATATCCATCACAATGTATTCGCCGGGTCATATCCCAGCATATACCATGAAAAAAATCAATAAAATATATTGTTATAATAAAACGGAAATAAAAATAAAAGGCATTGTCATTTACAATGTCAATAGCTCAAACTTGCGTAAATGCGAGACCTATTGCATTTCAAATGCTTGTTTACTGAGTGCATTCCTACACATGGTAAAACAGTGTTAGTCATTTCTGCACCCTGTAAATCATTGTTCAGAAAACTGGGTCATTCCAAATCCGCTGGGGCAGCATCCGTGCCCTCGCCCATCCCACCCCTGACTCCATTGTTCTCCGCTTGTATTGAGAACCTCTTTTTTTCAGGTGTGCCACATAAACCCTTGTGGCAAGGTTTATAGGCAGTTTGTGATAAATTGTGAAGAATCCTTTTATAAAGCTGAAAGGCAGGGGCTATTTGCGAAGAAATCTTTCATCATAAAACTGAGGCAGTGACTGTTTGTTAAAAACCTTCTGTAAAACTTTGTAGGCAGGGGTGGTTTATTGTTATTGTTAAAACGTGGTGTTAAGGCCATTAGGCAGTGGGGTACTGACTATGAACCTTTTTGTGAGAGTCAGTCTGTTTATTGTGCAAAGCCTGTGTTCCATTGCTTGTTGTTTCTCCATGTTAATTTGCATTATTTAGCTGAATGCAGAATAAATTAAACTCTCTTTTGTAAGTAAAAGCACCTGCTGAAGTGGTATTCAGTTATAACGTTTGCTGCTGAGTTCTTAGTTTCCACCCACACCACCTCCCTGAGTAAACCTTGGATCCCTCTGCCTCGCCACCTTGTGAGTCAAGTGCTATCGAAACACATGATGGTCAGTTTTAGATCAATAGTAAGGCGGCACCAGGTCACTGGAGGTAAAAGGCTCCAACCAACCCCGTGGACGCCAAGTAGCCCTGGCTGTCCTGGGGTCCCTGAACCAGTTATCAGAACCATTCTATTGGGAATTAGTGGATTCGTGTGTTTACAGCGTTTATAAATAGAAGCACTATACGTAACATAAGATGTACTATACACATGAATATAATGGACCTGATGTTTAATTCCAAAAATAAAATTCCCAAGCTGAGGTTACTTTAACCCTCTCCCACTAATTCCCTGCATGAAAATTGCGATCAGCCAATCTCAACCTGTTTTCCATACCAGCCCCTTTTTTTTACCTAAACAGTGTTTCTGATCACTCAGCCTCCTGGTATCCCAGAACTCTCTCCTCACCGAAGGGCGAGAGATCGCCTACTCCCACTATTGAAGGCTGCATGACAAACTCACCTCATCCTCTGGGAGAAGCACAGCAGCTGAATATCTAACCCATCACATTATTTCACCTGATTCTAGCCTAGCCCTTACCCTGCCCAAACCAAGATACAAACGTATACTATTACTACATTCTGTGCTTCTAAAGTTATCATCCTCTGCTGTTCACTCAACACCACCTCCCACACAGTGGGGTAGCAAGGGTGATGCAGGCATTTATGCAAGAAAGAAAATAAGGCCCCACACCCTGCTTTGGTAGAAAAAAACAGCCATAATTCTGGAGATATGAGCCTCTTGAATCCCAGGGCACTGAAGTCACTTCACCAAGTGCTTTAAATGGAAATATAGAAGTGCAGGTACTCACTATTTAGAGTACCTGTTTGCTCCTAAGGAATGCCGGTACTCTCTTATTAAATATATTGAAGCAGCGCTGCAGGTCCCCTCCCATTCAAATAAAGAAGTGCAGGTTACACAATACAAGACAGTCACTGCCCATTTAATGCACTGACAGCACCTGCTGCACTATTGATAGCTGCACCCCTGCTCCCATACACCAAAGTGTAGCCAGTGCTTATTTTGTTTTTCAAAAAATCCCACTGCCTAATGCCAGGGTTGCAGAATGCTAAGACTATCTAGCCTTGATAGCTGCTCATGCCTAGATCTTCCACCTCCGGTCAGATCATTAGCTGGAAACGCGCCCAAAATCTGGAACTCCATCCCAGCAGATATCAGGACCACCCCGTCCTTCACAAAATTCAAAAAACTCCTAAAAGCCCTCCTCCTCAACTGCTCCCTCCCAAAATGGATAGCTGCCACCTCCACGCCAGCCCTGATCCAGTTGCTCTCTGACTCTGCATCGTACTGATCCACTAAAGTCCGCCACCTGACAAGTAGATCCAGAAGGCGAGGCTGCTGCAAAACTCTCGCACTACCTCAACAATGCATTCAATGAACCTACCTCATGACCCATCTACTACCTCATGAATCCACAGCACTTGTTGACTCCCGAACTCTATGGTTAAGACTCCTCTGCTATGTAATTCTTAAGTCTCACTGTTGTAAAGCGCTCCGATACCCTCGGGTCAGGTCAGCGCTATATAAAACTCCTAAAATAAATAAATAAATAAAATGTCCTAGCCCTTTATCTCACTCTTGAGGTTTTTTTTTTTAATTCCTGCTTGTGTCCATCTGTTACTGTTTTCCTATCTCTCTCTTGCTTGGATAATGAAAAATATACCATGGTCTCCAAAAATGAGTGGCGGTGTCCACCACTTGACCCCACCCACATAAAGTAGGGACTGGGACCGATATTTATTATAGGTTTGCATTGCCCTTGAGCTACCCAAGGGGCTTAAGGGTGACGCAAAGCCTTGAATTACATTTACCAAGACACTGGCCTTGCGTGGCCCTGTGTGGCTTGGTAAATGTGGGGTAATGCAAAGTAGTGCGGATCACGTTACTCTGCCCCAGGGAAGTGTTACATGGGTGGAGCGTGGGTGTTCCCACACATCCACCCATGTATTTTGGCCCATTCCCAGATTTACCATTAGTGGTAGACCTGGGAATGCCTCAAAACCTTAAGCCTCCCAGAGGAGGCATAATGAGGAGAAATATGCGTATTTCTCCTAGTTTTTTCCTCATTCTACTTGTGCATTTTGCAGCACACACAGAAAGGAAAATACCACTCAGGATTGTTTTCTTGCAGGAAGGTCTCCCTTCTTGCATGAAAGCAATCCTGACGACAAAGTAGGCACCCTTGCACCATGGTGCAGGGGTGCCTGCGTGGACACTAGGCAGCCAGTGGCGGCTGGTACCATTTGAAAGCAGTGAGGCGTAAAAGTTTGGGATGAGTGACGTGTGGCGAGTGAGCCGACCGTCATAAGGGGTGTTGGGAGCAATTCTCCCCCTGAGAGAATTTTGAAAGAAGGGAGGGCAAATGGTGCATTTTCAAGCAAATCTGAGAAAGCTAAATATCAATAACAAATGTGAAAGTGTAGTTATTACATCAATAAAGAGATTTCACATGATAATTATGTAGGTAGCTGCTTATTCAGTATAACCACAGAACTTCATAATAGACTTTGAGATTTGAGACTCTGAATTTTGTAACACACTTCTTCCCCACTTTTAGCACATCCGTTAAACATTGCAAACCTTTACAGCCAGTAGGTGCTTTGTCCTCAGAGGTGTCCTTTCATCTTCAACCTTGTACAGCTCCCTGTCACAGTTTTTATATAAATGGATAGTGCTCTTCATAGCGCATACTGCAGAACTTCAGTGCATGTAGGCGCTTCATAGAGATAATCATATGGGTTCGATGCAGGAGCCTAACATTATGAATTGACCCATCGCTCTTAACTATGCATTGTTATTTCTCAACGGCACTCATTTCATCATTGGCAAGAGGATGAAAGGTGAGTTGGCTCGGTCTGAGCTTAGACCTGTGGGCTGCACGTCCCCTCTCAGCAGTGGGTGCTCATCAGCTGCAGCACAGCACGGTGCCAGCCTTCGCTTGCTCATGCCTCTTCGCTCTCATGGACGGACAGCTATTGGGTATTTCGTACTTGCAGAAAATACCAAACTTGTCATTTTAAAATGTCCCACAACACTTCTGAAAAGTTGGGATCTCGCAGACCTACTCATATATTAATTAGTGTAAAGACAAGCGAGCAGCGTGTGAGGGCACCAGCGCTATGTAGGGCTGCAAGGCACACGTAGACCCCGTTTCTGGAATTCTGCAAGCTTAATGGCTTCAGTGGCATGTTTCAAACATTAACAAATGGCTTTTATATAAAGTCTCACACCCCAGTTCTGCCGGTTCTGAGCACTTCAAAAATAATGCGTTACTGTTACCCAGTGTAAGAGTCCTGCACTTGCTGACCATGGACGCCTAAGAGGGCACTACCTAAATGTATAATTCACAGCTCGTTTACTCCACATCAATAAACCTGTCCGTCTGCCGGATCAATGGGTTAACAACCAGTGGATATTTGTACCCCGGTTGATTCTGAAGTTACATGCCCAGCCCAAGTCGAAGTCAGTAAAGAAACATGTTTAATAGCCAAAGTGTCCAGGAAACTGGTACCCTGTGTCCACCCCTCAACCAAAGATTTTACAGTCAAAGACGACCTGCATCCAGCGAACCTCTCTTTTCATCCAAACAGTCGCGGCCAGCATTATGGGCGGGGGGTGGGTGGAAATGGGGTCGTCAGGTGGGGTATGGGGGGAGGCGGGAGGGGTTTAATAACATCAAAATATTAAATAAAACTTACTGAGCTTGATGGGTCCGACGACTTCCGACTCCCGCCGTCCGTTCCTGTGCCAATTACTGCCAATGTTTAACCGGACGTAGTGGAGGTCAATATTTACTGACAGGAGTAGGTGATCCAGCAAGAGCTGCTAACAGACTCGGGTCAGCAGAACACGTGTCCTGGAGAGTTATTTCACAAGTCATTCTTTTCATTTGAGTTATTTCTACTCTTTCAGTTAGAATAAACGAAGACCTTCTCCTCGAGGATTGGAAGCGTGGTGTCCTGTTTACATGGCGAGATCTTGAAACTTTAAAAAAAAAATCCCAACCAGTTTGTATTCACACACAAAAGCAGCTCTCGCTCGAAGGAGCCATTTCTGTTGCTCCAAAAGAAAGTTCCGAGTGCAGCTCCTCGTCAACTGGAAAGGCCGCCTCGCTCCTCGTCAACTGGAAAGGCCGCCTCCCTCCCCTCCCTCCACCAATCACAATGCTGGTGAGGTGCTGGGGAGAGCGCCCCAGCCGCGCCATTTTCTCCCGCATAGAGAACAAGCATTAGCATAGCCAATAGGTCTCGCCTTTGGAACCTTATAAGTGTTAAGCCATGCAACAGTTGCATAACTAAACACTTATAAGGTCCCAAAAGCGAGACCTATTGGCTATGCCAATGCTTGTTTTAACTGCTGCAATCTATTGAAGCCTCACGAAGAACATCAAAGCGGCCGTGCGGCCGCGAAAGTGATCGCGATCGCCATCAAACATCAAAGCGGCCCTGCGGCCGCGATAGTGGAAGTAATCGCGGTAAAGCGCGACGCCCGCGCACATGCACTGTAGCTCTAGGCTGGCCTGGTAGCACTTTTTGGAGCCCTCACAAAATGTCTTGCCAAACCAGCGCATGCGCTGGGTCAGGCGAGACCTCAAAAGGGAGAGTGGGCGGTCGTGCTCGCCGGCAGGGGGGGAGTGGCTTACCCACTGTTGTGGGTACTGACTGTTTGGTCGGCGCCAGGGGTCGTGCAAACAGTCAGTACCCACAACAGTGGGTAAGCCACTCCCCCCCTGCTCTCGAGCACGACCGCCCACGATCCCGCCCCCAACCAGGTACTTCTGCTTTCTCGCACTGCGAGAAGCAGAAACATAAAATGGTAGTTTTACCATTTTATGTTTCTGCTTCTCGCACTGCGAGAAAGCAGTGAGGCAACGCCCAAACGCCCCTATGGAGGAGCCGCCACTGTGGCAGCCAAAAGTGTGTCAGCGCTAGGAAAGGACAGGAATGCGCAATACAAAGTTAAATACACAATTGCACATTCCACCCCTTTCCCTTAGTGCAGTAAGATGGCTTGCTGTGTTGCGTGGATTTTAATTTGGCCTCGAGTGTAGATCCTTCCAATCTGTCATGGTGCCACATGTGGCTATCTATGTACATTGTTTCTCACAGAAACGTTTTAACTGCCAATGAATACAAATGCAGCCTTAGGTGATAGGTATATGTATGCATGTGCATATATAAATATGCAGAATTTGGCGCACACAGAGAGGGAGGCATAGAGACGGATAAAGGATCCGAGAGCAGGGCACGTTTCCGACTCCCCTCATATCAGGCCACGCTGCCGTCTTGCCTGGAAAGAGCGCCTGCTGTCACCGATGCTTTACACGCTCGGGCTTCACGGCGGCTCCCTTTAATAGGCCGCTGGCAAGAGTGATGGGCGCGCGCTGTCTCCGGGCCTCATCTTCTCGCAGCCGGGGCCCGTCAGCCCAATTAATCATCACGCACTTCATTACGGCGGCTCGGAGCCGGCTGGCGGCGGCATTTAGTGACGGACGCAGCTCTCGCGAGGCCGCGGCCATCACGAACACAGCTCCCTGGGACCGAACAGCTCTTGCCGCCTCACCGCCAAAATGATCAGAATACGATGAATTTTCGTCACACGACACACATGATGCTCATGTTCACCCCCGTCAGGTATCTTGTCAGTAGTGTTGGTATTGCTGTTGCTGTTATTATTACTATTGCTACTAATAACAGCAACTAAAAGTGTATTAGTAACAGGCCCGACTCTAGAATTTTTTCTTTGGGTGGGTCGTAAAGAAGCATGGGTGGGCCATGAAGATGAATGGGTACAGGCCAAAAAAAACCAAAGTATTTAATCGCTCTGATATTTTAGTAGAAGAATACTTTATTGTTTGATTAATAAAAATCATTACAATGATGAATATGCTACCATAGTGAGAACGTGTATCAAGAATAGATATTAAAATATTTACATTTATACCATCACAATAAGTAAATATACGTCATAAAATAATTTAAAAACTCCTTGAGGCCTGTTTTTTATAGTGATAAAAAGTATTTAACTCATCTAAACGGTGCAACCCCCTTTTTTTAAAAAGAGAAAGTGATTTAAAAAAGGGCCATAATCCTCCGTTCAGATTTTTTCGTCTATTAGGGCCGCAAACGGACATTGATTTTTAAAAGGCGATAATCAATAACACTGTAATTAAGTCAGATTTTGTGGTAAAGACCCTAGTGGTGCGAGTCCATTTATATTGTAGGGTCCCTGCGTACAATATTTGAGGGTTCCAAGATTACACAGGAAAACAAGATGGTCCGTACGCAACAGGCCATGTTCTGCTGCAATTGGGGGATGCTGACAGATGTACAAATCCGGTAAAGCAGTAAGGGGTTTAATCTGTCCTTTGATAGTTAACCGTTAATGGCATACTGGCTCTCGCTGTGTATAAATTTTCTTGCTGTTCCTGTGATAAACTTAGTGAACCGGATGTTGAGCTGTGGATTGTCCGGGTTCATTGATGCAAGGATGGCTTGCCGGCACGTACGAATTCCAAGTTTGTTCCATTCGCTCTTTAACAAGAACTTTCGATCGTCGAGGACTGCAGGACATAGACATGACACATGCTCGATTGTTTCTGGGCTGCTCCCGCACCCCCTGCATGTTACGTTGGAATTTGTGCGGCGCCATCCTGGCAAATGGTACAGGAATGGCCATTCGCCCATTCTGAGGGCCAGAAATCTTTTTTTCCACAGCGCTGAGTAGGTACATGACAGGTAGTGTGCCATAATCCCTGGCTTGAATCCTGATATGATTGACCAGGCGTGCTTACGATGCACCAGTTGGGCTCTATCCGAATGAAAAGACCAAAGGCGGACGTTTCTTTTGATGTAAATTTTAAGAGCCTGCTGAGATGGATTAGAGGACCAAATTTCTTCTATATCCAAGAGTTTTAAAGAATCTTGCAGGTAGCGCCGGAATGAACTGCCAGGATAGCCGGCTGAGATTTCCACCCACAAAAGAGCCTCCAGGGTTCCTTCTCTGGAGGTACGCAATTTATTGCACAACCTGATATATGCTCCACGCCCTACTGCTTGATGGTCTTGAAGACCAAACTCGAGACGTATTTGGGCGGGAGATGAAGATTTTGGTAGACCCAGCGCCTGTTTAAATATTCTTGTTGTTATTTTATTTACGTGGCTGTTGTCTTTCCCTTGCATAATCTCCTGGCCATAGGTGAGGAAATTGATAATTTTTGCCTTCATGACAGTTATAAGTGGGGTCAGACTGGGACCAGATAGTTCCCTTGCTAGAGTCTTAAAAGCCACCTGGATTGTCAGGGCTTTGGCTTCTACCTCTTCTCTGTGTTTGGAGAATATTCCCCTTCTGTCCAAGTGAACCCCCAGATACTTGTAAGAAGGGGCTCTGTCGACGTTATTACCGTTATATCGCCAACCTCCACCTTGATATTTCCTTTGCCCAAAGGTGATTGCCTTTGTCTTTGTTAAGTTCAATTCGAGATCATTTTCGTTGGTATATAGAGACAACCGATCGAGTAGTCTCTGCAAGCCAACCCTGGTGTGACTTAGCAGGACCAGATCGTCTGCGTATAGTAGATTACTAACTCTTGTCCCGGCAAGTTTTGGGGGGTGAGAATTAACTTCGTCAAGTGATTCTGACAAGTCAGAGATGAAAAGATTGAAAAGAAGGGGCGCCAACACACACCCTTGTTTCACTCCGCGGGAGGTTTGTATTTTCCTTGAGATATAGGTTCCATCCCCAAGTTTTATACGAACCCATGTGTTGGTGTGTAACATGATTATGGCTTGTAATAACACTGGTGGAATCCCCCATGACCGCAGTTTAAGCCATAATCGGCTTCGGGGTACGCGGTCGAATGCAGCCTTAAAGTCGACGAAACAGCCATGCATTGACGTTCCTGAGGCCACCACTTTGTCCAGCAGGACAGAAATTGCAAGCAAGTTCGTTATAGTGCCTGATTTTTGCACAAATCCTGTCTGGTTAAAAGGTATAAGGTGTTTTTTTGCAGCCCAGGATGCCAGATCTTGAAGGAGCAGCTTAGCGTAATATTTTGATTCCACGTCCAACAGAGTGATCATCCTATAGTTTTTTGGGTCTGATCTCTTGCCGCCTTTGTAAATTGGCTGGATAATGGCACCTTGCCACGATTCCGGTATTACCGATTTGGTCTGGCAATAGGAGAAGAGAGGTGCCAATTGGTTTCCCCAAAATTCTGTATCCTGTTTAAACAGAGACTGGGGGAGTCCGTTTGGTCCTGGAGCTCCGTCTGAACGACCCTCGGTTATGATTCGAACAGTTTTTTCTCTAATAATTCCCAGAGTTGTTGGAGCACTTTGTGACAGATCTATAAACTGAAGCAGAGATTCCGTATTGGTTGTCGATGGGGTCCTTGTATTTAATTACACGCTCGGGCTTCACGGCGGCTCCCTTTAATAGGCCGCTGGCAAGAGTGATGGGCGCACGCTGTCTCCGGGCCTCATCTTCTCGCAGCCGGGGCCCGTCAGCCCAATTAATCATCACGCACTTCATTACGGCGGCTCGGAGCCGGCTGGCGGCGGCATTTAGTGACGGACGCAGCTCTCGCGAGGCCGCGGCCATCACGAACACAGCTCCCTGGGACCGAACAGCTCTTGCCGCCTCACCGCCAAAATGATCAGAATACGATGAATTTTCGTCACACGACACACATGATGCTCATGTTCACCCCCGTCAGGTATCTTGTCAGTAGTGTTGGTATTGCTGTTGCTGTTATTATTACTATTGCTACTAATAACAGCAACTAAAAGTGTATTAGTAACAGGCCCGACTCTAGAATTTTTTCTTTGGGTGGGTCGTAAAGAAGCATGGGTGGGCCATGAAGATGAATGGGTACAGGCCAAAAAAAAACAAAGTATTTAATCGCTCTGATATTTTAGGCATTGGCATCTGTCTGCGCTTGACATTTTTGACACAATAATCAGCACCCAAAGAGCATCATCCTTTGCTTTCTTTCATGTCTTTCCAACTTTGGAGAAGGGTGGGATGCTACTTGTCCAATTTTTAAGATGCAGAACTTTAAGACTGCAGCTTGCTCTTGGTCATGTGCAGCAGCAGAAATGTTTCTGTTGCCTTAAAGAGCCACTTTACAGTTTTTCATGTTTAAAAAAAACTTTGGCAGGTTTTTACTTTGCAAAGCATTGAAGTTTATTCATGTTTGGGATATCCATGCTGGTCATCATAGCAGCTAATAAACACTGCTGACTTCACACCTCTCCCCAGGCCTGAAAGTAGCCTATATAATACTGTTAATCATTAAAATAAACAGTAAGCGGGAGCACACAGGAGGGCATGCCCATGTGAAACATTAGGGTGAATAACGCTTGTTTTTCAGTTCTGAATGGCCTTGGGTGGGTCAGGGTATTCCTTGGGTGGGCCTGCCCACCCTCTAGAACCGGGCCTGATTAGTAATAGTATTAATTAGACAATTCATATAATAGCACTCTTAGTCTCAATAATACGTATAACAATAACATGGCTTGCTGAAATGATATTCTTGTAGCTTTATAGTGATAGCTGTAGTAGTACGAGTTTTACTCAACTCACTAGTACTTCTTTTTCCGTCAGGGCGCATTTTTTATATATTATTAGAATGCAGGTTTAATGGTAGTTTTCAGACGCCATGAGCAGCATGAGATATAACTTCGCACTGCTTGAGTTAGTGTCTTAAACAACTGTGTACACCAACCTGGTCTGTCACTGACGATGGTTCACGCTGATATTAGTGCCACAGTGACAGACAGTATGACATTCACTGCGGCCTTGGAGGAAGGAAGACTTTGGATACTGAAGTAACACTCAGGAACCAGGTGCATAACACGGGGTGAGGCAGGGGCTGTTGGTGAAGTAGGTGCAGTGCACTGGGACACATAGTCCTGAGGATTGAACCCTGATAATTGCTATATTTTATTACACCAACAGCAGTCGAAGTGACAATTTCCCTTGCTTGCACTAGGGACCATGGCATCCTTGCTACACTACTGGGCTGCGGTGCTGCGGCTATCAGACAGACATTGGTGCAGCAGTGATAACCAGTGGCCAGTTAAAATATGGCAATGACTAAGGTCCTGGAGGGAGTAGGCAGACACGTTTGCAACAGTTAGCCCGCATGGTCGATTACTGTATGGGACTTTATGAGATCTTGAGGACAGACACTGGTCCTTGGGTGAAGGCGCCAACACACATCAGAGCTGCAGGGACTCCCAGTGATCAGTTCCAATACACTATGGATTGGAATCTTTGAGGGAGCAAAGAGCAGGACAGCAGTAACAACCAGTGGCCAGCGACAGTATGGCTTGGCTGAGATCCTCTGGGGCTATGACATTCACCGGTGTGATAGTGAGCCCAATGGCCAGCGACAATAAGACATTGGCTGGAGTCGTGGGAAGGGCTTCAAGTGGGCCGGTACCTGCCAGTGCTCAGAACTGCCAGTTCTTAAAAGCAGGTGCTGAAACGGGTTCCTATCGGGCTCTCCATTTTTGCCCTCACCCTCAGGGTGAAAAAAAAATCTTCACTATGCAGCAGGACCATCCTTCACTGCCTTTGATGTAACTTCAAAGAGACTCGTTATCGGGACTTTCACAGTCTCATAATTTCAGAATTGAAGCATTTTCAATGTTGTATACAGCGAAGCTGAGTTGTTGCTTTTTTATCTTGTGCATCTAACAACTGACAAAGCCAATATTCCTGGCTTGTTGTAGGTGCAATGTTACTTGTATTATTTATCTGGATGCAGTGACAAAAGCGGCAAAATACCAGTTGGGAGGCACACTATGCTAAGCACTGATGTTTAGCTTACTGTTTTTTTAATATAGCTTTTTTGGCATGGACATATGATCAAGTACATGCAGTTCTTTGTATTGCAATTTGTGTGAAATGTTTGGGACCATGTACTGGCAGCATTCAGTTGTATCTCTTTGGATGGTTTTTTCATGTGACACACGCTACATGGCCTGCAGGGAAATGGCCCTTGACGGGTGGGAGACCCCAGAGAGTATTGAGTGTTGTCCTTTAGGGGTGTCTAGGTCTGGCATGTACAATTTTATCTCTGAGGTTAGAGGCACGCTTGAAGGCGAAACGTGGTACTGCTGAAGATAGGTTGCCTGTGTGAAATATGGACCAGTGTTGTTTTTATAATGCGTTTGATCTGGGTGGAGTGGGGGGTAAACAATGTGACATGTCAAGACTTGGTTTGTATGGCGATTCCTTGTTTCTAGGTGGGCCTCTCTATTGTTATTTTTGGCTCTGTTGCATTCCAATTCTACCACCTTGGGAGGGTATTTCCGAATGATCAAGTAGGTAGTGAGGGTTGCTTTTACAACAAATACTGAGGGTCTGACGATCCAAATATACACAACTCTAACACCCTAGACAAATGAAACCTCCAAATTGACTACCGTGAGTGACAAAAGAAAGCTATAATTCCCATCACCCACCAAAGGTGGCTTATCATCATCTGGGAATTCAGGACTGAGCTGAGAGGACCAACCACTCTGATGGTAATGGTGGTCACTCAGTTGTCCCAGTAGTGAAACAAATGGTAGGGTGACGGTTGCAGTGCAAAAATTAAACAAAAAGTGCTATTAAAAATGGCTATCCAGATGCTATAAACTTTATTCTGGCGCTATCGTGATGCCATTGATAAAACCTGTGCGTAAACAGTTTAACAAATAACTGTTAGATCGATGGTCTACATGTTTCGGCAATCTGGACTGTGTGTCCAAGCTCTCATCAGGACCCAAATACGCTACTTAGGTCTTTAAACTGTCCCTTGGACCCTCCTCCACTTTCACATTTTGTGAGAAATTCTTTGTATTCAGTGAGGGTTGCTGCCTGTTCCTTATAATCTCTTGTGGTGCTACAGTTACGGCGTAGCCGTAGGAACTGCCCAAATGGTAGGTTGTCCCGCAGGTGTGTAGGGTGGTGGCTGTCGTATCTCAAAAGGCTGTTGCAATCAGTTGGTTTTTGTAAGTGGTCGAGTGTGCTCTCCCTTTCTTGATAGATATCAGGAGGTCCAGAAATAGAAATTGTGTTCCTGAGATGCAGTTGGTAAATGTAAAAAATGGATTGAGTGTGTTAACCCATTCACAGAATCTCAGGCACGTCTCTAGGTCACCTCGCCACAGTGTGGATACTCTGCCAGGAAGAAGGACTGCTGTGCTGCTGAAAGAACTGCCACTCCCATGGCTGCTGCTCTGAAGGACCACTGCCCCGCTGCGCTGACCTGCTGCCCTCTTGCCTGGATAAGAAGGACTGGACCTGTGTCTCTTGAACCCAGACCCAGAGTGACTCCCAGGGTTAGTTGGCTGACCTGATCTAAAGCCTCAGGGACACAACAGGCTTCCAACAACTTTGCACCTGCATATGGACTTTGCCATCTGTGAGCTTACCCTGCCAAACCCAGTACTGGATGTTTGGAAGTGGACCTAATGTGTTTGCTGTCCTCTGTGGATCCAGTGGAATCGACGTATCTCTTCCACTGCATGGCGCAAACTGTAGCAGTACCGATGCATCACTACTGCTGTGTGGATTGTACCAGTCGTAAAGACCCACATCGCATTGCAGCCCATTGGAACTGCCAATGCGAGACCCATCCTCGGTGCAGGACCTAGCATCACTCATCGACGGCGGTCTCGACAACAGTGCCAGACTCCACTTCACAGCTCTTCGAAACCGATGCATCGCCCCAACTGTGCACTGCATCCCCGATGCCGAACTTCACATTACAAGCCCTATTGATGGAATCCTCGATGACAACGCATGCCCTTACACTGCAGCCTTGCCTCATCTCAGAACCAACACATTGTTTTGGTTGCGTGACATATCTGTGATATGGACATCACAACGCTCCGCAAACCAGAATTTAAGGTACTCTGAGCAATGGACCTAGCTGGGTCCCTGTAGCTGGCCCACACTACATCACGATTGGCTTGAACTTGTGACTTGTTCCAGCTCCAGGGAGTCCAGATATCCACAGTTGGCATTTTGTGCTTTTTGGTCCTAATTTCACAAAACAAAATTAATTGCATATCTCCGGGTCTACTGATTGGATTTTTATTGTTTTGATCATGTTTTAATTATTAAATAACTATTTTTCTAACTTGGTGTGGGACCCCTTTTGTGTGGTGTTTTTCACTTTATTACTGTTTGAAGTGTTGCACAAATACTTTACACATTGCCTCTATGTTAAGCCTGACTGCAGGTTAATTTAGAGTTGGCTTGTGGTTGGCTTGTGGTTGCTGCTTAACCAGGGTTCACACCCTAGTCAACCAACAAACCAATTTCTTACATTGGTGATCAGCGGTGAGATCAACACTTGTGTTTGTGCAGGCCATACAATGATTTGGTGTACAATACCATCCCATATCTGAGACCAATACAAAATGTAAATTCTCCTTGAATTGCCTTTTTGCTTTTTCTAAATTCTCTCTCTGACTGTTATACTTGAGACCACACCTGCAAGAATGGAGTTTAAGCTGTCCAACATTGAAACCGACACTGTGGCCCAGTTCAAGGAGTTCTGTAAGGAGAGAGGAATCTTGGCTATGAGCACCACCAGGAAGGCGGAGCTCCAAAAGGAGCTGAGGGCCAGGGCAGAAGCCCATCAGTCACTGCTTGAAACAACAGCAGAGGATAATGAGATGGCAAGGCCTGGAGAAGACCTTTCCATGGTACCACCTGCAGTTGAGGGGGGGGGGTGACCTGATCCCTGAAGAAGAGCCCCCTGCCAGGGCACGGAGCAGTGTCTCTCTTCCCGCAGCCTGTGCAAAGAGGAACCGGCAGAGAGGAGGGAGGCGAGGGAATTCAAACTACAGATGGCTCAGTTGAGGATGGAAGAAAGGAAACTGGCCTTGGGAGAAAAGAAAATCTTGTTGGCTCATGAACTGGGCATCAAGGCAAGATCCAGCAGTGATAGTTGCAGCATACGTGCAGTGTCCTTCGGAGACAAGAGTGTCTATAATCCTAAAGGTTTGGCGTCTGACTTTATTGTTGGGGACTAAATTGACAGGTGGCACAAGGCTTATGTGATTGCTATACAGATGCACAGGATCCCTGATGAGGCTATGGAGGGCTGGTCTAAGGAAGGGAGGGACACCCTACTGGCTCTAGAGAAAGGAGACAGGATGAGGTACACCCATGAAGGAAGCCCTGATCAGGAAATATGGCCTTACCACAGAGAAGTATAGGCAAATGTTTAGGGTCTGTCAGAAGCTGCCCCAGCAGATCTGGGTGGATGATGTGGATTCCTTTTGCAAGGCACTGAATGATTGGGTGAAGGGAAGTGAAGTAAGAGATTATCAGAGGTTGTACAATTTGATTGCAAAGGAGCACATGTTCATTCTTTTTTTTGGAACTCTGCACCAACACTTAATTGACAGTAAGTTCACTGACCCCAGGGAGCTTGCCAAGGAGGTGGGCCATTGGGTCAGCACCAGGGTCCACAAGAAGGCATCGGGGGGATCCCACAAGGGTGGACAGGGCTCCCACCAGAAGAAGGAGGGGGGAGACAAAAATAAAACAAAGGAATTCTCTAAAGGTCCCCTAAACAGTTCCACAGGTTACGACTCCCAACCCCAACTAAGAAGAGGAAGAAATGGTTCCCCAACAGTACATCATTAGGGAAGCCCCCCGGGAGGTTAGTCAGGAGAACCTTGAGCCTCATAGAATGGCCAGGTGCCTGCCAAAAAGAGAAAGGACAAGGGGCATGGGAAACCTGCTCCTGAAACTCCCATAGTCAGTGAGGAGACTGAACATGATGAGAATGCAGCAGAGCCTACATCTTGCTGCCCTGGGGAAACTACCTGAGCTTACCCAATGGCAGCAGGAAGGTGGTCCCACCATGGAGGAGTTCTGCAAGACGCAGATGGAGTGCTCTACCCTTGAGGGCCTATGCTGGCAGGCCAAGCCAGCTGGCAACACGTCCAGTGATCACCTGATCTATGGAGGGAATGGTACCTTTATAGCAAGCCTAAGGTCCCTGAGCCTGGGGCACCGTGTGTTGGTGGACCCCCAGTGCTATAGGACCTTCCTACTGGAGCTGGCTCATGATGTTCTCCTGGCAGGTCATCCAGGACAGGAAAATACCTTTGACATACTGGTCATCCACTTTTATTGGCTCCCGAGATGAGGAAAGCCTCAATGCCTTCTGTAGGTCATGTCCTACTTGCCAGGCCAGTGGCAAGTCAGTCAGAAAGCGCAAGGCTCCCCAGCAACCATGTCCTATCATTGGCATCAATGGGAGATCTTCAACATTGTTGGGTCTCTGGATGCCAAGACCGCCATGGGCAACAGGTTCATCCTGGTCTTGGTAGACCTTGCTCCCTGGTACCCGGAGGCTATCCCTCTGAGGACTGTGACTGTGCATGCAGTGTCCAGGGCACTGATGGGGATATTTACCCATCTGAGGTTCCCCAAAGAGGTTGTGTCAGACTGTGGTACCACGTTCATGTCAGCATACATGTAGGCTATGTGGAAGGAAAGTAACCCCCACCCCCAAACAAATGGGCTTGTTGAAAGGCTCAACAAGGCCCTCAAATGCATGATCATGGGCCTGTCAGAGGGCTTGAGGCGGAAGTGGGATGTCCTCTTGCCATGTCTGTTGTTTGCGTACTGGGAGGTGCCGCAGAAGGGGGTTGACTTCAACCCCTCTGAGCTTCTGTATGGGCACCCAGTGTGAGGACCTTTGAGTCTGGAAAAGAGGGGTGGGAGCAACCTTCCAGGAGGGCCCCCCAGCATGTTGTCAGCTACGTGCTTCTGGAAACAAGCTAAGGCGCATCTAGAAGCCAGTCAGGAGGTCCTGAAACAGGGTTTTGCCAGAAGGCCATGTTGATCGAGTTTTAGCATCGCCAAAAAGTGTGGGTGATGGAGCCTGTGTAGCCCAGGGCCCTACAAGACCATTGATCTGCCCCCAATGAGGTGAAAGAGCGCACAAGTGGGGTCACCTACCTGGTGGACCTCAAGACTCCCAGGAACCCTCTAAGGAGTTTGCATTTCAATCTCCTCAAACCCCACTTCTCAGTTAACTATGCTCCTGCTCACGGATGATGGGGTGGAAGAGGTGAGTGAACCTCTCCCCAGCCACCTTTCTTCCAATGAGCAGGATGAGTGAGTGGAAGATGTAAGCCTTCCCCTACCCTGACCTTAAAGCAACAGAGAGACTGCAGCCAGTTGTGGGAGCAGTGTGCCTCTTTATTCTCCCTTACCACAGGACTCACTACATAGTGTATCCATTATATT
This sequence comes from Triturus cristatus, assembly GCF_964204655.1. Classification (NCBI taxonomy): domain Eukaryota; kingdom Metazoa; phylum Chordata; class Amphibia; order Caudata; family Salamandridae; genus Triturus; species Triturus cristatus. The sequence continues at coordinate 234,721,761 of NC_140586.1, forward strand.
GACACAGGGGACAGCACACTGGTGAAGAGTAAACTGTACTGGCTGTCTGATAAGGTGAGAGCCAGCATTAAGGAGGAGGTCTCCACAATTCTGGAGCTAGTGATTATTGAACCCTCAAACATCCCTTGATATAGCCCAGTGGTGCTGGTCCCCAAGACTGCCCCTCCAGGTGCCATCCCTGAACTCCAGATTTGTGTGGATTACAGGGGGCTCAATTCAGTCATCAGGACAGACCATCACTCCATTCCCAGAGCTGATGAGCTCATAGATCAGTTGGGAGCTGCCTAGTTCCTCAGAACATTTGACTTAACTTCTAGGTACTAGCAGATTGCCTTAACTGAGGGGGTTAAAGAGAGGTATGCATTATCTACCTCAGAAGGCCACTTCCAGTTCCGAGTGATGCCATTCGGGCTGAAGAACGCCCCATCCACCTTTCAGAGGTTGGTCAACCAATTCCTGGCTGGGCTGGAGAACGTCCGTGCCGCCTACTTAAACAACATTGCAGTCTTCAGCTCTGGCTGGGAGGACCATTTGTGCCACCTCCGCTTCAGGCTCTGCAGAGGGCAGGCCTGACTATCAAGGCTAGTAGCTGACAGATAGGGCAGGGTTTAGTGGTCTAATTTGGACTCCAAGTGGGAGGAGGCAAGGTGCAGCCCCTCTGGGACAAGATTGAGATCATTCTGACTTGGGAGCCCCCCCAAGACCCAGACAGAGGTGAGAGCCTTGTTAAGCCTCACTGGTTTATATAGGAGATTAGTCCAGGAGAATTGCACCATTGACAGGGCTGACTTAAAAAAACCAGCCCAGACACGTGATCTGAGTGCTCTTGACACCCTGAAGTAGGCCATGTGCTCAACACCCATGCTCAAGGCCCCTGACTTCTTCAAGGAGTTCATTGTGCATACAGATGCCTTAAAGCATGGCATGGGGCCGTGCTCTCACAGGATCAACCTGAAGCCTTCATCAATAGGAGGTTACCTCCCCGGGAACAGAGGTGGAGTGCAATAGTAAGGAAAGCCTTTGCAGTGGTTTGGGCACTGAAGAAGCTGAGACCATACCTGTTTGGTGCTCACTTCCTGGGTTCAGACATACCACAGACCCCTCAGAGGGCTAGTGTATATGAAGGGTGAGAATTCCAAACTTTTTAGGTGGTCCACCTCCCTTTAGGAAATGAACTTTACAGTGGAACACCTTCCTGGAACAGATCACGCCAATGCTGATGGCCTCTCCAAGTTCCTCTACCTTGGTGAAGAGAACTGCCAAGGAGTTGGGTAGTTCTCCCCACTTTCAGCTGGGGGGCATGTATTAGACCTGGCAACCTTTGCATGGTTTCCCCCTGAGTTTTTGCCTGCAGACCTCCTGTTTTTGCTGACCTCGTTTTTGCTTACCTTAGGACTCTGCACACTTTACCACTGCTAATCAGTGCTAAAGTGCTTGTGCTCTCTCTTTAAAACATGTTGATTAGTTTATACCCAATTGACATATTTAATTTACTTGCAGGTCTCTAGCAAAGTAAGACTACCTGTGCCCAGGGCCAGTAAATTAAATGCTACTAGTGGGCCTGTGTGGGTGCAGTTTTAAACTACCATTCCGACCTGGCATAATAAACCTTTTGCCAGGCCCAAACCTTCCTTTTCAATACATATGTTACCCTTAAGGTAGGCCCTAGACAGCCCAGAGGGCAGGGTGCCATGTATTTAAAAGGTAGGACATGACTTTTAGGTGTTACATGTCCTGGTTGTGAAAAACTCCAACATTCCTTTTTTTCACTGCTGCAAAGCCTACCTCTCCTATAGGATAACACTGAAGTAACTTTATTACATTTTGTAAGTGAATTGTCCTAATGGGAACAGGTAACCAGTTTGTGTTTGGTGTCTCTGTAATCACAATTTAAAATCCTACCTTGTGGTGAAGTCTGAATATAAATTACAATTCTGAAAATGTCTACTTTTAGAAAATTCACATTTTCTCTTCCTATCCAGTTGGTGCCTGCAGCCTATCTCTGGGTCACATGATTAGGTGTGAGGGACAGTTGGGCTTTGTGTATTCCTCCTAGACAGCCACACAGAATAGGGATCTTAGTTGTGACTGGATGGGCTGTCACTGGCAGGATGGGGGGAGAAGCTGGACCCAGCCCTACTTACACTTGAATAGGCTGTGTCCTGTCTCCACACAAAGGGCTGCATATGCCTTGTAGTTAGTCTGGAGCCAGGGCCAGAAAGGCAGGGCACCTGTGCACGTCAAAGGCATGCCTCTAGAAGCTTCTCCCCACTTCAAAGGCACACATTTGTATAGATACTAGACCACAGACACCGCCACTTCATTACACCTCTTGCCCCTTGCATACTCTGCCAGAAATAAGGACTGCTCTGCTACTGAAAGAAATACCACTTTATTGGCCTGCATCCCTCTTGCTAGGGTGAGAAGGCCTGGACCTTCATCTTTTGAACTCAGAACCCAGAGTGACTCCAAGGGCTAGTTGATTGGCTTTCTGATCTGAAGCCTCAAGACACAACAGACTTCCAACAACCTTGCACCTGGACTGTGCCACCTGTGAGTCTACCCTTCCAAGTGCTGCCACCCCATTATTTTAACCTAGGAAGTGGGCCTAAGGTGCTTGCTAGTCTCTGTGGCTCCAGCGGAACTGACAAATTTACTCTGCTGCGCGGCGCAAACCTGAGCAGAACTGACGAATTGCCACTGCTGTGTGAATTGGACCCGTCGCAAGAACTCATATTACATCACAATCCATCAGAACCGCCGCTGCGCAATGCATTCTCGGCACAGAAGTGACGTATCGCCCCAACTGTGCGCCACATCCCTGATGCTGGACTTTGCATCGCAAGCCCAATCAACAGGATCCTAAACGACAATGCAGGCCCTCACATCGCAGCCTCGCCGCATCTTGGAACCAACGCATTGCTTCAGCTGCACGACGAACCTTCGACACGGATCCTGTTAACCAGGATTAAGGCGCTCTGTTCAGCAGGCCTTATTAAGTCCCTGTAGCCATCCCACGGTCTATCATGGTCGGCTTGAACTTGTGATTTTGTCCCGGTCTGGTGCGACCAGATATCCATAGTTTCCGCTTTGTGCGTTTTGGCGCTATTTTTACTCAAATGTTTTAAATTGCATATCTCTGATTCTACCGGTTGGATTATTGTCATTTTGGTCTTGTTTTATTTATTAAAGGAAGTACTATTTTTCAAACTTGGTGTGGGATACTTTTTGTGTGCTTTTTTCCCCATATTACTGTTTAATGTATTGCACAAATACTCTACGCATTGCTCTAAGTGAAGCCCGACTGCTCTGTGCCAAGCTACCAGAGGGTTGAGCACAGGTTCATTTAGGGTTGGTTTGTGCCTCACCGGGGACAGGTATTGTGGCAACTAGCAACAACCCAATTTCTTACAACCACCGTGTATCATACGATATAAGCTCTCTTTATATGGTGTCCCGATGAAGAACCAATATCACACAAGGAACGGGAAGACAAGCTGGAAAGCCGCGTGCAGAAACGTTTTTCAGCTATTATGGAGGCCCTGCGCAACAAATGCCCATCAGGGGGTTTGCAACCTACATGGGACATGTGCATCATCTTTAGAAATCCTATAAAATGTTTTTGGGAAAGGTCAGCAGGGTGAGTGCTGGGCCTTCAGCCCACCGTCTTTTCTTGGCCCTCCACCCTCTAAGGCATGCCCACAACATTTAAGGGCGAGGCAGACTCAAAGTCCCATTTTCTCTTCTTGTCACCCCTCCAAGTGTCCTCCTCTTCTTGTCACAAGGTGGAAATATTTGAAAGCCTGACAGATAAGAAACTGTAATGCTAAGATCTCCTTGTGATTCCACTCCTTGCGGTTAAATTTCACATATATAAGAAATAAAGAAAGTTAGGCATTGTGTTGTATAGAACTTTTCCAAAATATTTGCTTCTATTATGACTATACGAAGTTGCAAAGCCTGTTCGTTTTCAATTCTGTCCAGATTTTTTTTTAGAGTTTGCTAGTTTCTATAAGCATGAAGTTGGCAAAGTCTTTTTAGGTTGAAGTCTAGCAGACAGCGCAATTTATGCTTTGCTAATGGCATCTTGGGGACATTCAGAAAGCTTACATGGGAATGCATTCCGCCCGTTGCTTACCATTGGCTTTGTGGTTTGTAACTCACATTTGTTTGCTTTCTTTTTGCTGGCTCTATTTGTGTTAGGCTGTCCAGCTTGAGTTTGTCCCTTCCGCTGCCCAAATCCTGTTGACTGTATTCTTCCACCAGCTCTCTAATCTATAAACAGTCCTTTAAATATTGTTCTCATCTTGTCACATTTGCTGTGAATTCAAAGACAGAGGTCAAACATCAGGCTCTGTATTTCAGAGAGCTTGGTGTTACTTTTCTTCTCTGTCTTCAAAGTGAAAGGATTTATGTTGCAATAATGCTTTCTACTGGGGGTGTGCTTGAGAAAGGCTGTATGGTGTTATTTTTTTTCTAGCACAAAACAACATTGAAATGTCTGTAAATGAGCTGTGCAGATATTTGTTTTTCTAGTGCACAACGGAATTTAAATGTCTGTAAATGAACTATGCAGGTATTTCAGAGTATATTAGAATTTGAAAAGCACAATGAAGCACATTTTTGGTAATTTTGTATGTGGTATAAACAATTATTTTGATTTGATCAAAACAAATCAATACAGTAACTTATGATATTTCCACGCATTATCGTTTGTGCGCTGCATACTTTTTTCAGTTAAACCATATGTCTGTGCAAATGTAGTGGTCATTTAAATTGTGTTGTGTGTAATGGCAGTATGGAACCACAACATTCAAACTTCACTTTACCCCACTCCACTCTACTTACCACCACTCCACACCATTGCAATCTACTCTGCAACAATGCACTCCATGCCACTCTACACTGTATCACTGCACTCTACTCTGCACCACTCCACTCTACACCACTTCACTCTATGCCTCTCTACTCTATGCTAATGCATTCTACCCCACATTCCTCTACTATGGACCACTGCATTCTTTGTCACTGCACTCTACACTATTCCACTTTGCGCCACTCCATTCTACTCTACAACACTGCACTCTATGCTACTGCACTATACATCAATGCACTGGCGTAGAGTGGGATAGTACACTCTACGCCAGTCCACTCTACGCAAGTTTTATCTACTCTACACTCTACTCTATACCACTGTACTTTATCCTGCACCACTCCACTCTACTCTGAAACATTCTACACTATGCCACTGCACTGGGCACCAGCCACTCCACTCAGTGCCACTCCACTAAGCGCAACTGCGTTCTACTTTCCTCTCTACTCTGCACCACTGCACTCTACCCCAATGCACTCTACGCTACTTTACTCAAAATAAATGCACTTTACGCCAATTTACTCTGAACCTCTGCACTCTTTGCCACTATGCTACTCTTTAACACGGTGTGCCACTGTACTCTACGCCAATGCACTCTTTGTAACTGATTTCTACTTTGCACCGCTGTACTCTATGCCACGCCACACTACTCTATGCCATTCCACTCCGTGCCACTGCTCTCTACGCCACTCTAATATACACCACTGCACTCTACAACAGTCTACTCTGCAACAGTACACTCTCTGCCACTGAACTCTATGCCACTCTGCTCTATGCCACTGCACTCTACACCATTGCACGCTGCATCGCTGCACTCTACGCCGCACAACTCCACTCTACACCACTCTATGCCACTACACTCTGCATCACTCCATTTTACAGCACTGCACTCTACTCTGCACCACTCTACTCTGCATCATTCCACTATACGTCACTCTTCTTCAACACTACACTCTCCACCACTGAACTCTCAGCCACTCCTCTCTGCACCACTGCACTCTACTTTATGCCACTCTACTGCATTCTATGCCAATGCACTGTATGCCACTATAATCTATCCCGCTCTATTCACTTTACGCCAATCTACTCTAAACCACTATAATCTACACTGCACCACTGCACTCTATGACACAGCACTCTTTGACACTGCACTCTACTCTCAAACAATCTACTCTACGCCACTCTATTCCACTCTCTGCCATTTCACTCTGTCACTCCACTGTACACCACTCCAATCTACCCTGTGCCACTCCACTGCACTCTATTTTATGCTGCTGCACTCTACCTCACTGCACTCTACGTAAAATCTACTCTACAACACTGCACTCTATGCCACTCTACTCTACACAATTGCACTCTACGTTACTTTACTCTGTACCATCCTACACCACTCTACACCAATGCACTCTACACCACTCTACACCCCTGCACTCTTCACACGCCTCTGAACTCTACACCACTCTACTCTGTACCACTGCACTTTGTGCCACTGCATTCTACTCTGTTCCGCTACATCAAAGCACTCTATGCCAATGCACTCCATGCCACCACACTCTAAGCCACTACACTCTATGCCACTCTACGCCATTTCACTCTAATGTCTCTCTAATCTACTCTGCGCTACCTATTCTATGCCAATGCACTCAACCCTACTCTACTATGCACCACTGAGATCTTCGCCAGTGCACTCCACACCACTCCAGTCTAGTCCTTTCTACCCTACTCAGCATCACTCCACCCTTCGCCACTCAACACTGCCCTCTAGGCCACTGAACTCTACACCAATGCACTCTGAACCACTACTCTATGCAACTGCACTCTACCCTGTACCACTCTACTCTAACCTGCACCACTCTACTCTATGCTACTTCACTCTACTCTGAAACAATCTACTCTAGGATACAGTACTCTTCTCCACTTTGCACAACTTGACTCTATGCCACTGCACTTGACTCCCCTCTACTCTTAACTACTGCACTTTACTCCAGTGCACTCAACACCATTTTATTCAAAGCCAATGCACTCTATGCCACTGTAATCTACTCCAACTACTGTGCAGTTCACTCTACACCACTGTACTGAACTCTGCAACACTGCACTCTACGCCACTCTCCACCATTGTGATCTGTCACGGCACTATATGCCACTTTATTCTACTCTGAACCACCGTACTCTATGCCACTCCACTCTGCACCTCTCTACTCTGCGCCCCTCCACTCTGTGCCACTGCGCTCTATGCCACTGCTCTCTGCACCACTCAACTCTAAGCCACTCTACTGGATTCTACACCAATGACCTCTAAGCCACTACGCTCTCCGCTACTACATTCTGAATCGCTCCATTCCATTCATTTTGATTCTGCACCACTGCAGTCCACGCCACTGCCCTCTACACCACTCTACTCTACGCCACTGCATTCTACACCTCACGAGTCTGAAACAATCTACTCTATGCCACTGCACTCTACGCAACTGCACTCTGTGCTACCGCACTCTACTCTGCACCAATCTATGCCACTGTACTGTATGCCACTCTACATCACTGCACTCTACGCCACTTTACTCAAAAGCAATGCCATTCCACTCTCCTACACTACTCGACTCAATGCTACTCTACTCTGCTCTATGCCACTCTACTCTCCAATACTCTACTTCACTCTAAGCAACACGCTCTACGCCACTCCAGTCTGCTCTACGCCACTCCATGACACAATGCCACTCTAGAACACCCTGCCCCACTCTGACACTCTACTCCACGCAACCCTACTACACTCTATTCCCTTCCACTCTACCACGCTCTACTCCCTCCACGACACTCTACACCACTCCACGGCACTCCACAGCACTCCATGTCAGTCCACTCCACTATACTTTACGAAATTCCATGCCACGACCTATTGACTTTGCAATTGCTTGTTTAAAAAAACAATCTGCAAATAAGAAGGCCCCCTGCACAGCAGCAGGAGCTTGCCAGATGCTTTGCATAGCCAGGAAAAGCAGCGCTTTTTGGTCACGCAGTGCTCTACTTGTGCTTCTCCACGGGTGAACTACAAGACTTCCAAAGACCTCGCCCGCCAAAAATCCCCCCCACCCCCTTTCCCTGAGTTGGGATTCCAGCATCATGGAAGTCCACCGGGTGCGCTGGAGGGTTCCTTCATAAGAAAACGAAGCTTGAATGTCTTAATAAATCTCTATAGGCTGATTCCCTGTCTTATTGAACAGGCACTCAGGCTGCAGCAACATGGTGATCATAGGCACCGGGTTGTAAAGGCTGTGGGACTTGGGCCTACCAATAATTTATAAGTGCCCAAGGGTTGGGCTAGGATAGTTCACATTATTTACTAACTGAACGTCAGCGAGGTACATGTATGCCAGGGGCCTGCTGTCAGAAAGGTGTGAAAGAGTGACACCCAGTCCCTTTGGGATTGCCGATCAGAGACCTATAAGACTACAATTCAAAGCCATCTCTCGCTGTGCTGATACCCTTAGCACCTAAACATTATAACATTCAAGGCATAACATTAATGTGCTGAAAAAAGCCATTTTTAAATGCACCAAGTATACCCCTTGCTTTAAAATGTCATTTTGACTCATTCATAAGTCAGCTCCTCAATACATAGAAACATGCATATGATTCACATTAGTAAAATAACGTAACTGTTCTATTCGCATTTTCATTTGGGATACTGTTTAGTTTCTTTTTTAAGAGTGCTCATTCAGTCAGAAGGCCTCTTCAGGGTACCAATAATAAAAAAGACATAAAAACTCTTAGGTCCCTGCATTTGGTTTATATATGAAAATATGCACTGTACATTGTGGTTGGTGATACACAAAATTATTAAATATGTTGCGTATTTATTGTTGTGCATGTTGCGGGCATGCTCGTCATCTCACATCCACACAGAACTGCTCCTATGACTTGGGCCCACCAAACATTTGGTGACTCTGGCTCCTGTCATGGTGATCTTTAACTATGAAGCATGGAAGGGGGCCAAACTTTGGACATTTTGCAATGTCCACACTTTACTTAAAGTGCAAAATCCCTGAATCTGCTCACATATAGCTGTGTGGTTGAACATTCTCAAGAACACATTTAATTGATTAAATATTTGCTCTGCCCTAGGTGAGAAATTAAATTTCAGTGATGAAGTTGTGAAGTAAATTTACCTTACCCGGGGGTGACATTTCGTACAACACAAGTACTTGGGAGGGACTTTTACATAAAAATGTATTTTTTTCCATGAGAATTCTCCAGCCAAAAAAAAAACACACACACACACACACACACACACACACATACACGTGTTACCATCCTTGTGGGGACTATGTGTAAATACCTGCCTTGTGGGGACTAACCTTTCCAAATGTTTTTAAAACACACTAATAACAGAAAAATGTTAAGAAAAAATTCATTATACAGGATCCTGCTTCAAATTTGCAAATATATTGTTATTTAATCGTGCGCACAGCACCATCCTTGTGGGGACTTGAACATGTGCTACCATCCTTGTGGGGACCTAGTCCGTAACACTATTTGTGATTGAATACAGTCAAAGGCACATGGCTAAATGTTTATTTTATCAACAATATACACAAGCAACATTATAATCTATTCATATATGAATTGCTGCATATATACTAGGGTATACATTAAAGACAGATTATGTTAATGTGCCACAAAATATCATATCATATGCTTAAAGAACCACACTTAAAGCTGCATTTAACCTATTTATTAGTGCTGAAAATCTTAGGAGATAAGGGAACTAACACATAAAGAAATTAACATATGGAACCAAGGAATATGGTCAAGTGGTGCTTAAGTCCCCACAGAGATAGTGTGTTATTATAGCGATGTTCAAGTCCCCACAGAGATAGTGTGTTATCATAGCGATGTTCAAGTCCCCTCAGAGATAGTGTGTTATCATAGCGATGTTTAAGTCCCCACAGAGATAGTGTGTTATTATAGCGATGTTCAAGTCCCCACAGAGATAGTGTGTTATCATAGCGATGTTCAAGTCCCCTCAGAGATAGTGTGTTATCATAGCGATGTTTAAGTCCCCACAGAGATAGTGTGTTATCATAGTGATGTTTAAGTCCCCACAGAGATAGTGTGTTATCATAACGATGTTCAAGTCCCCACAGAGATGGTGTGTTATTATAGAGATGTTCAAGTCTCCACAAAGATAATGTTTTATTGTAGTTTTTTTCAAACCCACACAAAGATAGTGTGTTATAGCGATGTTTGAGTCCCCACAGATATAGTGCATGAATGTGCTTGTGTTTAAGTCCTCATTAAAATAGGGCCCGATTCACAAAGGTAAACTTAGACAAAAAGTCTAACTTTACTACTTTTCAGTATTCACAAAACCCCATAAAGAGAATGTGAAGTTAATGATGTTCAAGTCGAAGCAAACACAAGGAGATGATGGACGGAGTGGTGAAATCTTTCAGTCACTCACTGCCAGTCACAGATCTCGGTTGAATCGATCATCGTTCTTTAGCTCACTTCACCACCCCAGTTCAGACCCAGCTATATGCAAATCAGTCTTGACCCTGTGCCTCATGGGAACAGTCCAGCCCAACTGCCAAGCCAGGTCTTCCCTGGACCGGAAACAAGCAGTCTGGGACCGGTTCCGGGATAACAGCCCCTCATCAGCCAGGCTAGCTTGAATCCAGTGGCAAAATGAGCAAGGGGCCCACGTCTGGGTCCCAATTTAGGGCGAACAAAGCAAACACAAGGAGATGATGGACTGAGTGCTGAAACTTTTCAGTCACTCACCCCCAGTAACAGATCTGGGTTGAATCCATCAGCTCACTTCGCCACGCCAGTTGAGACCCAGCTATATGCAAATCAGTCTTGACCCTGTGCCTCATGGCACCCCCTGGTGCTTCAAGTCGAAACAGAGCTTGCGTTTATTGACAGGAATGCTCAAGTCAACACAGAGATAGTATGTTTTTATGATGATGTTCAAGTCCCCACAAAGATAGTGTTTTATCGTAGTTTTTTTTCAAGCCCACACAAAGATAGTGTGTTATTATAGCGATGTTTAAGTCCCCACAGAGATAGTGCATGAAGATGATTGTGTTTGAGTCCTCATTAAAATAGGGCCCGATTCACAATGGTGAACTTAGACAAAAAATCTAACTTTTGTACTTTTCAGTTTCAACAATCTAAACTTAGACCAAAAGTCTAACTTTACTACTTTTCAGTATTCACAAAGCCCTATACAGAGAATGCAAAGCTGATGATGCTCAAGCCAAAACAGAGCTTGTGTGTAATTACAGGAATGCTCAAGTCCCCACAGAGATGGTGTGTGACTATAGTATTACCACGGTCGCCAAAGCGAATGTGTGTGATTATAGACATGCCCAGGTCCCCACAGAGATAGTGTGTGACTATAGACATGCCCAGGTCCCCACAGAGATGTTGTGTGATTATAGAGATGTTATGGACCCCACAGAGATGGTGTGTGACTATAGTATTACCACAGTCGCCAAAGCGAAGGTATGTGATTATAGACATGCCCAGGTCCCCACAGAGATAGTGTGTGACTATAGACATGCCCAGGTCCCCACAGAGATAGTGTATGATTATAGAGATGTCATGGACCCCACAGAGATGGTGTGTGACTATAGTATTACCACAGTCGCCAAAGCGAATGTATGTGATTATAGACATGCCCAGGTCCTCACAGAGATAGTGTGTGATTATAGAAATGCCCAGGTCCCCACAGAGATAGTGTGTGATTAATGGGATGCACAGGGATAACTGTTGGACCTGGCCCTTTTTGCATGGTCATCCCTAAACTTTTTGCCTTCCTCCTATATTTTTTCTGACCTGTTGTTGGCTGTTTTATGACTCTGGGCACCTTACCACTGCTGATCAGTGCTAAGGTGCATATGCTCTCCCTATGGTAAAATGTTTTTTTTTTTTTAATTTTTTTTTATTATTGAATCATCATCAATCTTAACAACTATAAACATACATATTTCAAGACTTGGATCAATCATATAACACAGAAAAAGGTAAATGAAGGAGAGAAAACAAAAACGCAGATGAAAGTGAAGTATACCGAAGCATAGCACATATAAAAAAAAAAAAAATGAAAATTCAACCCAGTCTTGATGATGATATCAGTATACCAATCTTTCAATCCATCAGGTATCGTTTATCATTCCATCTTTGACTGCCATTCAGCTATTGGTGCCCAGATTTGATTTCCCAATTTTTTTAACTTCCTTCCCCTTTTATCATAGAGTGCTTTTTCTAAAGTATATATAGCCAGGATGCGCGATAGCCACTGATGAAACGTAGGTGGATTTGGATCTTTCGAAAGAGATGCTATACACAGTCGACTTACAGTCATAGCCAGAAATAAAAATTCATAACATGCTGCGTCAGTGCCGTCTTTAACCACCCCTAATACCATGACTTCATTTGTTAATCTGATAGAGATCCCAAGTGCCCTATCCATGAATTGTTCTATCAGTTGTTTATACAGATCTAGCTTAGGGCATGCAGAAAACATATGGATAGTGTCAGCCTGCGTACTCTGACATCTTGGACAGGTTATACCACTTGTTCCACCCCAGCAAGCTATTCTATAAGGGGTATGATATAATTCAAAAAAGGTCTTGTAATATTGAGTTTGCAAGTTTGCTACTCTTAAAATTGTGTTAGCAAGTTTTAACGATTTTTCAGGTTCGGTCTTTTCTAAATTTAACTTTCTTCTCCATTTCTCATAAGTGTTTACTTGATCATCCTTTTTATACAGACAGATTACTTTATATAACTGAGTTATTGTGCAGCTCCCTTCGCTTCTGATCAGCTCCATTATTTCTTCTTTCTTAAAATGCATATTACCTGCTTGTTTTTTAGATAATACTGATCTAATCTGCAAGTATTTGAAGAAGTCTTTACTCTCTATTTTATATTCTCGTTGTATTTTTTCAAAAGCCATCATACCCGTACTATCGATGAGATCTCCGATAGCTTTGGCCCCTAGATTATCCCAGCGTTTCATTACTGGGTCGTGGAACACTCCTGGCATAGCCGGATTCTTATAGAGAGGGGTATAAAAATTCATTCTTCCCATAGCTATCTTTTTCCGGACCATCGACCATACTGACCAAGCTCCCCCCAGAGTCTTAAACCTGTTTTTTTTATAATAGTTTGGGTCATAGCACAATAACGATCCTTTAGATCCCTCCAGTATCAATTCGTAGATATCTGGGATATCACCATTATCTCTCCACCTGTCTTTTATACTCCCTCCCAATAATCCCTTTATGTACTGCAGAGTTGCAGCTAGATAATAAGCCTTGAAGTCCGGGGTTGCTAACCCTCCCCTTTCTCTTGATAGGGAGAGAAATGTAATAGCCCTGCGTGTTTTGCCTTTTGCCCATATAAATTGATTAGAAATCCCATCGAGTTCTTTAAACCATATATTACCAAATTTTAAAGGGATAGTGCGAAATAAATACAATACTTTAGGCAGAAAATTCATTTTTATTACGTTGGATCGGCCTATCGTTGTTAAGTGTAAATTATTTATCTTGTCTAAACTTTCCTTAGCTTTCTTTATCACAGGGCCTAGATTTTCTTCCACTATCTTAGTTATTTCTGCTGTTATGGTGATTCCAAGGTAGGTTGCACCCTCTGTTACTCTACTGTCAGTTGACACAGCATATTCGTTTACCACTATCTGGGTCTTCCCTGCGTTTAATTTATACCCCGATAAGGACCCGAAAGACCTTGCTTCCCTCTCTATTTCTCCTAATGCTGTTGTAGGATCAGATGTAGTGATGACAAGATCATCCGCATACCCCAATATTTTAGTGACATATCCATTTAAAATTATCGGAGGAATGCTTCTATTTAGCTCTATTCTTCTTATAAATGGATCTATATAAAAGGCAAAAAGTAGTGGAGAGCAGGGGCAGCCTTATCTCCTCCCTCGTTTGATCTTTATTAAATCGCTCTCTACCCCCATTACTCTAAGCCTGATAGTGGGTTTTTTATATAGAACTTTCAATGCCTCGATGCAGCCACTTCCCAATTTTGCTTTATGAAGTACTGTCCATAGGAAATCCCACGAGACCCTATCAAACGCTTTCTCAGCATCTAGTAGTATCAAGGCCATAGGGTCCCGTGAGACTGCCGTACCATCGAACAAAGTGCAGACTCTCCTTATATGATCTGCCGTTCCTCTCCCGGGTATAAATCCATGTTGTCGAGGGAGACGATCTTGCCGACAATCATACTCAGCCTATTAGCTAAAATCTTAGAGTAGATTTTAGAATCACTATTCAAGAGGCTTATTGGCCTATACGACCCAGGGTCTTCAGAGGGTTTATTTTTCTTAAGAAAAACTACCATAGTTGCCTCCCCCCAAGTGCTAGGTGGTGTTGCCCCCCCTTGTACAGCGGCCATTAGCTTGAAGATATCTGACTGTAAAATATGAAGACATTTTTTATAAAACTCCATTGGGATTGAATCCGGTCCGACTGCTTTTCCGGCGGGGAGTTCTTTGACCGCTGTCTGTATTTCTTCTACAGTAAAGCCTAATTCTAAATCATTTTTATCCTCTATTGACAGTCCCTCAACTAGGGCTGACTCTAAGTAACGCGCTATCTCTGCATCGTCAGGTTTAAGATCATTGGAGTATATCGCTTGATAAAAATCGTGCATGACTGTACAAATCTCTTTAGGCGTTGTAGCGATAGCACCAGTGTTAGATATCAATTTTTTTATATCTCCTTTCGTAACGTCACACAGGGATCCTGGTCACACAGGGATCCAGGTCACACAGGGATACATTCGTGAATAGAGGGTGTGTCAGGGAAGCAAGATGGCGTCTGGCTAGCAGCGGCTGAAGATCACTCCCTATCCCATCCGCATAACGCCCGAAATAAGCCCCTGGACACCCGACCCCGATGTACCTTGAATGGATTTGGCCCTGGGAGCTGGTCTGGATGTCTGGAGCGTGGTCAGGAGCCTGGCGGCAGCCCTTAAACTTGAAGCGGTGAGGTTCGTGGAGGAGCTGCAGACTCGGCGGCATCGGCGGTTGCATCGGCGATCCCGCGGTAAAGCTGCGGATGATGCGGACGATACGGACGATACGGACCAAGCCGGAAGCAAAAGCAGACTGAACTGCGGAGCTCAGAGAGCTCGATCCTGCAGTCTGCTTCACAGCAATGCATGGGGGAAGCCTATTCCCATTGCACTGCGTCCCCCATATGCCTGCTATGAGGCAGGCGTAAGGTTGTGATGCAGTAGCGTCCTAGAATCTGATAGATTTCACTGTGCCACTTCTACAAGGCTTTTTGCGGGGGAATACCCACCTTACATACATTATACCTGACGCAGGTATAATGTGGCGCAGGGCTTTATAAAGTGACGCATCTGCTTAGAAGCGTCACTTTGTAAATATGGTGCAACATGGCGCATTATTTATGCTTTTGCAGCCTCACAAAAAGTGATGCAACAGCGGGGCAAAAGTGTAACAAGGGGCTCATAAATAATCTCCTCATTTTGCAATTATGTTTGTGGTACCTTTGTGCCGAAGTAGAGAAAATGACTAATAGTTCTGTAACTACTCTTTTCATGAGAAAAGGGACATTTTCAAAATGGGTACATGTTAAATATGGTGAATGAAACAAATATTGATTCCAAAATATCATGTGACATAAATATGTTGTCAAAAATATCACCACTATAGGGGAACAGAATATCAAATATCAGAAGGCAGGTTTTATTGTATAGAATATGGTAATGAAGACAATTGTAATTAATATTGTGTACTTTAGTATACTTGTAATAAACATTGCTTTTATTAAATAAATATATATATATATATATATATACTCACTTAAAAAACCATAGGTTTCACACACGTTATAGTTAGGAATTAGCATTTAAAAAACCTTACAAATTCACTTAAAAAACAATAGGTTTCACACAGGTTATAGTTGGGTGGACATTTCACTCGTAAAAAACCAATGAAATTCCCCCGTTATAGTTAGTTCAGATAACTATAACTCGCGCGCCCGCAATCCACGGCTCATGACGTCACATATTACATCACTCATGACATGGTCAGTGGCATCACTCATGACATCACTGATGACATCATCCTTGTGATAGAGTGGCGGTCGCGCGAGTTATAGTCATCTGAACTAACTATAACGGGGGAATTTCATTGGTTTTTTACGAGTGAAATGTCCACCTAACTATAACCTGTGTGAAACCTATGGTTTTTTAAGTGAATTTGTAAGGTTTTTTAAATGCTAATTCCTAACTATAACGTGTGTGAAACCTTTGATTTTTTAAGTGAATTTGTACGGTTTTTTTAAATGCTAAGTTATGGATTTATTAATATATATATTTTTTAAGGTTTTTCACCGTGCGCGCACCGTGCTCGCGCTTTGGGCGCACGGTGCGCTTCGCACACCGTGCACGCGCATTGGGCGCACGGTGCGCTGCGAGCACCGTGCACCGTGCGTGAACCCCGCGATTTTTATTAAAAAAAAAAAAAATGTTTCACCCATGGGGGTCCTTCTGTGACCCCCTGACAAAGGCTAGGGGGTCAGGAACTCTCTTCCCCGCCCCCTTTTCACGTTTTCCACCTTTTTTCCCCCCTTTCCTTTTCAGTGCGAGAGACAAAATGGCGGCCGACACTTTCTGATTTCGACCGATTCGAATGTTGACTGACATCTAACAACCAATCAGAATTTCGCTCGCGCACGGTGCGCACGTATAGATATTTATATGCTTTTAAATGCTATTTTCTCTGTAAATACTAAACAGATTGACACCAGACCTGCAAAAGGCACTTCCCTGACCTGAGGACTACCTCTCTGCCAAATTTCAAGTAATTCTGTTCAGCCGTTCGGGCTGTACCTTCGACTAAAGGTCCTATGGAAAAATGCATGGGGAAAACGCATTTTGGGACCCCCCTTTTTTCTCGGCCCCCGCTTGACGAATCACCCCGAGACTTTCAGGATAGGAGCAGAGCGGAGCGCCCCATTAGACCTTCTAGTGGACTTGCTTCCTTCACAGCGAAGCTCCGACTGGTAGCTGCTGCTGCCCCTGTTGGTGCTGCTGACCCTTGGTCGAGGCCCACCTCCACCCGCAGGCCCCTGCCTGTGCCTCGTATCTGGTGGTCTAGTTGTAGAGAGTCACTGCTCTGCTGCTGGGCTGTTCCTCTGCCTCTCTTTTCTGATTTATGCCTTTCTGCCTTTATTCAGCTTTTTCCTTTTTTGCCTTTTTCTTTCCTTTGTTTGCCGCCCTTGTCCCTGTTGCTGTGAACCCATGGCCTGCCCCCTCCAGTGACCCTTCCCGGTCCCGCATTTCCTGCCTCCCATATGTCCAGCCCCCCAGCACTACTTAATGGCAGCCGCTGTGCAGCTGCACCGCTGGCGCACCAAAAGCAGGCCTGTCAGCACCCGTCTGTGCCTGGACCATGCCTAGCTCCAGAGACCCTGGTTCTCGGCCCATCCACCGCTAAGACTTCAGCACTTTCCTCACCCACAACTCAGGACACCATACCGCCTGCCACCTCGCGTCACCGAAGAAGACCCAAGGACCCTTCTCCTGCCAGAACTGCAGCCACATCCTCACCCACGCCAGCACGCTAGATTCTTTCACCGAGCAACAGCACACTCGACCCACTCAACTGCATCCTCTTCAATGTGCGGTTCCTCCACAAACACGCCACAATAATCTGGGACCTCCTCGACGTTGCCTCTCCCGACATCACCTTCTTCACAGAAACCTTGATCAACCCCTGATCCGGACAGGACATCGCCATCACCATCCCCGACGGCTACAAAATCACTCGCAAGGACTGCACCGACCGACCAGGAGGAGGTATCGCCATCAACCACAAGGACACCCTCCGACTGACCATGCACTCAAACGACCCAATGAGAACCATCTTGAAACTGGACCTGGGCCCAGCCTGAGTGAGTCGTGACCCCCAGAGTGGTTCTCCTCCAGTCCTGGAGCCTTAGAAGTGGTGCTGAAGGTGAGCAGATGCCTCAAATCTAAAACTTGGGACTTAAAAAATTCTCTGCCCAAAAGTGCCCTGAGGACTGAGAGAAGACCAACATGCATTTCTCACTGATCCACCGAAGGTGCATTTCCGGTCGGCCTGACTTTGAGGTAGATCCCTTACATTCTTCTCCACTGCTTCAAAACCTGTTCAGTGGTCACTCTGGAAGGGTATCCAAACTCCTGGAGCCATCATCTGACCCAGCTGCAGCCTTGTCTGCTGTAGATTTTCGACTTCCAAAAAACGAGACAAAGGCCCAGATTTGCCAAAGAATTGCTTGCCCTCCCGTCATGCAGGGTTACTGAAAGGTAACGAAAGGACAATGCAATCCTTGTGTCAGATTTAACAAGCCAAGCAAGGCCACCTTGCGTGACCCTGTGTGGCTTGGTAAATCTGTAGTAATACAAAGCTGTGTAAGTCACTGCCGTGTGTTAGTCAGTGCCAGAAAGGTGTTTAATGGGTAGAGTTTTGGTGTTCCCATACATCCACCCATATATTCTGGTGCATTCCCAGATTTACTACTACAAGTAAACCTGGGGATGCGTAAACATTGTATGCCTTCCTGATAGAGGCGCAACAAGGAGAAATATCTTTATTTCTCCTTGTTTGTTCAGAATACAGCACACGTAGTAAGAGGAAAATGCATCTAAGGATTGCCTCTGTGCGGGAATGTGTTGCTTCCTCAATAAATACAATCTTTCCAGCAACACAGGCACCCTTTCACTACGGCACAAAGGTGCCTGCGTTGGCGCTAGGTAGCACATAAAATAATCCTAGTTTAATGGTATTTAGTTTTGGACATTTCCGTCTGTATTCATATTTATTTTTTGCTAATTTTATTTGTATTTATCCATATTTATTTTGGGTTTTGTGGAAATATGAAGCTGAAATTAGTATATTTCCACATTTATTTACCGGAAAATATGCACTCATGCTTGAATGCCTACTAGGTTTCAGTGCTGTAAACACCCGCAGAAGATAAATTAATGCACTTTTAAGAAAATATGCACATTTCAGTATCAACCTTGTGCACATCACCTGCTGTTAAAGCCTCTTCACTAAAATTCCTTTATTTTTTAGCCCCCTTATCTATCATACCACACAGCTCTGCGTCTGGCAGTCATGGCAGACAGTATTTAGAATTACTCAAAAAGTAACACTTTTTATCTACATTTAAAAATAAATACAGAGAAGAAAATAAATGTTTTCAGTCTGTATTTATCTGTAAAAATCAGTAAAAACGGAAAACAGGTAGCCTTACACATAATGTACCAGCACAGTAAGAAAGCAGCAATGTGCAAAGTATTTATAAATATGGCACATTCCCGCCCTCTCCATTTGATGCAGTGCAGCATGTTGTTTTGCTGCTTTGCGCTACGTCAAATCTTGATAAATTCAACCCTAAGTCTGAAAGTAGGAATCTTCACCGTTACTTCATCCAACGGCTCCACGAAAACGACGCCTCCTCTTTGGACACCGTTGGCTGCCTTGCACAGCTGAGCTTTAACTTCTCAGACATTTTTCTTCAAAAATTCCTCTTAATCCGAATGTAAGTCGAGACGCAGCCCGATCCAATTCTTGTATCCGAACTGTGGTCCATTGCGGTCAGTCTCAACTTTTTACTTTGAGCTTGTCTGGCACGACTAGATGCCCACAGTTGGTGCTTTGAACATTTAGGCACTATTTTTCACTTTAAAATTTACAAATTCATACCTCTCATTCTACTGATAAAACATAAATATAAACATAAGCTAATATTCGTCCTATTTCAGAAATTTCTCCATTACCTGGTGGACCATTTTTAATGTGTTTTTAACATGATTCTTGAACAGCCAACCTGTCAATGATCTTTCTCCTCATGCATCAAACCATTTGGAGATACTTTGACAGACTGCATACAATGGCTTCACTAGTGTCTTATCTCAATAGCATTTATGCCTCTGCTTGTTGCGTTACCCCCCCATGGAATGGCAAATCCATATTATTACCTTTCTCCTGGGATTTTTATACACTGCACAAAAGAATAGAAGATGAGCCATTCTTTCATCTGGCAAATTACATGCCGGCAAAGCGCTGGACACGCGGTATACGTTCTACCGTTTGGAACAAAAACCACTGAATTAAAGAGATCCAAGTCTGAATTTTACATACAACTGACTATCCACTAGGAGAGTAATAAAGTCAAAATAGAGTTAATAAGAACCAGTACATTTAAAATCCAGAACGGCTACAGTTAGGAACTTCTGAGTCAGGAATTAATAATTTGTTTCTTTGGCACAGTATTCCAATGTATTTTTGGATAGTGTTCTTTAGATAGTGATTGGAAGCTCACCCTGTCTTTGCATTGCACTTCAAAGTCAAGTAATGTTAGCATTGACCACACACTTCTAAACCACAGGATTTTACATTGCCTATCACAATAAGTAATACCAAGTTTTACACCACGTTACCTCAAAAGGACCTACTTATCTTATTTCAAATCTAGCCACAAAGAGAACATGATCACCTGTTTAAAAAAAGACCTACAGAACTTCCCTGTGGCCCGATTCCATTATCTCTGCAACTTAGGTTGTCCATAGCCTTTTATTTTGTGGTAAGCACTCCCACCATGGATAATAAAACCCAACTTAGATCCACAACTCCCCAGTAATTATCGGCTCATACCATGTTATCCTACATTGAGCTAGATCATTGAGAACCCAGTAGGATCACCATTGCAAGTGTACTGAAAACAATATCAGTTATAAAACACCTCTCAGTGTGGATTCCACCCAGCGCTTGGACAGTATTACTGAGAATTAGTGAAATTTTCAGAAAGATAACAGACAGAGGGGTATATGTACAAGCCCCTATCGCCACCACAATATCACTTTTTCTGACGTTCTGATAGGGGCTTAGCCTTATTTGCAATGTGGCTTAACGCCGCCTTGTAAATAAGGCCCCTTTTTGTTAGTGTGAAAGGGTTGGGCAGTGGGTACCATCCTGTACATAAACAATCTGTAAAAAATAAATGCAATTTTGTGACTTTCATGTGTGCTGCATGGAGCAGCACACACAAAAGTGACAAAATGACACTATAGTGCAAGGGGGCCTGCGTTGGTGCTACAATGCTAAGTTTAGTGCAAGAGCAGGGGAAATGCAAGGCTGCACCATATCCTTGTAATTATGGTGCAGCCTTGCGTTTCTGAAGTGACAGAGTGAGGCGTTATGTCAAGACAGCCTCACTCTGCCACTTCCTCATATATATATCCCCCAGGTTCTTTTAATTGTGATGGGAGCGAATATGTATCAATTCTAGGCTGTCAAACTATTATGTTCCTCTCCTAATTTTGATGTTTTTCATATGTACTTTTGTGGCCCGCGATGTTAGCCTCTCATCGGTCTTTAATATGAATTTCATGTGATAAGGGGTTTCCACTCACGGAAGGATCGAACATGTATCATTTTAAGCTGTTGATTGTTTTGTTTTTATATTATGATGAATTTGATCTGCACTTTTATGGTATTTTATGTATATATATATATATATATATATATATATATATATATATATATATATATATATATATATATATATATATATATGACCCAATTCTGTCTGCATAATAATATCTTTTTATTTGACAAAACTGTTTACCAGCAGACGCGGGGCGTGGCGATGGGGGCCAGCTTCTCCCCCAGCTATGCATGTCTCCACATGGGCTGGTGGGAGGAGCTGGTCCTTGGCGCTGAGCACCGTGCTGTAGTGGAAAACCATGTCAAACTATTATACAGATATATAGATGATATTTTTCTGGTTTGGGATGGACCGATTCAAGAGGCCCACAATTTTGTTACTAGCCTAAACACGAATGAAATCAATTTAAGTTTTACGGCTACAATTGACAATCACAACATTAATTTTCTAGATGTGGAGGTTTATGTGAATAATGGCAAACTGGAAACTAAGCTCTTCAGAAAACTAACGGCAGGAAATTCATTATTACATTCGTCTAGTTTCCATCCACGACACCTGATTAATAGTATCCCCTATGGGGAAATGTTAAGAATCAAACGCATCTGTAGTTGTATGTCCGATCTACAAAAAGCACAAGAGGAATGTAAAAAAAGATTTTTAGACAGAGGCTATAACAAAAAAACCTTAAATTTGGCCATTGCTAAAACGAGAAAATTAGAAAGGGAGGAACTGTTGGTCACTAAACCTAAAAAGGATTCCAATAATGAATTACGACTGATTACTACCTACAACTTACAACATAAAACTATCAGAAACATTATGCAGCGTAACTGGCCAATAGTGCTAGATGATCCAATAATAGGACCACTGGTACCAAAAAGCTTAGGTTTAACATTCAGAAAAGCACCTTCAGTGAGTAATAGTTTAGTTACAAACTGCCCTGAGGTGACAGAACCTACTAATTGGCTCACTCAGAGAAAGGGTTTTATGCCATGTAAAAATTGTAAAGCTTGTATTTATGGCACCAGCAGAAAAACTTTCAAAACTCCCTTCAGTGACAGAGAAATAGAAATAAAACAACCTCTGCATTGCAAATCGGACTACGCCGTTTATGTTTTAGAGTGCACCTGCAATTTGAAATATGTAGGCAGCACAAAACTTCCAGCCAATAAAAGAATACTACAGCATATAAGAGCGATTAACAACAAAGATCCCTCTTACCCTGTCGCTAGACATTTTCAAGAAAAACACAATAGTGATCCCAAATACCTGTCATACTATCTGATTGACGCAGTACCTAAGAATAGAAGAGGAGGAGACAGGGAGAATACATTACGGAAACTAGAAACCCGTTACATTTTAAATCTCGATAGCAAGATACCGGGAGGACTCAATGCCACTGAGGACCTTTACACCTGCATTTAGTTGGGTCAAAAACACAATATCTAAGGTGCTGACTTTGAGCAGCTTATTTTGCTGTTTTAGTATATAACTCGGGCTATAATCAGTCTTAATTACTTTTCCCTCCTCAATATAATATGTATGCAAATGTTTTTAATTATTTAATTATTTATATATTTATGCATATTTATATATTTATATAGTTTTATATTTGGTACATATTTATATACATATTTATCTAGTTTCTAGTTTTCAGGTGAACTGTGTCTGCAATATAACCAAGATAATTACTGCCATTCGCTGTCTCTTGATGGCCTGCCTATGTTCTGATCAATTTTTAAATTACTGAATTCTTTTTACCATTCTTACACACTTATTTTACACGATAAGTCACATCATGTTTTATTAACAGCAACGGAGGGTTAAGCGACATTTCAGTAATTTTTCGATTTTAAGTGTCATTTTTATCTACTAAGATGTTACGTTGCATTTATGCTGTTACGTTTTAAAAATGACAGATTTCAACATCTTATGGAAATTCGTAGATGAATATGGTTATATGTTTGTTTTCATGAAATTTTAGAGCTATACTGAGAATTTTAGGAATTGGCTTTGTTTACACTAAGACGCGATTAGTCATCATTATGTGTTTTACAGTTTTTTCAAATTGCTAAAATTACGAGCATTTAAGCATCCAATAGCAATTTCCAAACTGGTACCAGATTGCTTGGATTTCTTTATATGTCCAGGGTACAACATTACTAAATAACTATATTCTCACGTAACCCTTATTCCAAAGAGTAATGAATCGGAAGTATTTTGTCGCTTTCCATGCTGTACTTTGCACTTTGCACTATTTGTAACTACAAAATGGCGGTTGAAGCCTAGTAGCGTTGTCATGTGATCAAGGTCCAGGAGGGACCGAAACGCGTCATGGCCGACTGAGCAAGCAATAAAGAAATTTGCACTGAATCGTGGTCCGTGCCTGCTTTGGTATCCCGAGGACTTGGGAGGAGAGTAAGCAGCAGAATCGCATATATATATATATATATATACTTTATTCCCCAGAGACTGTTGATCTCTGCCCATGTGTCTATCTGCAGTGGTTGAATAGAAAACATCAGCAAAAGGAAGCTTTCCGGCGTTGCATGATTTTTGTCTTCAATGAAGCGCAGACCTATAATTTTCAGGAAAATCAGGACAATATACAGGAAACACTTTTATTTTGGCAGGAGCATCTCAAATATGAGGTGCTGCACACAATAAAATGTGTACAGCACCAGTAGTGACTATTACAGAAACAAGGATGTGATAGGAACTTGCAGAACATAAGGACAGTCACCAATGGAGATAAAGTGACTTCCTCAGATCTGCAAAATGTTTTTTGTCTGGCACTGTTAAAAGCAAATGGGGCACATTTATTTGAGGCTTGCATTGTGTTTGGACAACACAACATGGTACATGCATGACACAAACCTCTAAGTCAGATTTTTGAAGCAAAGTGGCTTTGCATGGCTCTGGGTGGTTCCAAAAATCTGGAGTAACGCAACGCAAATTGCAAATAGCTGCATTGCGTTACTCTGCCCTGGGAAGGAGTTGCATGGATGTTTCCATGCAACTCCCATGGTTTTTGATGCATCACCAGATTTACCAAAACTGGTAAACCTGGGAATGCACCAAAACATTATGCCTTTCCAGGGGAGGCACAGCAAGGGCAAATATCTATATTAAATAGGGGACGGGGGGAATGAAGCGCATCTGGGAGGCAGTAGCGGGAAAACTGGTAGGGGAGAGGGGCCGTGGGGGCAGCAGCGGCGGGCGGGAAAATCTGGCACGCAAGCGGTATTGGAACAACCAGCAAACAGGGAGAGAGGCACAAAAAGTTGAAGGCACAATAACAGGGGCAATAACAAAATCAAAAATGAAGGCACAGTACCAGGACACTTACAAAAATGGAATGCACAAATAGACAATTACAAAAATGAAAAGCACAAATACCAGGACAATAACGGTACAATACCAGGACACAGACAGGTCTTGCACACAAAACGGGCACTAGCAGTGAGGCAGGCAGTGGCCTTGAACACCCACCGGCAGAGGAGACGTGGGGTCGGCGGTGGAGGCTCAACAGCAGAGCTGCTGAGTGAGAGAATGGGTCCCTGGCTGGGAAGTCAGGTGTCCTGCTCCATGGTGCAAGGGTGCCTGCATTGGTGTTAGACTGCCAAAAGAGGGGCAATGCAGGGGAAAGGACAGGAATGCACCGTATTGGATTAAATATGGCCGTTCCTGCCCTTTCCCTGTCACTCAGTGCAGTGTAGCAAGGTGACTTGCTGCACTGTGTCACTTTCTCATAAATGAGCCCCAAAGTGTTGTGGTTCAAAACAATTAACTTACATTTTCCAAACAAAATTAATAAATCACCCATCACCATCTATATTTCCAGCTTTGAATGCTTAGTTTTACTGGACTATTTAAAGACATATAGAATTGCAAATTAATTCACTTGTTTTTGCTAAATCATTACATATGCTACACTTGCAACTGATCTGATATGGGTTTATGAAATTAAAAATGCTGCTGTCATCGCCCATCAGTAGATCAAACATTTTACTACTTTATGATATTTATTGTAAAATTTAAAGTTTGATAGCAGCGGCTTGCAAAATCAAAGCCTTTTACATGTGGAGAAAGAGTGCTAACGTTTGTCACAAGACAGAAAAACATCATATAGTATTGTAATACCTGTGAACACCTCCCCTCCTCTCCTTGAACATTTATGTCTGAAGTCCGCATATTATTTTCTAATAATAAAAGTTTAAAGATTTGAAGAGATGTAGTTCTGAAAATGTTCGTTTTTTTACTAAAAAGCATGCTGTAAACTAGTTAAAAGCCATTATTTTGTCTGCTAAGCTCCTCTACAGACAGGTTTGTTTGAGAGGCAGAAATCAGCACAACACATCAGCCCCACTGGCTCTCCTCCGCACTGCCACAACCCCGTGCTGCAGGTGTACCCCAGGAATGCTCACTCTGTATCTGTGTAGGCGCTGGTGCCAGAGTGTGAACAGGCCTGAAAGGAGCGGAGAGCGTCAAGCGCTCGGCCCTTTGTTATGCTGAACTTGGGTCAGAGGCATTCGCACCTAACCCTGGGCCATCGTCATGACAACAAAGGGCCGAGGAGAGGCTCCCACCTTGCATATGACAGGTGAGCTGGGAGGGCTGATGCAATGAATACGCGCCTGCATATTTCAGGTTAGGAGAGTTAGCCAGGAATGAAGAGCAGGGAACCTACATTCCTGGGCGTTTCAGTAACTTAATGGCTTGACTTGTAAACCCAACGCAAAATTCTACTGTACGAAAATGTCAAGGATATAATGAAATTCCCATATAAAAATTAATTGCCTATCCTGAGTGAAAGAAACATTTTATATTAAATTCCCTACACAGTTCTCCAAAAACAAATCTATTCATGCACTAACGCAGCAGTATTTTTTAAATGCACTCAATGTAAAGTACTTTATGTGAGTTTGAACTTTTTACATAAGTTTAATTTTATAAGTAAAATGTGTGTGATTTTCCATCTTCTGCTGCAGGCATAACTTCTCTGCATTGGCTTAGAGTAGCATATAAACGCGTCTGGAAATTGTATTTTTGTTTTTTCATTTCACACATAGGATTACAAGAGCCAAAATGCGAGAAACCCCCCCCCCCAAAAAAACAAGCACTAGCAAAACAAGTTTTTTGGGTTGCCTGTTTGACAGCTGATTAAAATAGACTTATTTTCAAATATGCAAAACAATCTCAGATAAGCAGTTTCTGAGAGTAGTCCGCCTTGGTCAGTTATAACAAAGCGAGTTCAGATGCACCCCATTGGAAAAACCTTTACCGTTGTGTATACAGCAACAGTGTTATGGTACATGGAGCTGGTTCAAGACATCTGTGAGGTGAGGTCTCCCGGTTCTGGTGACCTCGGGGGCAACCACACAACCTTTGGAACTGCAGAAACCAGACTACTGCAAGATCACTGAAATATCTTGGGCCACATTTATGAAAAGTGACGCATCGCTGCATCAAAACAGCGACGCGTCACTTTTCATTGCGCCCTCCTTGCAACACCAATGATGCATCATATTTACAGTATGACTCAACATGTCGCAAGGAGTTACAGATACGTCAGTATTTCTGACGCATCTGTAGTATCTGTAGGCGCAAAAATGACGCATTGCTGGAGTGTGTCCCAAAAGTGACGCAACTTCAGCAATGGGTCATTACACATGGGCAAGCCCCATGTTGATAGTGCCTGCGTCAGTCTTATGCCTGCCATGAGGCGGGCGTAAGATATTGACGCATTTGTGTCAAAGAAATGGCACAGTGAAATCTTATAGATTTCACTGCGTCACTTCTACGACCCTTTCTTGCATCAAAAGGCCCCCTTGGATACATTATACCTGGCGCAGGTATAATGTGGTGCAGGGGTTTACAAAGTGACACATCTACCTAGATGCATCACTTTGTAAATATGACACAACAAGGCACATTTTTTACGCCACTGGTGGTGCAAAAGTGACACAAGGGCTCATAAATAAGGCCCCTTGTGTTTAGGATTTTGACTTTCAAGGGGTACCAAGGTCAACCAGCAAAGGCTAATTCCTGAATAATGGTTTCAGCGAAGAATGATTAGGCTCAGCTAACAATGTAGCACTTTCAATAATTAGAATGCTCATTTAGTGTTATGGCATTTATAAAGAGACCTTCCCTATATCAAATAAAAATGCTTAGTAAGATTTTGTATTTGAGGTCACATTAGAATTGCCACTTAAGAGTCTGTGGATAAACTATATCTATACTTTGTTCGAGGTCGACAAGCGTTTCTGAAGGGGCTATGTAGCTCTTGAGAGCAAAAATCAAAACAGGTCAAAGTGCTGTGTCTGGTTTCCTATGGGCAGACGATTTCATAGTACAGTCTTAGATCGTCTTTCTAACTGACTTAAGGTGTTTGGAGATAAGTACTGCACAATATAAAACAAAGCAGGGCTTGTTATTTACTAAGTTGGAAAATTATCTCCTACTACAAGTTTCGCCCTCCAAAATCATCAGGCAATACGTGTGGATTATGAAGCTTAATCCACCCAAAATGCCACATGTCCCAATGCTAATCACGAATAATTTTACCCCTGTTAAATTCCTGTTGGTTCGACCTGTTGGAACGTCTCCAGGGGATAGAGAGTTTTTTACTCCTGGTAATAATGGGATGAGTTTGGGTTGGGAAGGGGCGGGCGTGGAGTAGACAGATAGACGGACTCTCACAGTTTGGGCAGCTGAAGTCACAGCAAGAAGATGGTACACCAGTGGGATGAATGTCTGAAGGCTCACAGGCCTTCACAAAGTGGGTCGACACCTCCAACAGAGCTGTTTCTCTTTCCTGCGCAGTCAGTGAAGCAATTTTTTAAGCGAAGGTCGCAGTCCCTGGGATTTAGTCAGCAGCAACACACTCATGGTATGGCACATGGATGTAGGAGAAGGTGAGAGGGGAGATGCACATCTTTAGATATTAACTCTTATGTTGATCCTGTAAGATTTTGTGATTTCAAGATCTGCAAAAAAGAAAAAGAAAATTCCCCAACCTCTCTGATGTCTGCCATTCTGTGACCACCCTCTCTCTGTGACACACGTCTGCTTGCCCCTCCCTCTCCTTACTTCACCTTTACTTGTTTTCCACACCCCAACCCCCACCAGTCATTCTTTTTCCTGCCTTCCCTGTGGCACCTGTTTTCCTGCCTCCCTCCTCCACTGTACCTGCTTTCCTGGACCTTCTCTCTGCCAAGCTGCCCCATCTCCCATGATCACCCCAGACCTTTGACACAGCCGCTCCCCACATACTTTTGTAGGCATACACCTACAAAACGAAGCAGGTGCTATTTTTTATGTTCTCATGCAGAACCATGTTGAATTTGTAGCTAAATAGAAAACAAACGTACAAAAGTAATTTTTTAAGTGGGTAGGGGCGCAACACAGGACAGAGGAAGCAATATGGGAGGGCTGGAGCAATACAAGGGCACAGGTGAGGGAATAAGAAGCAATCGGCAAGAGACCAACATGGAGTGGGCGAGAGAGAAGCATACAGGCCAGAAGCCAATGGGAGAGTACAGGGGTGGAAAGGAAAATAAAAGAGCAAGAGAGGATGGCGTGGGGAAGCAACACCGAGTCCAAAGTTGGGAAGTAGGAGCAACAAGCAATACAACAACATGGAGTGGTTGGGGGAGAAGCACATGGGTGACAAAGCAACAGAGGGAAGTACACAAGGGTTAGCATAACCAGAAGGGGATAGGAAGATGCACACGGACGACAGAGAGCAACATAGATTGCAAGGGGGAAAGAAGTACACAAAGGTGCATAGATGCAACACACAGGAAGAAGCAACATCCAAAACTACCAGGTAAACTGGGTGTCCAGTAACTTCTGTACAAAGCACTGTAATCTAGAACATTAGTGCAAATGTTTGAACTGAATTTCATTCACTGCATCTGCCAGCATGCACTAGCTTATTGAATTAATGCTTCAGATAGGAATGCAGCAACGCCCCTGACACCATACCAACCTGGCTCAATGACTTGAACCTTGACAGCTTTGAGCTCAACCTTTCAACGAATGCCAAGTCACTTTGAATTGAAATGAAATGAAAATGGGTATTTAGTAGAGCACACAGCTACTCAAACAAGAGTGTCCTGGCGCTTGCGCGGCGATAAGGGAGGAGTGAAGGAGCCAATATTTTAAACAACCATCTCTTTAAGCTCTTTCTAAAAGAAAGTACGTTAGGGTCAAACCTCAAGGATTCCGGCAGGCTGTTCCATAATTGTGCACCCAGAAAACCAAAGGATCTGCTGCCAGTACGAGTAAGATGTATTTTGGGCAGAGTGGCCAAATTAGTATTGGAGGACCGCAAGGGTCTGGACGTTAAATAACGGTTGACACATTTATTAAAGTACTCAGCACCAACCTTGTGGAAAGCTTTAAAAAAGATGGTCACAGCCTGATACGGAGCCAGTGCAAAGATTTAAGAACCGGGGTCATGCAGGTTCTAGGACTAGATCGTGTGATGACTGGCAGCCGCATTTTGGACCACTTGCACACGCTGGGTCAGAGATTTAGGGATACCAAGGTATAGACAATTGACATAGTTGAGCTTAGATGTCACACGAGATCCTTCTGCTCTCCAGCGGTAGGAGCGGCAAACTTATTTTCAACATTCGGAGTAAACAGAAGCAAACGCCTGAGAGGTGCTGAATCTGAGGACGCATAGACAATGATTTGTCAATGATTATTTCTAGATTTTTTACTTTCTCTTTTTCAACGGGCCGAGGTGGCAAATCCTTGGGCCACCAAGAGCTCCAGTCAGGTGTCTCATGACCACCAAAGAAAACCACTTCCGTCTTGTACGGATTGCATTTCAGCTGGTTTACCTTGAGCCAATTAAAAACCTTCGAGAGGCAGGAATTAA
Organism: Triturus cristatus; assembly: GCF_964204655.1. Taxonomy (NCBI): domain Eukaryota; kingdom Metazoa; phylum Chordata; class Amphibia; order Caudata; family Salamandridae; genus Triturus; species Triturus cristatus. Next base: position 234,752,044 of record NC_140586.1, read on the forward strand.
TCATTGCCCCATCAAAGTCAGAGCCTTTAACACACGAGAAGATAAGCTGCATGTCATCAGCATAAGAGACAATTTTGCCGCTCGCTTCCTCCACCAAGAATGCTAAGGGAGAGAGGTAGATATTAAAAAGGGTTGGGCTAAGAATAGAGCCTTGAGGGACGCCAACATTGATAGCAGGGACTGGAGAGGAGAAGGGTGAAAGCCAGATGTCCTGAGATCTATTTTCCAAATAGGAAGACATCCACTTGAGGACGGTCCCACCGAGGCCAATGTTCTTAAGTCTATTTAAAAGCCTCTCATGTGGAACCGCATCAAAGGCCGCTGACAGATCAAGCAGTATCAGAACGGCCTTGCCTCCCGCATCCAGTGTACCCCTGATAAACTCAGTAACTTCCAACAACGCAGACTCAGTGCTGAAGTTGGCCCTGAATCCAGACTGGGATTCATGGAGAAGCTTCCCTTCTTCAATATGTTCTTGCAAAACTTTGTTTACAAACTTCTCCAAGACCTTTGAAAGGGCCGGAAGCAAGGAAATTGGCCTATAATTACTAGGATCTGTTGGATCCGCGTTAGTCTTCTTTAGCAAGGGCACAATCTTAGCATGCTTCCATGATTTAGGCATTATGCCAGTGGAAAGGGAAGTATTAAAAAGCTGATAAGCAATTGGATTGATTGTAAAAGCGATCTGAGACTGAATATTAGTTGGACAGGGATCAGAAGGGGAGCCTGACTTGATACTTTGAAGAAGAGACAAAGATTCTTCTAGCCGAAACTCAGGGAAAATGGAAAAGAGTGGACGATCAGAAATGTGGGAGTTACAGTTAGCATTATTGTAGAAGTTCAACTCATCCTCAGTTATGTTAGAGAGTGCAAGTTGGATCAGGGAAGCTTTCCCATGAAAAAATTCGGCAATCTTCTTTTCCCATTCCTCTGTGCGAGGCCCTGTCGTAGCACAGGCTTTTGGAGAAGTAATGGATTTAACTATCCTAAAAATGTCTTTGCTCCTATTTTGGGCATTATCAATTCTTAGTTTATAAAAGTCGGTCTTGGCCCTTTTAACCATAGTATGATAAGATTTTAGGCTATCTTTATACGCCTTTGTGTCCTCGGGAAGGTAATTTTTTCACCACTGCCGTTCCATTATCCTACAGTTCCTTTTACTATCTCCAAGGCGATTACAATACCGGGAAGCCGGAGAGGTTGACCTTTTTGGAGAACGGGTAGTATCCGGGGCAGCGGCCTCGATGTTGGAACAAAGCCACCAATCAAATTGGAGAGCATCCTGGTCAGCCGTGTACATCAGCCTAGGTAAGGAACAATTAAGGGCTTCTGCTAATGCAGGAATAGAAATCTTATGAAAGGCCCTGTTATGGAGGATATTTGCACCGAAGTTACCGGGGAAGCAACAGCAGCGAGGGGGATGTCAAAGTTAAGCAGAGCGTGGTCAGACCAGGTGATAGGAAGGGGAGAACTGACTGTTAAATTGAAATTATGAAAAATTTGGTCCAAGGTGTGGCCCTTCACACGAGTAGCCAAGGAAATAACTGCAACATTTCCATTAAAAGTTTAACATGGGGATCTTTATCGTGATTGTAGGAGAGTAGGGTCTGCTATCCTATGGTCACCCCAAATTTTTGCTTTTTGCTTCACTGGTTTTTGACATATTGAGGCTGTGGGCCTGCCAATCAGACCCCCAGCCTGCTGTTCTCTCTACTAAATTAAAACTATGCACCCTAGGTGCATAACCAATTGGAAGTGGATCACCCTGTCAGCCCCTGTACCAGTGTACACTAGGTACCCAGGGCATTGGTGTACCCAAGGCCTGCCAAGGGCTGCAGCATGTATTATGCCACCCCAGGCTTGGCCTAACAATCTGACACAACTGGCTGATCACTCAGCTGGGGTAAGTTGGTGTAATCACCTCTTACTTAGGTGTAGTATACCTATACCTAACCTTAAATGGGACACCTGGTAACCTATAAGTCACTCCTATGGCAGGCCTTAACAATCCTGAAGGCAGAGTGCTTGGTTCCATGTGAGATGGTGCTCTGGCATGAGCTGAGCCTGTCTGCAGTGGTCGGAACAACTTCCTTCTACTGTTTCCAGATATCGTCATACCATATACTCTTAAGTGCATTATGAACCTCGCGGTTAAATGCTATCTTTGGTTTGGCTTTATCAAAACATGTCGAGTAAGGTGTCATACGAATTGGAATACTAACCCCTCGCCAATTCTGGCGACGGGGTTAGCATTCCACCCTTCTAGAGGGACACGACATGTACAGTGCCTGAAACCCGGGTAAAATCAGACATAGCCTCAGCTCCACAAAATGGATGCTGCCACCACAGACACAAGTCTGCCCTCCTGCTGCTGGGAGTCCTTCCAGCTTGGGAGGTGTGGACAAAGGGTTTCCTGCCAGGGGAGGTGCGAGCAGCACAGCATTTTTGGCTGTTGCACTCTGTTGGATGACACTTTCATGAATCTGGTCCTCAGTCTTTTGTAAAAGAGATTTGTTTCCTGGTAAAAGCAAAGCTTATGACTAAGCATTCAATGCAGAAAAAACATGACTTTTTTTTTATCTGATTCAAACTCAATTCAAGTGCACTTTTTTGTTGTAAATAGATGAAGATGATGGTAGATAACCTGGTCCTTCCTCTTGATTCAGGCACTGCTTCATTTGCACATCTGAAAGCCGTGTTTGGATAGAGTGTAATGTGGATTTTTGGGGGGCAAGGGAAATTTATGGTTTAGGGTGGGTATGGGTTTTTGGTTGATAAAGGAATTTTTAAGGATTAGAGTGGGTGTGTGTTTTTGGGTGGTAAGGTACTTTTTCGGGTTTAGGTTGGGTATAGTTCTTTGGGGGGCCAGTGAATTTTTATGGGGTTAGGGTGGGTATGGGTTTCTGATTGGCAAGGGATTTTTTAGGGTTTAGGTTGGGTATGGTTTCTCGGGTGGAAAGGGAATTTAAGGTTTAGGGTGGGTGTGAAATTTTGGGGGCAAGGGAAATGTTATGGTTTCGGGTGGGTATGGGTTTTTGGGTGATAAGGGAATTTTTAGGGTTTAGGTTCGGTATGGATTTTTGGGTGGTAATACATTTCTTAGGGTTTAGGCTGGGTATGTGTTTTGGGTGGTAATGAATCGTTTAGGTGTAGTGTTTGTATGGGTTTTTGGGTGACAAGGGATTCTTCAGGGTGGGTATGGGTTTTTGAGGAGGCAAGTGAATTTTTAGGGTTTAGGGTGGGTGTAGGTTTTCGAATGGTAAGAGATTTTTTTAGGATTTAGGGTGGGTATGGGTTGCAAGGGAATTTTTAGTTTTTAGGGTAGGCGTGAGATTTGTGGTGTCTAGGGATATTGTAGATTTTACAGTGTGTTTGGGCCTTTGGTTTGCAAGGGAATTTTTAAGGTTTAAGGTGTGTGTGGGTATTTGGGTGGAAAGGGATTTTTTAGGGTATAGGGCTGGTATGGGTTTTTTATGTGGTAATGAATCATTTAAGGTTGATTGTTTGTATAGGTATTTGGGTCACAGGATTTTTTATGGTGGGTATAGGTTTTTGGGTGGCAAGTGAATTTTTGGGCTTTAGGTGGGTATAAGTTTTTGAGTGGTAAGGGATTTTTAGGGTTTAGGGGGGAATGTGTTTTATGGGTTTCAAATGAATTTTTTGCATTTAGTATGGGTGTGGTATTTTTGGTGGCAAGGAATTTTGTAGGCTTTATGGTGTGCATGGGTTTTTGAGTCACTAGGGGATTTTTAGGGTTTAGGGTTGGTGTGGGCTTTTTTGCAGCAAGGGCACTTTTAGGGTGAGGTATAGGTTTTTAGGTGACAAGGGCTTTTTAGGGTATAGGGTGGGTATGTTTTTTTGGTTGGCAAGTGAATATTTAGGGTGGGTGTGGATTTTTGGGTGGCAAGTGACATTTTACGGTTTAGGATGGGTATGGGTTTTTAGGTGCAAGGGAATTTTTTGGGTTTAGTGTGGGTATAGGTTTTTGGGTGGCAAGGGAATTTTCTGCATTTAGGATGGGTGTCGGTTTTTAAGTGGCAAACAAATTTTTAATGTTTAGAGTGGGTGGGATTTTTGGGGGGGCAAGGTAAATTCATGGTTTTGGGTGGGTATGGGTTTTTGGATGATAAGTGAATTTTTAGGGATTAGAGTGGATGTGTGTTTTTGGGTTGTAAGTACTTTGCGGGCTTAGGTTGGGTATGGTTTTTTTGGGCGGCCAGTGACTTTTTATGGGGTTAGGGTGGGTAAGGGATTTTTGGAGGTGAGGGATTTTTTAAGGGTAGGGTAGGTATGGGTTTTTGGGTGGCAAGGGAATTTTTGGGGTTAGGGTCACAAGGAATTTTTAGGGTTTAGCGAGTCGAGGTAAAGATTTGCGCTGCAACGGCATGCGGGGTAATGACATGCGTTGTAACGTCATACAACCATCTCTCAGTTATCTGACTCTACGCACGTTAATTTACACAACATTTTGTGTCAGAGCTTCTGGAGAATTGCTGCAATGCAGCACAAATTCTGATTCAGAGTTCACTAACTTCAGCGGGACAGGCACGAGATGCAAATGCATCCTTGCACATAACAATAGGGCCATTAGCATCACAAGAGACCTGTGTGCTCTTAATCCTAGAAGTCTGGCACCTTCCCAGACGGGGGGATGGAGCTTGCGGCTAACAAAAAACCTTCCTGGGTTCCTGGGAGGCCACATAGGATGACATTGACTTAAGACCCTGATGGCAACAAGAATAGGGCTGAGGCGTTCAAACAAAGGCTGTGTCTGAACACAGATTTGATCCCTCTGCTGTTTTATAATAGCAACAATTAAGCAAAGTGTTCAATTCAAATGGAAGGGCTTATTTTACTATGCACTTTCTTATATTTTTAGTAAATGAACTGCAGATTTTTCGTAGCTTGTGCAAAGGGAAAGGCTTTAATGTCTCATGGAGACCTCCACAAGGTGAACACTAATATTTACTGTATTGCGTTTTTATAAACTGCTGACATCTTACACAATTTGCAATAAAATGGAGATATTTGGGGAAGGAAAGAATGACCAGATGAGGAACCTGAAAATATTAGGTGGAGATCATGGAGCGACATGACAGAAGACAACATGGGATGTTGGGGAGTGCGATAGGACGAGGAGAAAATCTGGGAAGTGTATGGAACTGGATGAGTGCACATAGGAAGTAGAAAGAGCCGTGAAAGCAGGGAGTGAAAGGGCTGAATCAGGGAGAGAATTACAAGAATGGCATGGGAAATATGTAAGGTGATTCAGATGGGGAGCTTTGGGTGATTGTTTAAGGAGAAGAGGCACCTTACATCTAACATTTGCAAACACCCAAGAGGGAGATTAGAGAGTTAAGAAGGAGATGTATTATCAAACGGAACTGCATATTGAAGACCTGATTACGGGTAGTGTGGTCCAGGGAGTTCAGAAATACTGTACCAGAATGACCATTTCTGGCTTGTTTTTTCCTCCCCTGTTCTTAGGTCCCGAACAGGAACTAAATGCATGGACCGTAATTATCAATCCATTTTTAACTTGCAGATAAGTCCTGATTCTGGGCCAGTTTCCATGCCCATTTTGCTCTGCTTTGAGCAGGAATGAAACATGCATGGAAATGTGGTTTTACTGAGTGCATTTGTGCACCTGGTAAAATTGAAATTAGATGGGGTGGTATCTCCCTGTGGATAACAAACCACTTGACTTGTAATCAACCCAATAGTGACTTTTTAAGTGTGAGAGAGAGAAAACATCCCAGAGTGAAAACGTCCATAAAGGTATCAAATATCATCAGTTTAAATATATGGAGTTGTCCCCTATGAAAAGGATAGAGCTGTGAATTAAGTAAAAATAAATTTTGAGAATGATAAAACTCAGGCTGGATTTGGGAAGGGGTAGGATGACCTAGGAAAGGGGTAATTTAAAATTGATTGCCTTCCCTTTCCAGCATTCATCATTTTTTGTTGGCTATGTAATAATTTATATGTATGCATGTATATGGTAATGTACAGGGTCGATGACAAGCATAGAGGGCCTGATTTAGATCTCGGCGGATGGAATGTTCCATCAAAAACATGACGGATATCCCATCCTCATTATTATGATCTCAATAGCATATAATGGGATCGTAATACGGCGGATGGGATATCCGTCATGTTTGTGACAGAGTATTACCCTCCACCAAGATCTAAGTCAGGAGCAAAGTCAACCACTCATAGGAGAGACAGCTGGGTTGTGAACAGTTAAAGCAGTGCGATGTAGTGTTTCGTAAAGAGGTGAGGCTTCAACTCTTTACAAAATTGAAGTAGCGTTGGTGCGTTTCTGAAGGATATAGGGATGTTGTTCCAAATCCTGGGGAGTATACTTGGAAAAGGCATAATGCCTTATGCCTTTTCTTAATTACATTCCTTATTCTGCAGTCTGATGGTATCCTGGCTGTACATGTACTAAAAACCTCCAGAGATAGTGAACTTTGTAAAAGACACAGCTGGTTTTGAAGATGGTGCAGGCCAGCAATGGCACCCAATGTGATTCCATTAGGATGAAAGTGATGTGATCATATTTCTTCAGGCCCTGGATAGGATGTGCTATGGTGTGCTATGGTGTGTAGGATGCTCTTAAAGGGTGCCAGTGGGGAGTCCAGGAGGCCATGGCGTCACCATATTCATGCAAGATTAAGAAGACTTCAACAGCAGTTTTGAAGTTGCTTTCAGGAAGAAACAGTTTCCCTTTTTTCGGAAGAGAGAGCTAGAACCAGGCCACTTTTTTTGGTAATGTGTTCCTTGAGGATGTGGTTGGTGTGCAAGGTGAATCAAAGTGCCTACTGAAATCTGACTTTTCGATGTCTCTAACCCCACTATTGCTAGACAGATCGTTGGGGGAAGGGGGGGCGTGGCAATTTTCAGGCATGACTTAGATTGTTCCCAAATCTCTACTGAAACTATTGTCTACAGAGTTTCTAGGTTTTCGCTGTATCATTTCCCCTCACCAGAGCATCGCTGGGTTTTTGATCTGTAGGCCCCCGGGTGCCATCAGTAATTTTATTCCTTCACTTAATTCAGCCACCCCTTCGTTGGCCATAAAATACAATAACTGTCTTATTTTAGGGGACTTTAACATACACATGGATCACTGTAAGAAGTTGGCCTGGTATATGATGCTCACTAGTTAAAGTGATCACCTTGTACCATGCCAAGCAACCCTTATGGTGTGGTTGTAAGTCAACCTTTTCGGACTAGCTGCCCTAGTGGTAGCGTAGGCTAAGCAGTCTTTGAGGCTAAACTCGTGAAGCGTGTTAAGCCAGCTGTTTTACCAAATGTAACCCCCTTTTATACCAATGAGAGGACACCACACAGATATATATTCAAAATATATATGTATTTATTTCTCAAAGTAACCCCTAGTCTCTTTATGAGCACAGGAGCACAAATCGTCAAACAAGATTATCACAGAATACACAGAGGTTGCACGTTATATGGATAGGCCCTGGTGGCCACTCAAACCATATACTAAAATAGTGGTATAAGTACCACGAACAGAAAAGGGAAAAGGCCTAGGGCCTCTAGAATCGCTGGGCCTACAAGGAGCTAACGTCAGTTAGTGACCAGGAGGTCCACGGGTGGCGTGTGCAGAGCAAATAGTCACACGCGTGCTCCCATAGGTTTCAATGGGTGCGTAAAAAGTACAAAGTTACTGCAAAGAGGATCTTCCGGATGGACTAGGAACTCAAGATTTGGAACACAGGCACTAGAGATGTAATACTACACTTGGGCACAGGTGTGCCAGCTTTACCTCACCCACAGGAAGCGGGTGCATAGGCCTCGAAGTGCGTCGGGTTGCTTCTATCTGTTCCGTGGAGCTTGAAGACAAAGATGCTGCAGGCGGTCGGTCCGGGAGAGATGCAGTGGATCCAAGAGTGGATCGGAGATGTTGAAGACCTGTAAGCAGAGGGGACAGTGTTCACAGTCACTAGCCAGTGACCAGCGTGGCACCAGGTGGGTACCAGGCGATGTCGGGCTCTCTAGTAACGAATTAAAGCACTGCAGCTGTCAAAAGTAACTATTTATGTTTCAATTAAAGTAGCTCTAGTAATGACATATGATACTGCAGCCTGCTTCTGAAAGGACATGAACCTGGCATTATATGGGGTACTGTACTGCAGCCTGCTACAGCAAAGGCTTGTTTCTTTTTGGAGTAATCTCTAGTAATGACTGAACTCTTGCATCAGGAATGTGCCAATTGTAACTTTTAATACCCGAAGCGCACATTGGTGCACTTGGCTGATGCTTTTGCGCTGAGGTGTCTGTTTATTGAAATGTTTAGTCCTCTCCACATGCAGAGTGCAAAAACGTCATTAAGTAGAACTGAGCATGCAGGATCAACAAGCTTTGTCAAAGCTGACAGGTCTGGCTTGTATTTTGAGTTACAAGCAGCCTACTGGCTTTGGTAATGCTTGTTAAAAAAAAAACAACACCTTATTGGCTTTACAAATGCCCTTATTGACTTTACAAATCAAATGCTTGGTGTAGATAAGTTTTGTATATAGCAACAGGAGTTTAACCCATAAACCACGTTGAGAGTTGGATAGGTAGGTAATGTTAGACCTGGCACCTTGGCGTGAGTTTCCCTTCCACTTTTTGATGGTGTGCCTCGACTGTTTTGCTGGTGTTGTCCGCTCAGGGCACTGCGCCACGGCTAATCCGTGCCGCAGTGCAAGTGCTCCCGAAGTAAAAGTGTACCTGTAATTGATGTCCATGATTGGTTTATTGGATTCACTGTCAGTCCCCAGTAAAGTGCACCAGGGGTGCCAGGGCTTGTGAATGCCGATGCTGCTGGTGGGCTTGCAGCGCTGGTTGCGCCACCCACGGAAGCGGCCTTGTAAAGTGTGTCTAGGGTCTGCCACCGCAGACCCTGTGCGCGGTCCGGGACCGTCGCGCTGACTGCGCAAGTGCCCCCACTTGCCAGTCCCTAAACCTTCCCTTCCTTACATATTAGCCACCCCTCTGGCAGGCCCAAGGGCAGGGTGCATTGTAGGCATAAGGTAGGACATGCCCTGATGTGTGTGGCATGTCTTAGTAGTGAATTACAGCCCTTGTCGTTTTTCACTATTGAAGGCTACCTGCTCTCCATAGGCCAGAATGGGCTGCTGGGATCACGCCAACGCTGTGACCCCAGTGGACTCAGAGAGCATGGTAGAGTGTCAAGTTTGGTATGCCTGAACTCAGAATAATAAAATACTTCTTGTAGTCAAGTTTATTTTAATATCCTGGGTTTGTAAATACTACTTTTAGAAAGTTAGTATTTACTGACCTGACCATCTCAGTCCGCCTCTGCTGTGTGTGTGTGTTCTGCCTAGCAACAGTAAGGAGCAGGGTGGGGGGATCCCCAGAGACAGGTTGGCTGCCAGGTGGTGGGTAGAGAGATTACACCTGGATGGGTGGGAGGAGTACACCTTGACTCTTGAATAGACCTGTGCTCTGCCACCACAAAGCCGGCGCCACCCCCTGTGGGGCGGCTGATGTCTCTGCCCTGCTGCTGAAAGGAAAGAGCAGAGTCACCATAACAAAGTGCTCCAGAACTGGACTGAGCCAGGCCTAGGCCCCCTGGCGCTAAAGAACAAAAGAATCATGGTATAAAAGTAGGAGCCTGGCTCCTAAGAAATCAGAATCCTGTTTACCACAAAGAACCTCTACCCGACTAGAAGGAGAAGGAGACGCTGGAGGAGCTGGCCTGCTGCCTGCCTTGCTGAGAAAGGAGAGGAAGAGACTTACTGAAAAGACTTTGCTACTTTGTGCTTGAACATTCTCCAAGGGCTTGATCTGAGCTTGCCCCCTGAACTGAACCCCAGGAACAGTGGGTTCTCTGTGCTTCTTGCTCATCCTCCAATTCGAGCCGTGTGGGCATCCCGCTGGAAAAGAGACTGCGCCCCTCATCGCCCCTCCTAGGGCCGTGACACTCAGAAGCTCGCCTGCCTCCAACCCGTGAGAGCCCCGCTCCGTCCCGAGCCGCTCTCTGTTCCCGGGCCAGGCCGCCTGCATCCCTGTCACCGCCTGCCATTGGAGTGCGCTGAACGCGCTATCACCCCTCCTGCCGGAAGCCGTCCGACGACTGTGATCTACGCCGGGTCATCCAGCTGCACTGACTGTGCCCTGTGACCCCGCTTCGCTATCCCCGGACATCTCAGGCCGCGCCGCCCCCGCTGTGGAGACCCTCCTGCACCGCCGTGCTACAGGGTCGCTGGCCGCGCCTGCCTACGTGCCCACACCTGCTGATTGAGGACCCAAGAACACTTACCAAGCTGAGAGTCGCACCGACCTGTGCCGACTCTCCACATCACGAAAGAAGTTCCAGTATCGGGCTCGGGGCCCGCAACGCCTTATTTCCCCGTTCGCAGGAGCCGATCTCTGTGAGTACTGGAACCACAAGTAACATTTGCAAGAGAACTACGAAGTATCCATTTGAAGCGACGAACAACGAACATTTGCCCGCTTTACAACCTGGTGGCATAGCGAAAACGTTATTGGTCTTGTGATAAGTCTGCTGAGATATATATACCTTATTTTTACATAAAGGATCGTATTTTTATATATATCCAAGTCTGGTGTCCGTTTCTGGGGGGATTGATGTATTTACTGTGTGTACGATTGTAAGTGCTTAACCAACAACGCCTGAGGAATCGCCTTGGCTGCTCACGCCACGCACCTAGAGGGTGAGCAAGGGTCATTCGCGAGGGGTTATCCTGCGCCCTGACGTGGAGGAGAGGGTTCCTGCTTGACACAAGGGCAACCTTGCGCCAACCAGAGATCCCCGACTCTAACATTGTTGGCAGCGGTTGGGATTTCGGATTTGCACTTGTAATTTGCATACAGTGAATTATTAATCACCAGATAGTGAGAGCAGACCAAATAACGCAGCCACAGGTTTGTAATTGTTGAACTTTGTTGAAACATCTGCCATTACTGCAACCATGCCTGGCTCACACTCCGCTGGGAGAGCACTCTCTGTGATTTCTGGAATCGATGAGGTGGATTGGGAGAGACTGGAAGGCTACACGATAGAGCAATTGAAAGGCTACAGTGTAAAATTCCGAGTCCCCCATGCTGGATTCAAGAGGAGAACCCAGTACGCCAAGGCGCTGAGAGCCTGGAAGGAGTCACGAGACCCACGGAATGCGGGGGACATCGTTCCACCCGACAACCTTGAGGAGCCCAGCAGAGTCCGGTCGCCAGAGGAGCTGGCAGACAGGGCAGCAGACAGGGCGCATGCAATGGAGATGGCAAAGTTGGCAGGACAAATGGAAATGGAGAAACAGAAGTTGGCCCTGGAGGCACAACAACGCCAAATGGATCATGATATAAGATTGAAGGAGTTGGAGCTGAAGGCGAAAAGTTTGGACACCGCTCCTTCTGGTGGCAGCACTCCACCGGTGCAGGTAGAGTCCAAGGTGTATATCCCCAAAGATGTAGTGAAGGAGTATTTTAGAAAGGATGACATAGGGCAGTGGTTTAGAGCCTACGAGGTGGCCATGTCCTCACACCGGGTCCCTGAGAAAGACTGGGGAGCGGGGTTGTGGGGAAGGTTCCTTGCTGAAGGGCGGGACACACTGTTAGATTTGCCCTTAGAAGTCCAGACCTCATACCCCCATATGAAGGAAGCTTTAATGACCAGGTATGGGTTAACTCCTGAGCTATATAGACAGAGGTTCAGGGAGACCAAGAAGATCCCTGAGAGTACGTATGTGGAATATGTGACCTTTTTCTGCAGAGCGCTGGATGGTTGGGTGAAGGGTAGCAAAGTGAATGATTATCAAGGGCTGCTTGATTTAATTGCATGGGAGCACTTGTCCAGTCAATGTTTTCCTGAGCTACGCCAGCACCTGATAGATAGCAAGCTGTCCAACCCGAGGAAGCTTGCTGAGGAGGCGGACCGCTGGCTCAGCACCAGGGTCCACAAGGGTCAAGTGGGAGACTCCGCCAAAGGTGGGCAGGGTCCCCAGCAGAAGAGTGGGGGGGACAAGGGTAAACAGAAGGGGTTCCAAAAAGGCCCCCAAAGTAATTCCCAAGGGAACCAGCAGAAGGGTTCTCAGCCTCCCCCACCCCCGCAGCAGAACGGGGCCCCAACAGGTAGACCTGTTCCAAAGGGGCCCTTCAATTGTTATAAGTGTGGTGAGCCGGGTCACATTGCCTCTGATCCTAAGTGTCGCCTGTTTGGTAAGACCGCACCCACTGGTGCTCCACCCCGGCAAGTAGCTAGTGTTAACTTTGGGGAGGAAGTAGCAGTCCAGGAGGGTGGGGGTCCCGGGCAGATGACCCTAGTCTCGCTAGGAGACAGTGAGATGGTCCCTGTAACCTACCTGCCCTCTAACACTAAGAAATATGGGCAGGTGGTGACCATCAATGGAAGGAAGGTGGAGGCTCTTAGAGATACAGGAGCCAGCGTGACCTCGGTGAGGCAACACCTGGTGTCTCAAGAGCAAATTGTACCCAATGCCTACTGTAGGGTTGTCAATGCTGACAACGTAGAGAGTCGTTGTCCAATGGCTCAAGTTCCCTTTGAGTGGGGGGAGGTCTCTGGTACTCTACAAGTCGCTGTGAGAACTGACATGCCTGTAGATTGTCTGCTAGGGAACGACCTGGAGAGCTCCCCTTGGGAAAAGGTGGAGAAGACCACGCATCTGAGGATGGTGGGTCTACCCGACTGGGCGTGCGTGACCACCCGGTCCATGGCAGCCAGTAGGGGTGTTGAGAGGGTCCTGGAGCCTGAGGGAGAGGTCCAGGAACCGGCCTTAGGGAGAAGGCGCAGGAGGCGCGGGAAACCGGCCCCCGAAGTTCCCACGGCCCAGGAGGAAGTAGACCCTGAGGGGGATGCTCTGGAGCCTACCGGGGAACAGATTGCCGAACTGGGAGATCTGCCTGAGCTGACCCATTGGCAGCAAGAAGGAGGTCCCTCCAGGGAGGAATTCTGCAGGGAGCAGAAAGAATGCCCTTCTCTCGTGGGTATGCGGCAACAGGCTGCAGACCAGGCCAATGGTGTTCAGGCCAAAACACACTACGTGTACTGGGAGAGTGACCTCCTGTATTCCGAGCCTAAGGCTGCTGAACCTGGGTCAGCCCGTGTGCTGGTGGTACCCCAGAAGTTCAGAACCTTCCTACTGGGGCTGGCTCATGATGTGCCTTTAGCAGGACATTTGGGGATGGACAAGACCTATGACAGGCTTGTCACCCACTTTTACTGGCCCCAAATGCATAAGAATTCAGATTCCTACTGCAGAACCTGTCAGACTTGCCAGGCAAGTGGTAAGAGCGGAGGGAAGCACAAGGCTCCTCTGCAACCTTTCCCTGTGGTCGGTACGCCATTCCAACGAGTGGGTATTGATATTGTGGGGCCTCTGGACCCCAAGACAGCCCTGGGCAACAGGTTCATCCTGGTCTTGGTGGACCATGCCACCCGGTACCCTGAAGCCATCCCTCTGAGGACAGTGACGGCCCCCGTGGTGGGACGGGCACTGATGGGAATTTTCTCCCGAGTGGGATTCCCTCTAGAGGTGGTGAGCGACAGGGCGACCAATTTCATATCCACATATATGAAATCCCTGTGGAAGGAGTGTGGGGTAACTTACAAGTTCACCACTCCTTACCATCCCCAAGGAAATGGGTTGGTTGAGAGATTCAACCGAACCCTCAAAGGCATGATCATGGGCCTGGACGGTCCAATGAGGCGTAAGTGGGACGTCCTCTTGCCATGCCTGCTCTTCGCTTACCGAGAGGTGCCACAGAAGTCTCTAGGATTCAGCCCCTTTGAGCTTCTGTATGGTCACCCGGTAAGAGGACCTCTGAGTTTGGTGAAGGAAGGCTGGGAGCAATCTCCCAGGAAACCTCCCCAGAATGTATATAGTTACATGCTGGCCTTCCGAAACCAGACTCGGCGTTTCAGGCAACTTGCTGAGGCAAATCTGGAAGCCAGCCAGGAGGAGATGAAGCGGTGGTACGACCGGAATGCCACTCTGGTAGAGCTTCAACCTGGACAAAAGGTGTGGGTCTTGGCCCCAGTGGAGCCGTGTGCACTTCAGGATAAGTGGACAGGTCCATTTGAGGTTGTGGAGCGCAAAAGTCCTATCACCTACTTGGTGGACATGCAGACTCCCAGGAACCCTTTGAGGGTCCTACATGTTAACCGCCTTAAGCCCCACTTAGAGAGGACCGAAGTGGGCATGCTGCTGGCCACTGATGATGGAATGGAAGAGGAGACCGAGCCTCTTCCTGACCTCTTAGTGGCCTCTGAGAAAGATGGGTCAGTGGATGGAGTTAACCTCTCACCCACCCTGACGCCCGAACAACAGGAAGATTGCCGCCACTTGCTGGGACAGTTTTCCGACCGATTCTCCCTGGTTCCTGGTGTCACAGATTGGTGCGTCCATGATGTGGACACAGGAGACAGCTTACCTGTAAAGCACAAGGCTTACAGGGTAACTGACAGGGTCAGAGCTTGCATTAAGGAGGAGGTCTCCAAAATGCTTGCGCTAGGGGTGGTTGAGTCCTCCAGCAGTCCTTGGTCCAGCCCCGTGGTCTTGGTCCCAAAGGCTGCTGCGCCGGGAGCCACACCTGAACTCCGGTTCTGTGTGGACTACAGAGGACTTAATTCAGTCACGAAGACTGACGCGCACCCCATCCCCAGAGCTGATGAGCTCATTGATCGGCTTGGGGCTGCCCGGTTCCTCAGTACGTTTGATCTAACGTCTGGGTACTGGCAGATCGCCTTGACCGATGGGGCCAAAGAGAGGTCAGCATTCTCTACACCAGATGGGCACTTCCAGTTCCGAGTCATGCCATTTGGGATGAAGAATGCCCCTGCCACCTTTCAGAGGTTGGTCAACCAGGTACTGGTTGGGCTGGATGCGTTCAGTGCCGCCTACCTGGATGACATCGCAGTGTTCAGTGCCACCTGGCCCGAACACCTGCGCCACCTCTGGGAAGTGTTGATGGCCCTGCGCCGAGCAGGCCTCACGATCAAGGCAAGCAAGTGCCAGATCGGGCAGGGTTCCGTGGTGTACTTGGGACACCAAGTGGGGAGTGGCAAGGTGGCACCCTTGCAACCCAAAATTGAAACCATCCTGGCTTGGGAACCCCCCAAGACGCAGACCGCAGTGAGGGCCTTCCTGGGGCTCACTGGGTACTACAGGAGGTTTGTCAAGGGCTATGGAACGATCGTTGCCCCCTTGACAGAGCTGACTTCGAAGAAGCAGCCCAGGAACGTGATTTGGACTGACACCTGTCAGAAAGCTTTCGACACCCTGAAGACTGCCATGTGCACGGCGCCCGTGCTCTTGGCCCCTGACTTCTCCAAGGAATTCCTAGTGCAGACAGACGCTTCAGAGCATGGTGTAGGGGCTGTTCTTTCACAGATGACTGAGGAGGGCTGGGACCAACCCGTAGCCTTCATCAGTAGGAGGTTACTTCCACGGGAAAGTAGGTGGAGTGCAATTGAGCGAGAAGCATTTGCTGTGGTCTGGGCGCTGAAGAAGCTAAGACCCTACTTGTTTGGGTCTCACTTCCGGGTTCAGACGGACCACAGGCCCCTCAGATGGTTGATGCAAATGAGGGGTGAAAACCCGAAGCTGTTGAGGTGGTCCATCTCCCTACAGGGTATGGACTTTACGGTGGAACACCGTCCTGGTACAGATCACGCCAACGCTGACGGTCTGTCCAGGTATTTCCGCCTTAGTGACGAGGAACCCCCTGGGCAAGGGTAGTTCTCCCCACATTTCAGCTGGAGGGGACACGTGTTAGACCTGGCACCTTGGCGTGAGTTTCCCTTCCACTTTTTGATGGTGTGCCTCGACTGTTTTGCTGGTGTTGTCCGCTCAGGGCACTGCGCCACGGCTAATCCGTGCCGCAGTGCAAGTGCTCCCGAAGTAAAAGTGTACCTGTAATTGATGTCCATGATTGGTTTATTGGATTCACTGTCAGTCCCCAGTAAAGTGCACCAGGGGTGCCAGGGCTTGTGAATGCCGATGCTGCTGGTGGGCTTGCAGCGCTGGTTGCGCCACCCACGGAAGCGGCCTTGTAAAGTGTGTCTAGGGTCTGCCACCGCAGACCCTGTGCGCGGTCCGGGACCGTCGCGCTGACTGCGCAAGTGCCCCCACTTGCCAGTCCCTAAACCTTCCCTTCCTTACATATTAGCCACCCCTCTGGCAGGCCCAAGGGCAGGGTGCATTGTAGGCATAAGGTAGGACATGCCCTGATGTGTGTGGCATGTCTTAGTAGTGAATTACAGCCCTTGTCGTTTTTCACTATTGAAGGCTACCTGCTCTCCATAGGCCAGAATGGGCTGCTGGGATCACGCCAACGCTGTGACCCCAGTGGACTCAGAGAGCATGGTAGAGTGTCAAGTTTGGTATGCCTGAACTCAGAATAATAAAATACTTCTTGTAGTCAAGTTTATTTTAATATCCTGGGTTTGTAAATACTACTTTTAGAAAGTTAGTATTTACTGACCTGACCATCTCAGTCCGCCTCTGCTGTGTGTGTGTGTTCTGCCTAGCAACAGTAAGGAGCAGGGTGGGGGGATCCCCAGAGACAGGTTGGCTGCCAGGTGGTGGGTAGAGAGATTACACCTGGATGGGTGGGAGGAGTACACCTTGACTCTTGAATAGACCTGTGCTCTGCCACCACAAAGCCGGCGCCACCCCCTGTGGGGCGGCTGATGTCTCTGCCCTGCTGCTGAAAGGAAAGAGCAGAGTCACCATAACAAAGTGCTCCAGAACTGGACTGAGCCAGGCCTAGGCCCCCTGGCGCTAAAGAACAAAAGAATCATGGTATAAAAGTAGGAGCCTGGCTCCTAAGAAATCAGAATCCTGTTTACCACAAAGAACCTCTACCCGACTAGAAGGAGAAGGAGACGCTGGAGGAGCTGGCCTGCTGCCTGCCTTGCTGAGAAAGGAGAGGAAGAGACTTACTGAAAAGACTTTGCTACTTTGTGCTTGAACATTCTCCAAGGGCTTGATCTGAGCTTGCCCCCTGAACTGAACCCCAGGAACAGTGGGTTCTCTGTGCTTCTTGCTCATCCTCCAATTCGAGCCGTGTGGGCATCCCGCTGGAAAAGAGACTGCGCCCCTCATCGCCCCTCCTAGGGCCGTGACACTCAGAAGCTCGCCTGCCTCCAACCCGTGAGAGCCCCGCTCCGTCCCGAGCCGCTCTCTGTTCCCGGGCCAGGCCGCCTGCATCCCTGTCACCGCCTGCCATTGGAGTGCGCTGAACGCGCTATCACCCCTCCTGCCGGAAGCCGTCCGACGACTGTGATCTACGCCGGGTCATCCAGCTGCACTGACTGTGCCCTGTGACCCCGCTTCGCTATCCCCGGACATCTCAGGCCGCGCCGCCCCCGCTGTGGAGACCCTCCTGCACCGCCGTGCTACAGGGTCGCTGGCCGCGCCTGCCTACGTGCCCACACCTGCTGATTGAGGACCCAAGAACACTTACCAAGCTGAGAGTCGCACCGACCTGTGCCGACTCTCCACATCACGAAAGAAGTTCCAGTATCGGGCTCGGGGCCCGCAACGCCTTATTTCCCCGTTCGCAGGAGCCGATCTCTGTGAGTACTGGAACCACAAGTAACATTTGCAAGAGAACTACGAAGTATCCATTTGAAGCGACGAACAACGAACATTTGCCCGCTTTACAACCTGGTGGCATAGCGAAAACGTTATTGGTCTTGTGATAAGTCTGCTGAGATATATATACCTTATTTTTACATAAAGGATCGTATTTTTATATATATCCAAGTCTGGTGTCCGTTTCTGGGGGGATTGATGTATTTACTGTGTGTACGATTGTAAGTGCTTAACCAACAACGCCTGAGGAATCGCCTTGGCTGCTCACGCCACGCACCTAGAGGGTGAGCAAGGGTCATTCGCGAGGGGTTATCCTGCGCCCTGACGTGGAGGAGAGGGTTCCTGCTTGACACAAGGGCAACCTTGCGCCAACCAGAGATCCCCGACTCTAACAGGTAAGAAAAAACAACAGTATCTCAACTGGTATCATTAAAGGGGACAGTTCGACATGTATGTACAAAAACATTACACACGCAAAGAAAATGGGAGACTCCGAGTAGTTTTTTGAAAAGTGCACTTGGCATCATATAATGGAGAGACCAATAGGGACGGTAAAGTTGTATCAGCACTGTAGGCAAGAAATTGCATGAGCAACCAAAGACGTGTAACTGCCAGCACTGTGTTCAGGGAATTACATCGGCAGCAAGCGCGGAGAAGAGTAGGAAAACCTCTGTGTGTCGCGAGGTGGATTTGCGATGGGAAAATTCACCTCGCGACACACAGAGGTCCGCTAGCGATTAGTTCATCTCTCATAGATTCACTCCTCGCTATATTACCTTTACGCTTAACCACCGCGTAACTCTTGGTACCTTATCGCCAGATCATCCCCCAACTACGTGCACCCACATCTCCTTCCCACCTCCCCTGACCCGTCTCCCTTCCCTCCCTGTACAGCACCGCTTTAACCAGCAACCGTTGTCAACTTCTCAGCGCAACTGATGGCGCATTATCCTCTGTTGTTCAACCTAAAATGTTGACATTATTCATCACAAACCTTGTCAAAATTACAGTCTTGAACCACAATACTCCCTGTACATACTTATTCACATCTGCACTTCGCGTTGTTTTCGCTGATTGACCTCCTGGTAGGTCACTCCCCCCGCTGCAGCTCCATCTGCACCCCCGCTGCCGCTGCTCACTGTCCGCTGCTGCCGCCACCGCCGGTGAAATCAAGACCCTCCTCCACCTGCAGGCTTCCACTTGCGCCTCATCCCTGGTGGCCAGTGGTGGCCCTTAGGTTTGTTGTTTCACTGCTTCGTTCTCACTGTTATATCTCACTGTTTACTCTGCCACCGTTGTTTTGTTCCCGCTCGGTCTGTGCCCCCTGCCCCCCGCTCGCCGCTCTGCTTTGTGCCCCTGTGTTGCATTCTGTTCCCTGATCGCCGCTCTGCTAGTGCCCCGTGTTTGATTTCTGTATCCCGATCACCGCCTGCTCTGTGCCCCTCTGCTTGTACACTTTCACTCCTCCGTGCCCCGCGCTGGTCTCCCGTCCTTCGTACCCGCCACTGCCTACCCTGCGGCCCAGCACCCTCCGCGCCCATTCGCCACACCCGTCCCTCGCCTTGCGCCTCCCAGCTGCTCCTCCCTCCCCACCTCCCCATATATGGCGGCCGCTGCGCAGTGAGGAGAGCGACACTTGACCTCCTGGTAGGTCGCAACCCCCCCGCTGCAGCTCCGCCTGCACCCCCGCTGCCGCTGCTCACTGTCCGCTGCTGCTGCCACTGCCGGTGAAATCGAGGCCCTCCTCCACCCGCAGGCTTCCACCTGTGCCTCATCCCTGGTGGCCAGTGGTGGCCCTTAGGTTTGTTGTTTCACTGCTTCGTTCTCACTGTTATTTCTCACTGTTTACTCTGCCACCGTTGTTTTGTTCCCGCTCGATCTGTGCCTCCTGCCCCCGCTCGCCGCTCTGCTTTGTGCCCCTGTGTTGCATTCTGTTCCCTGATCGCTGCTCTGCTAGTGCCCCATGTTTGATTTCTGTATCCCGATCACCGCCTGCTCTGTGCCCCTTTGCTTGTACACTTTCACTCCTCCGTGCCCCGTGCCGGTCTCCTGTCCTCCATACCCGCCGCTGCCTCTCCTACGGCCCAGCCCCCTCCACGCCCATTCGCCACACCCGTCCCTCGCCTCCCGCCTCCCAGCTGATCCTCCCTCCCCACCTCCCCATATATGCTGCCCGCTGCGCTGCCGCGCCGCTGGCGCGCCGCTGGCGCGCCATTGGCGCGCCTAAGGCAAGCCCGTCTGCACCCGTCAGCGCCCGGACCGCGCCCAGCGCCAGAACCCCTGGCCCCAGCACCCGCCACGAGGACCACCATCTCCGATACGACACCAAGACCCTCATTGCTCTCAACCCAGGAAGAAACCACACCTGCTGCAAGGCCGCCCCAAGGCGCACCCACAGCCCCTTCACCTGCCGCAACTGCAGCTTCTCCTGCCACGAAAGCTCCAAGACACACACCACAACTGAAGCCAACCAGCTTAGATGCATCCTGATCAACACCCGCTCCGCACACAAACACGCCGTCGAACTCTGGGACCTACTCGACACCACATCACCGGACGTCGCCTTCCTAACTGAGACCTGGATGGACGAAACCTCCTCGCCAGACATTGCCATAGCCTTCCCAGACGGGTACAAAATCACCCACAGAGACTGCACCAACCGGGCCGGAGGAGGAATCGCCATCGTCCACAAAAACACCATCAAGATCTCAACAAACACCGACACCCTCAGCACCGCCGAACACATGCACTTCCAGATCCATACAGACCCAAAGACCACCCTAAGAGGCAACCTCATCTACAGACCTCCAGGACCCCGACCTCAATTCTGCGACTCCATCGCCGACCTCATCAGCACGCACGCGCTGACCTCCACCGACTACATCCTCCTCGGAGACCTGAACTTTCACCTGGAAAACAACAACGACAGCAACTCCTCCATCCTGATCGACAACCTCGCCAACCTCAGACTGAAACAGCTCATCACGACACCGACCCACAACGCCGGCCACACGCTGGATGCCATTTTCTCCTCAAGCCCCCATGTCACCTTCTGCCACGTCTCCGAACTCACCTGGACAGACCACCACTGCATCCACTTCTCCTTCCGTAAACCGCCCACACACCACCGCTCCCTACAGACCCCCCGCCGCTGCTGGGGCAAAATCACTGAAGAACAACTACAAACAAACCTCGCACTCAACCCCCCGATGACCCCAACCAACCCGGATGAAGGGGCACTCGCCCTTGAACGCTGGATGAACGACTGCGCCAACACCATCGCTCCACTGAAAAACCCCACCAACACAGACACCAGCAGAAGAGTCAGCTGGTTCAGCCCGGAACCACTCAACTCCAAACGCACCTGCTGGAAACTGGAAAACAGATGGCACAGCAACACGACGCCAGACAGCCGCGCTGCCCACAAAGACGCCATCCGCAACCACCACCACCTCATCAGGACCGCCAAAAGAACCTCCTTCACAGACCGCCTCGACAACAACGCACACAACAGCAAGGAGCTCTTCACCATCATAAAGGAACTCTCCAACCCCAGCTCCAATGCCAACGACATCCCACCATCGCAAGCCCTGTGCGACTCCCTCGCCACCTTCTTTCACCAGAAAATCACCGACATCCATGACAGCTTCAGACCCCGGACGACCCCTGCCGACCACACCGCACCGAACCCACCGCACCCCACTGCCCACGACACCCTGACAACCTGGGCCAACGTAAGCATCGAGGACACAATCAAGACCATGGGAACAATCCACTTTGGTTCCCCATCCGACCCTCTCCCGCACCACATCATCAACAAAGCCAGCAAGTCCACGGCCCCCCACCTGCACAAAATCATCAACCTGTCCTTCGAGACCGCCACCTTCCCTGAGATCTGGAAGCATGCAGAGATCAACACCCTACTGAAGAAACCCAAGGCGGATCCAAGCGACCCCAAGAACTTCCGACCCATCTCCCTGCTTCCGTTCCCAGCAAAGGTCATCGAGAAGATAGTCAACATCCAGCTCACCCGTCACCTTGAAGACAACAACATCCTGGACCCCTCCCAGTCAGGATTCCGCAGCAACCACAGCACCGAGACCGCCCTCATCGCCGCCACAGACGACATCAGGACCCTGCTGGACAACAGCGAGACGGTCGCTCTCATCCTCCTGGACCTCTCCGCCACCTTCGACACAGTCTGCCACCTCACACTACGCACACGCCTCCATGACGCAGGGATCCGTAACAAGGCCCTGGACTGGACCCCCTCCTTCCTCTCTGGCAGTATGCAGAGAGTC
The DNA here is from genome assembly GCF_964204655.1 of Triturus cristatus. Lineage (NCBI taxonomy): Eukaryota > Metazoa > Chordata > Amphibia > Caudata > Salamandridae > Triturus > Triturus cristatus. The sequence continues at coordinate 234,773,954 of NC_140586.1, forward strand.
CGCCTCCCCCCGTTCCGTTCCGAGGCCTCCAAGATCATCTGTGGTGTCCCTCAAGGGTCCTCCCTCAGCCCGACACTGTTCAACGTCTACATGGCACCTCTAGCACACATCGCCCAACAGCACGACCTCAACGTATCTCATACGCCGACAACACTCAGCTGATCCCCTCACTCACAAAGGACCCCCTCACTGCCAAATCCAACCTCCACCAATGAATGAAGGCCGTCGTCGACTGGATGGAGGACAGCCGCCTCAAACTGAACACAGACAAGACGGAAATCCTCATCCTCGGATCCAACCCCTCCGCATGGGCCCCCACCGACCACGCACGCAACCTGGGAGTTCATCCTCGACTTGAAACTCTCCATGACCAAACAAGTCAACGCAGTCTCCTCCACCTGCTTCAACACCCTCCGCATGCTCCGCAAGATCTACAGATGGATTCCAACCAGCACGAGGAAAACAGTCACCCAGGCCCTAGTCAGCAGCAGACTCGACTACGGAAACACCCTCTACGCCGGAGCCCTATCCAAGCTCATCAACAGACTACAGAGAATCCAGAATGCCTCCGCACGCCTGATCCTCAACGTCCCGCACCTCGACCACATCACCCCTGACCTCAGGAACCTGCACTGGCTCCCCGTCGACAAAAGCATCTCCTTCAAACTCCTGATCCACGCACACAAAGCTCTCCACAAAACTGGCCCAGCCTATCTCAACAGTCGACTCTCCTTCTACGTACCCAACAGGAACCTCCGCTCCGCTGACCACGCCCTGGCCACGGTCCCACGCATCCGGAGAACCACTTCTGGAGGCAGGTCCTTCTCCCATCGCGCCGCCAAGACCTGGAACGCCTTCCCCCTCGACCTGCGACAAACCGAAGACCTGCTGTCTTTCAGGAGACAACTCAAGACCTGGCTCTTCGACCAGTAACAGCCCCCCCCTCCTCCCTCCCAGCGCCTTGAAACCCTACCGGGTATGTAGTGCACTTTACAAATTATGTGATTGATTGATTGATTGATTGTCACTTGCGTCACCACTTTATGTGTCACAAACACAGTCTAGCACCAAGTCCAATTTGGGTTGCTCATGCAATTTCTTGCCTACAGTGCTGGTACAACAGTACTTTCCCTATTGTTCTCTCAATTATATGATGCCAAGTGCACTTTTCATAAAACTAGTCAGAGTCTCCCATTTTCTTTGCGTGTGTAATGTTTTTGTACATACATGTCTAACTGTCCCCTTTAATGATACCAGTTGAGATACAGTTGTTTTTTCTTTGGTGTAGATAAGGGCATGCATATTCCCCTGCCATGACTGAGTAACCTGACAAGTTGAAGAAAAAGTCCTAACCAGTGGTTGAAGACTATCTGTCCAATAGTTCAGTCTGATCTTGATTATTGATATGTCAAGGCTGTTCAACTCTGATGTATGCAATATTTTTGTTTAGATTAATAATGTTTCAATATCATAGCCAGTGTGTTTGAACAAGGACAAATCAACCTTAAAGGAAAGGAAAGTTGACAAGGTACGAGTGGCACTTCTCGAGAGTTGTGAAATACGATGTGCCCAACATTCCTCCAAATGTACCCAGAATGGTTTCACATCCCTTTTTGCAGCACTCTTTGGGGCATATGTATGAAACTCCTGTTTTGCGAATCCCAATTTGCGATATTTTGCGATTAGCAAATTGAGATTCGCAAAGCGGGATGTAAAAAAAAAGATCGCAAATGTTTTGCGATTTCTTAAAAATCGCAAAATATTCTCAGAAACCTCATTTGCGATTTCTTAATTGCGAAATTCGCAAATTTAGAAATTGCAAAAACGGGAATCTGCAATCCAGGTGCAGCCTGATGACATCACAAACAGGAAACTGGAGTGATTTCCTGCACCTGCTCATCTGAGCCACACACCCAGACGCTGCTTGGAGAGTGTGAAGAGGCATCCCAGGAGAGAGCAACCAGCAATGGAGTCCAACAAACAACAGGAGGGCAAGGATGCAGAGAAGAGGAAGAGGAAACACATGTTTTCAGAAAAGGAGCAGGAGGTCCTCATTGAGGAGATGGTGTGCAGCCATGAGCTCCTTTTTGGCAAGAAGGCTCTGCGTGTCCCAGAGGCGAGGAAACGCAAAATTTGGCTTGACATCCAAAATAAGGTGAATGCAGTGGGAGTGACCAATCGCACCATCGAAGAATTGCGCAAGCGATGGTATGACATGTGCCAGAGGTCGAAGGAGAGGGTGGCAGCCAGACTGAAGGATGCAAACCAGACTGGGGGAGGACCATCCACAGCAGAACATCCAACACCCCACGAGGAGCTTGTGGAGTCCACTCTCCTGCCTGAGAGCGTCGGTGGTGTGGCTGACATAGACAGCTCCGACCCTGCATCCAGCAGCCAAGGTAAGATGCATGCAAAATCAATCTGCACTGATCCCCATCCCATGCACACTTCCCCAAATGCGCTGAATAACCTCACAAAATGTCATTCCTGTCCAAGTCTTACAGCACACCCAGCAATGCATCATGGGACTTGTAGTACTATGTCTGACAGTGTCTCCATGAGACAAAGGAAATCTAATGGAACATGTGGGTTGGGGATAAGTGAATGATACAGTGTCAAAGGTTAGCTGATACAAACTGTAAGAACTTTATTGATTGCTAATTGCAGACAAAGACACAAACTCATGTAGTCCCCTTTACATCCACAGCACAATGCAGGGCACGTGAAGACAGCGCTGAGGGAGAGGAGCCTGCACATCCTGGGGACTCCAGTGACGAAACAGAGCTCATTTCAATCCAGCGCAGGAAGCGCACACATGTGCCCCCACGGCCTCCATTTGAGGATGAATTACCGGCCATAGGGGAGGACAGTGACAGGAGAGAGGGGAGTCAGGGTGTGTCACACATGCCCATTCAGGACACACCAAGGCCAAGGAGCCGACCACAGGACACACGCAGGTCAAGGCCCAGGAGCAGCACTGCCACTGAAGCCGAAGAAACTGTTTTTTCAGGCCTGGAACACAGCATGCTGCAGGAACAGCGCCTGCAAAGTAAATCACTCAGGTCAATCAATAGGCAGCTATGCCGTATCCACAAGGACCAGAAAAACATGGGGGAGGGCATCATGGCCATGGCAGGTGCCATCCGTGACCTATGTGACACTTTGAGGCACAACCAAGCCGCCAGTGATAGGGCTGGCCGACGTGCCAATGCACGCCTTCACAACTATACCAAGGCTGTGAACCGCCTCTGCACCACCACCAGCACTCTCACACGCAGAAGCGTCACTATGCAGGTTGAAATGGTGCACTGCTGCCAGGACATAGCCAGAGGACTTGCACAGGTCACCAGTGCTGTGGAGCAGCTGCAGACGGCCAACGCAGGTGGCAGCGCTCTCATGGCCTCTGGCGAGAGTGAAGACACCTCCAGTAGGAGCAGCATCACTCCTACATTGCCAGGAGAAAAACGGCGCAGTGCCAGACAGGGTGCAGGACAAGGGAACACCATGGGGGGCACTCAGCCTGGACGCCAAACACCATCAATGCGTCACCGTAGGAGGTGAACTGTGCGGTGACACTCAATGCAACAAGGGTGAAGTAACCCTACTATGCTGTGTGCACAGTTACTTGTGCCTTACCTGCACTGTGTGCATAACATGTGCTGGGGACAGCTACAGTTTTCATTATTGTGAAGTGTGAATAAACACTGCACACAATATCAAGCTTTTTTGTCTCATGTCATCATTGCTCACCTAGAAGTAGTTTTGTGTGATCTCAGTCCGTCTCTCGCGTCCAGCAGCTGCCCCGACTCCTGATGCAGGTCTGACAGGGGGAGCAGGGTGATCGTCATCCGATGTGTCTGTATCGGTCACATCAATTGTGGTGCCTTTCCTCATTGCCATGTTATGTAGCATTGCACAGCTTGCCACGATTTTACAGCAGGTCTCAGGGCTGTATTGCAGTGCGCCTCCACTTTTATGCAGGCACCGGAAGCGGCTCTTCAGGATTCCAAAGGTACGCTCAATGATGCTGCGTGTAGATCTGTGTGCCCTGTTGTAGCTCCACTCACTTGCATTTGCAGGATCCAGATATGGGGTCAGGATGAAGTCCCACACTGCATAGGCACTGTCACCTGCAGGGATAGAAAAAACAGGTAAGTCAATGTCCCCCCCCTCAAGTGATGTAGTGGATGTATTGATGTGTGCCATGTATTTACCTAGCAGGTATCCCTCCCCAAACTCTCCAGCACTCAGACGTCTGTGTATTCCACTGTGTCTAAAGATGAAAGAGTCATGTGTACTGCCGGGGTATTTGGGTACAATGTCAGTGATGATATACTTTGCGTTGCACACCATCTGTATATTGAGGGAATGGTAGCATTTCCAGTTTCTGTAGACATATTCAGTTGCTGATGGGGGTGTGATGGCCACATGGGTCCCATCGATGCAGCCAATGACGTGGGGGATACGTGCAATTTGGTAGAAGTCCAGTTTTGTTTGCTGTAATGCCTGTTGGGTGGTGGGGAAGTATATGTGATGTGAGAGCCTCTGTAGCATAGCATCTAGAAAGGCATGTAAGAAGCGCGAAAGTGCACTCTGTGACACCCCACCAACCTCCGCTATTACCCGTTGAAAACTCCCTGACGCCAGGAGGTGCAGGGAGCACAGGACCTGCACATGTGTGGGAATTGTTTGTGTCCTGCGTGTAGGGTGTTCCAAGTAGGGTTTCAGCTCCTCAATCAGGTCCATTATGGTCTGTGAGTGCAGTCTGTACTTGTCATAGATGTCCTCTTCAGTGTGCTGGAACAGAGTGATGCGCAGCCTGAATATACGTTCCTGTCTCATTCTCCTCTGTGCAAGAGCCCGAATACGCATCCTCCTGGCTATCACGAACATTGCTGCCATTGTGGTTGGGTCTGTTGCATTGTGGGGTGGTTTAAGTACCTTGCACCAGTTTACCACCCGCATGCAGTTGGTGTTAATAGCGATTTCTTAATTTGCGAATTTCGTGAAATCGCAATTAGTGACTTTTTCATACATTTGTTAGCAAATTCTTATTTTGCGATATCCTTATTGCGATTTTCGCAAAGTTAAAAAATCGCTATTTAAGAAATCACAAAAATATTCGCTAGTTTTAAATTTCACAGCCTAAGAAATCGCTAATTTTGCGATTTCCTAATTTTCACTAGGAATGTGTGTCATACATATGAAATTGCGAAAATTTTGTCGCAAACACTGTCTTTTTGCGATTCGCAGCGTTTGCGACTAAATTTTGGTTTCATACATATGGCCCTTTGCAATCAGCTGTAATAGTTCTTTTTAATTTTTATTCCGTATTCAGTTGATAATTAGCTCCAACTGTAGTTACCTGCATTTCATTTTACAGCTTTTTACACAATTTATAAAAGATTTCCTAACAATCATCTACTTATCATGTAAAGCAATATCCCATGGATCCTTACCTAATTTTTGAAGGTCTGTAATTTGAGCTTCAGAATATTACAATCTTTGTTAACCAAACCGCAGCTAGCATGGTAGCACAAGTTTTTGCCATTGGTATTCACCATCTTCACTGTTCTAAGATAGTCCCAGCATACACACTGACTGTGGTGTCAGATCCTAAGTTTATTCCTATATCCAACCCATTCCAGAAACCTCCAAATGTTTGATAATGCATAATACATCTGAAGCTGTAAAGAAAAGAACAATAGGCCCAATGTACCAATGGATGTTGTGATTGACAAAAAGTATTACTGGCCTATACGCATTTTGTGACCCTGCCCAAACCGCAAATAGGAGGGCAAATTAAAGCCCCCCCCCCTCCTCTCAAATTAGGAGAGCAATGTATCTGTGGTTTGTAATCGTTGTTTAGGTCACAAACCATGGATGAGATATCAACACCCCAGTAGTGATGACATCTGATTTGCAATAAGGAAGCTGTCCCTATGGGACATCTGCCCTTTGAGATGACGGTTGCCTCATGGGGTGCATGGGACCTGTTAGACCTGGCACCTTGGCGTGAGTTTCCCTTCCACTTTTTGCTGATGTGCCTCATTGTGTTTTGTTGGTGTTAGCTGCTCAGGGCACTGTGGCACTGCTAATCAGTGCCACAGTGCAAGTGCTCCCTTTGAAAAGTGTATACATTGATTGGTGTCCATGATTGGTTCATTTGGTTTACTGTCAGCCCCTAGTAAAGTGCACCAGGAGTGCCAGGGCTTGTAAATACAAATGCTGCTGGTGGGCCTGCAGCACTGGTTATGCCACCCACAGAAGCGGCCTAGTAAAATGTGTCTAGGGTCTGCCACTGCAGACCCTGCGCGCGGTCTGGTACCGTCGCGCTGACTGTGCAAGTGCACCCACTTGCCAGTCCCTAAACCTTCCCTTAACTACATATTAGTCACCCCTCTGGTAGGCCCAAGGGCAGAGTGCATTGTAGGCATAAGGTAGGACATGCCCTGATGTGTGTGGCATGTCTTAATAGTGAATTACAGCCATTTTCGTTTTTCACTATTGAAGGCTACCTGCTCTCCATAGGCCAGAATGGGCTGCTGGAGTCACTACACGCTGTGACTCCAGTGGACTCATAGAGCATGGTAGAAAGTCATGTTTAGTATTCCTGAAATCAGAATAATAAAATACTTCTTTTAGTAAAGTTTATTTTAATATCCTGTGTTTGTAAATGCTACTTTTAGAAAGTTAGTATTTACTGACCTGGCCATTTCAGTCCGCCTCTGCTGTGTGTGTGTGTTCTGCCTAGCAACAGTAAGGAGCAGGGCTGGGGAATTCCAAGAGACAGGCTGGCTGCCAGGTGGTGGGTAGAGAGATTACACCAGGATGGGTGGGAGGAGTACACCTTTGACTCTGAATAGACCTGTGCCCTGCCACCACAAGCCGGCTCCGCCCCCTGTGGAGCGGCTGATGTCTCTGCCCTGCTGCTGAAAGGAAAGAGCAGAGTCACCACAACAAAGTGCTCCAAAACTGGACTGAGCCAGGCCCAGGCCCCCTGGCGCTAAAGAACAAAAGAATGGTGCTATAAAAGTAGGAGCCTGGCTCCTAAGAAATCAGATCCTGTTTACGCAACGACGAACCTCTGCCTGAAGGAGAAGGACCTGGAGAAGCTGAAGGAGGAATACTGTCTCTCTGCCTGAGAGACTGGCCTGCAGTGGGTGCCTGTCTGCTGGGAGGAGAGAAAAAGACTGAAAGGAAAGACTTTTGATTCAACTTGTGCTGAACTATCTCCAAGGGCTTGCTAGAGAACTTGCCTCCTGAACTGCGCCCCAGGAACATTGGGCGCTACCCCCCCCCCCTTGAAGGAGAAGAGACTGCCATGGGTGATTCTACACCGCTGACCCCGGAGAACCTTGTGCCTTAATCTCCCTGAGCAACGCGACATCTGCCGCTGGAGTAGCTGTGAGCATCGTGACGGCCCGCAAGCCTAAACAAAGTAAGCAACTGCCCCCTCAAGCCGTGCTCGCAAAGTAAGGAGGAGATCCCTGTGTCCAAGCATCGAGCCCTGCGACCCCCCGGGCGGCAGAAATCATCGTAAGGACCTTTGTGCACTGTTCGCCCCAACCGGGCGAAGCCGACAGCGCGCTGCGCTGAGATCTCGCCCCCAGGCTGCCCCCTCTGCTTCTGCCCTCGCTGGTGTGCTGGGAAGTCAAGGAGTGCCCCCACGAAGCATCGCTGTCCACGGAGGAGCCGGGACCGAGACACGACGCGGGACACTCGTGAGAGACATCTACAGACTGCCGCGGACATTTGCCCCCAAGGAAAAAGGTATTTGTGCCTTTGTGCGCTGAAATACGGCCCGTACTAACCTTCGTACGAGCCGTAACTGCCTCTCAACTACTTGTGCCTGGTTCGAACCGCACTTACATCAGGAGCGTCTGGTGTTTGAAGCCGTACCCGCCTTTAGAATCACCCAATCTGGTGCGCTAGTATGGCTCGTACTTGCTTGAATGCGGACCGTACTAACATCCCAAGTGCTTTGAGGACCTTGTGCTGTGCTTTAGACTCGTACTGCCAGCGTTCGGATCGTACCAGCGCTGCCGCCTGTGTACGGCGCATCTCCTTCTAGGTACGGACCGTACTGTATTAAAGAACCTTGCCGGTGCTCACGCGGGAAGCGTGGGACTTGGCAAGCGAAACTTGTTCGACGCGGACCAACGTGGGTACGGCCCGTATGGTTCGAGGCCGGTAGACGCGTACCTCACGCGAGAAGCCTGGGAAACGGCACGACAGGCTAGAAAAGCGGTACAACGCGTATCTGAAGCGCTATGAAGTGCGCAAACCCCCAAAGAACTTATTTTAAACAGAACTGTGCCATTTTGAAACCTGTGGACTACCCTTAAGCCTTTGCATGTAACTGGAACTTTAATTTACCAAGAGAACTGTATTTGTGCAACCTGCCTGCAAGAGATCTTATATATAAAGACTTATATTTTTTTGATAAATACAGCCTTGTGTCTTTGTGTGGTGGGGTGGTGATTATTGTGTGGGACAACTTGAACGCTTAACCTAATGTCCCCTGGAAATTTAGCCTGACTGCTCGCGCCACGTTACCTAGCGGGTGAGCAGGGGTTATTTTTAAAGAGGTGATCCTTTGCCCTGACTTAGAGGAAAGGGTCCCTGCTTGTCGCAAGTGCATACCTGCGCCAACCAGAGACCCCGGATTCTAACATTGGTGGCAGCGGTGACGATTTACGGATTTGCGTTCTTGGTGTCTGCGCAGTGATTACTAACCATTGCACAGTGGACAGTCCAGTAGCTTAACCCACAGAACTTTTAAAGTTTCAATTTTCACTTGCCAAGAAAAGAAGATCCCTTGCGTTTGAAGCCATGCCTGGCACCAACAGCATAGAGAAAACAGCGTCTGAAGCCTCAGAGGCTGGAGAATTGGAATGGGATGCGTCAGAGCTGGACAACTACACAAAAAACCAACTCAAGCACTTTTGCATGAAGTTCAAGGTTCCACATGTAGGATGCAGGAACAAGCTAGATCTCTACAAGGCGCTGAAAGCCTGGATGGAGTCAAGGAATGCAACTGATGAGATTGTGATAGTGGAACCAGCAGAGAGCATCCGCAGCTTTGGCAGAGACCTGTCACCAGGGGAGCTGGCAGACAGACAGGCCGCAAGAGAGCAAGAGGTCACTTTGGCAAAACTGAAATTAAGTGGTCAATTGGAGCAAGAGGTCACTTTGGCAAAACTGAAATTAAGTGGTCAACTGGAGCTAGAAAGCAAAAAGCTGGCTCTAGAAGAACAGAAAATGGCTCTTGAAGAAAAGAATATTCTGATGGAGCACGACGCAAGAATGAGGGAGCTGGCGATAAAAGAGAAAAGTTTGGACAACCCTCCCTCTGGTGGCAGCGCAATGCCGGTGCAGGTAGAGTCAAGGGTGTACATACCAAAAGATGTAGTTAAAGAGTTCTACAAGAATGATGACATAGGGCAATGATTCCGAGCCTATGAGATAGCCATGTCCTCCCACCGGGTCCCTGAGAAAGTTTGGGGAGCGGGGTTGTGGGGACGGTTCCTCAGTGAGGGGCGGGACACACTTTTAGATTTGCCCTTTGACATGCAGACTTCTTACCCCCACATGAAAGAAGCTTTAATGACCAGATATGGGCTAACTCCTGAATTGTATAGACAGAGGTTCAGGGGGTGCGCCAAGATTGCGGGGAGTACGTATGTGGAGTATGTGACCTTTTTCTGCAGAGCACTGGATGGCTGGGTGAAGGGTAGCAAAGTCGATGATTACCAAGGTCTCTTTGATTTAATTGCATGGGAGCACTTGTCGCTTAATTGTTTTCCTGAGCTACACCAACACCTGATAGATAGCAAGCTGACTAACCCTAGGAAGCTTGCAGAGGAGGCGGACCGCTGGGTCAGCACCAGGGTCCACAAGGGTCACGTGGGAGACTCTGCCAAGGGTGGGCAGGGTCCCCAGCAGAAGAGTGGGGGGGACAAGGGAAAACAGAAAGGGTTCCAAAAAGGCCCTCAAAGTAATCCCCAAGGGAACCAGCAGAAAGGTTCTCAGCCTCCCCCAACCCCGAAGCCAACCGGGGCCCCGACAGGTAAACCTGTTCCCAAGGGGCCCCCTCAATGTTATAAATGTGGTGATCTAGGTCACTTTGCCAGTGATTCCAAGTGTCGCCAGTATGTAAAACAGGCACCCACTGGTGCTCTACCGAAGCAAGTGGCTACAGTAGTCTTTGGGGAGGAGGTAGAATTCCCAGGTGGGTGGGACTCCGTCCAAATGACCTTAGTCTCGCTAGGAGACAGTAAGATGGTCCCAAACGCCGACTTGCCCTCTAACACTAAGAAATATGGGCAAGTGGTGACCATCAATGGTAGAAAGGTGGAGGCTCTTAGAGACACAGGAGCCAGCGTGACTGCAGTGCGGCAGCACCTGGTGTCTCAAGAGCAGGTCGTACCTCATGCCTATTGTCGGGTTGTCAATGCTGACAACACAGAGAGTCGTTGTCCAATGGCTCAAGTTCCCTTTGAGTGGAGGGGGTCTCTGGTACTCTGCAAGTCGCTGTGAGAACTGCCATGCCTGTAGACTGTCTCTTAGGTAAAGACTTGGAGAGCTCCCCTTTGGAAAAGGTGGAGAAGACAGCTCACCTGCGGATGGTGGGCTTACCTGATTGAGCGTGCGTGACCACCCGGTCGATGGCAGCCAGTAGGGGTGTTGAAGGGACCCTGGAGCCTGAGGGAGAGGGCGCAGGAGGCACGGGAAACCGGCTCCTAAAGTTCCCACGGCCCAGGAGGAAGCAGACCTTGAGGGGGATGCCCTGGAGCCTACCGGGGAACAGATAGCCCAACTGGGGGACCTGCCTGAGCTGACCCATTGGCAGCAAGAAGGAGGCCCCACCAGGGAGGAATTCTGCAGGGAGCAGAAAGAGTGCCCCTCTCTAGTGGGTATACGGCAGCAGGCTGCAGCCCAAGCCAATGGTGATCAGTCCGGTACTCACTTGATCCACTGGGAGAACAACCTCCTATACTCAGAGCCTAAGGTTGCTGAACCTGGGTCAGCCCGTGCGCTGGTGGTACCCCAGAAGTTCAGAGCCTTGCTACTGGGGCTGGCTCACGACATTCCGTTAGCAGGGCATTTGGGGCAGGAAAAGACCTTTGAGAGGCTTGTCACCCACTTTTATTGGCCTCAAATGCGCAGGAGTTCTGACACTCACTGCAGGACATGCCAGAATTGCCAGGCAAGTGGCAAGAGTGGAAGGAAGCTGAAAGCTCCACTCCAACCTTTCCCTGTGGTCAGTACCCCCTTCCAGTGAGTGGGGATTGACATTGTGGGGCCACTGGACCCCAAGACAGCCATGGGCAACAGGTTTATCCTGGTCTTGGTGGACCATGCCACCCGGTACCCTGAAGCCATCCCTCTGAGGACAGTGACGGCCCCCATGGTGGGACGGGCACTGATGGGAATTTTCTCACGAGTAGGATTCCCTCTAGAGGTGGTGTCCGAGAGGGGGACCAATTTCATATCGAAATATATGAAATCCCTTTGGCAAGAGTGTGGTGTGACATACAAGTTCACCACCCCTTACCATCCCCAAGGAAACGGGTTGGTTGAGCGATTCAACCGAACCCTAAAGGGCATGATTATGGGCCTTGAGGGACCCATGAGGCGTAAGTGGGACGTCCTCTTACCATGCCTTCTCTTTGCGTACCGTGAGGTGCCACAGAAGTCTCTGGAGTTCAGTCCCTTTGAGCTTCTGTATGGCCACCCTGTACGTGGACCTCTGAGTCTGGACAAGGAAGGCTGGGAGCAATCTCCCAGGAAACCTCCCCAGAATGTATACAGTTACATGCTGGCCTTCCGGAACCAGACTCGGCGTTTCAGGCAACTTGCTGAGGCAAACCTGGAAGCCAGCCAGCAGGAAATGAAGCGGTGGTACGACCAGAACGCCACTCTGGTTGAGCTTCAACCTGGTCAAAAAGTTTGGGTCCTGGCCCCGGTGGAGCCTTGTGCACTCCAGGACAAGTGGACAGGACCCTTTGAGATTGTGGAGCGCAAGAGTTCTGTCACCTACTTGGTGAACTTGCAGTCTCCTAGGAACACCTTAAGGGTCCTACATGTCAATCGCCTCAAGCCCCACTTGGAGAGTTCCGAAGTGGGCATGCTCTTGGCCACCGATGATGGGACGGAGGAGGAGTCTGAGCCTCTTCCTGACCTCTTGGTAGCCTCAGAGCAAGACGGGTCAGTGGATGGAGTTAACCTCTCACCCACCCTGACCCCTGAGCAACAGAATGACTGCCGCCAGCTGCTGGGGCAGTTTCCTGGCTTGTTCTCCCTGGTTCCTGGTATCACAGATTGGTGCGTCCATGATGTGGATACAGGAGACAGCTTAGCTGTGAAGCACAAAGCTTACAGGGTAACTGACAGGGTCAGAGCCTGCATCAAAGAGGAGGTCTCAAAGATGCTTGCTCTCGGGGTGGTTGAGTCCTCCAGCAGTCCTTGGGCCAGCCCAGTGGTCTTGGTCCCAAAGGCTGCAGCGCCGGGTGCCACACCTGAACTCCGGTTCTGGGTGGACTACCGAGGACTCAATTCAGTCACGAAGACTGACGCGCACCCCATCCCCAGAGCTGATGAGCTCATCGATCGGTTAGGGGCTGCACGGTACCTCAGCACGTTTGATTTAACGTCTGGGTACTGGCAGATCGCCTTGACTGATGGGGCAAAAGAGAGGTCTGCATTCTCCACACCAGATGGGCATTTCCAGTTCCGGGTTATGCCATTTGGGATGAAGAATGCCCCTGCCACCTTCCAGAGGTTGGTCAACCAGGTTTTGGCTGGACTGACCGAGTTCAGCGCAGCATACCTGGATGACATCGCAGTGTTCAGCGGCACATGGGAAGAACACCTGCAACATCTCTGGGAAGTGTTGATGGCACTGCGCAAGGCAGGCCTCACAATCAAGGCAAGCAAGTGTCAGATCGGGCAGGGGTCCGTGGTGTACTTGGGACACCAGGTGGTGAGCGGCCAGGTGGCGCCCCTACAACCCAAAATAGAAACCATCCTGGCTTGGGAGCACCCAAAGACCCAGACGGCGGTGAGGGCCTTTTTAGGACTCACTGGGTACTACAGGAGGTTTGTCAAGGGGTATGGCAGCATCGTTGCTCCCTTGACTGAGCTGACTTCGAAGAAGCAGCCCAGAAAAGTGATATGGACTGACACCTGTCAGAAGGCCTTTAACGCCCTGAAAACTGCCATGTGCACGGCGCTCGTGCTCTTGGCTCCTGACTTCTCCAAAGAATTCCTAGTGCAGACAGACGCATCAGAGCATGGTGTAGGGGCTGTTCTCTCACAGATGACTGAGGAGGGCTGGGACCAACCTGTAGCCTTCATAAGTAGGAGGTTACTTCCAGGGGAACAAAGGTGGAGTGCGATAGAGCAAGAAGCATTTGCTGTGGTCTGGGCGCTGAAGAAGCTGAGGCCCTACTTGTTTGGGACTCACTTCCGGGTTCAGACCGACCACAGGCCCCTCAGATGGTTGATGCAAATGAGGGGTGAGAACCCAAAACTGTTGAGGTGGTCCATCTCCCTACAGGGTATGGACTTTACGGTGGAGCATCGCCCTGGCACAGATCACGCCAATGCTGACGGTCTGTCCAGGTTTTTCCGCCTTAGTGAAGAGGAACTCCCTTGGGTAGGGTAGTCCCCCCCACATTTCGGTTGGAGGGGACACGTGTTAGACCTGGCACATTGGCGTGAGTTTCCCTTCCACTTTTTGCTGATGTGCCTCATTGTGTTTTGTTGGTGTTCGCTGCTCAGGGTACTGTGCCACTGCTAATCAGTGCCACAGTGCAAGTGCTCCCTTTGAAAAGTGTATACATTGATTGGTGTCCATGATTGGTTCATTTGGTTTACTGTCAGCCCCTAGTAAAGTGCACCAGGAGTGTCAGGGCTTGTAAATACAAATGCTGCTGGTGGGCCTGCAGCACTGGTTGTGCCACCAACAGAAGTGGCCTAGTAAAATGTGTCTAGCGTCTGCCTCTGCAGACCCTGCGCGCGGTCTGGTACCGTCGCGCTGACTGTGCAAGTGCACCCACTTGCCAGTCCCTAAACCTTCCCTTAACTACATATTAGTCACCCCTCTGGTAGGCCCAAGAGCAGGGTGCATTGTAGGCATAAGGTAGGACATGCCCTGATGTGTGTGGCATGTCTTAATAGTGAATTACAGCCATTTTCGTTTTTCACTATTGAAGGCTACCTGCTCTCCATAGGCCAGAATGGGCTGCTGGAGTCACTACACGCTGTGACCCCAGTGGACTCATAGAGCATGGTAGAAAGTCATGTTTAGTATGCCTGAACTCAGAATAATACAATACTTCTTTTAGTAAAGTTTATTTTAATATCCTGTGTTTGTAAATGCTACTTTTAGAAAGTTAGTATTTACTGACCTGGCCATTTCAGTCTGCCTTTGCTGTGTGTGTGTGTTCTGCCTAGCAACAGTAAGGAGCAGGGCTGGGGAATTCCAAGAGACAGGCTGGGTGCCAGGTGGTGGGTAGAGAGATTACACCAGGATGGGTGGGAGGAGTACACCTTTAACTCTGAATAGACCTGTGCCCTGCCACCACAAGCCGGCTCCCCCCCCTGTGGAGCGGCTGATGTCTCTGCCCTGCTGCTGAAAGGAAAGAGCAGAGTCACCACAACAAAGTGCTCCAAAACTGGACTGAGCCAGGCCCAGGCCCCCTGGCGCTAAAGAACAAAAGAATGGTGCTATAAAAGTAGGAGCCTGGCTCCTAAGAAATCAGATCCTGTTTACGCAACAACGAACATCTGCCCGAAGGAGAAGGACCTGGAGAAGCTGAAGGAGGAATACTGTCTATCTGCCTGAGAGACTGGCCTGCAGTGGGTGCCTGTCTGCTGGAAGGAGAGAAAAAGACTGAAAGGAAAGACTTTTGATTCAACTTTAGCTGAACTATCTCCAAGGGCTTGCTAGAGAACTTGCCTCCTGAACTGCGCCCCAAGAACATTGGGCGCTACCCCCCCCTTGAAGGAGAAGAGACTGCCGTGGGTGATTCTACACCGCTGACCCCAGAGAACCTTGTGCCTTAATCTCCCTGAGCAACGCGACCTCTGCCGCTGGAGTAGCTGTGAGCATCGTGACGGCCCGCAAGCCTAAACAAAGTGAGCAACTGCCCCCTTTAGCCGTGCTCGCAAAGTAAGGAGGAGATCCCTGTGTCCAAGCATCGAGCCCTGCGACTCCCCGGGCCGCAGAAATCATCGTAAGGACCTGTGTGCACTGTTCGCCCCAACCGGACGAAGCCGACAGCGCACTGCGCTGAGATCTCGCCCCCAGGCTGCCCCCTCTGCTTCTGCCCTCGCTGGTGTGCTGGGAAGTCGAGGAGTGCCCCCACGAAGCATCGCTGTCCACGGAGGAGCCGTGACCGAGACGCGACGCGGGACACTCGTGAGAGACGTCTACAGACTGCCGCGGACATTTGCCCCCAAGGAAAAAGGTATTTGTGGCTTTGCGCGCTGAAATATGGCCCGTACTAACCTTCGTACGAGCCGTAACTGCCTCTCAACTACTTGTGCCTGGTTCGAACCGCACTTACATCAGGAGCGTCTGGTGTTTGAAGCCATACCCGCCTTTAGAATCACCCAGTCTGGTGCGCTAGTACGGCTCGTACTTGCTTGTATGCGGACCGTACTGACATCCCAAGTGCTTTGAGGACCTTGTGCTGTGCTTTTGACTCGTACTGCCAGCGTTCGGATTGTACCAGCGCTGCCGCCTGTGTACGGCGCGTCTCCTTCCAGGTACGGACCGTACTGTATTGAAGAACCTTGCCGGTGCTCACGCGGGAAGTGTGGGACTTGGCAAGCGAAACTTGTTCGACGCGGACCAACGTGGGTACGGCCCGTATGGTTCGAGGCCGGTAGACGCGTATCTCACGCGAGAAGCGTGGGAAACGGCACGACGGGCTAGAAAAGCGATACAACGCGTATCTGAAGCGCTACGAAGCGCGCAAACCCCCCAAAGAACTTATTTTAAACAGAACTGTGCCATTTTGAAACCTGTGGACTGCCCTTAAGCCTTTACAAGTAACTGGAACTTTAATTTACCAAGAGAACTGTATTTGTGCAACCTGCCTGCAAAAGATCTTATATATAAAGACTTCTATTTTTTTGATAAATACAGCCTTGTGTCTTTGTGTGGTGGGGTGGTGATTATTGTGTGGGACAACTTGAACGCTTAACCTAATGCCCTCTGGAAATTTAGCCTGACTGCTCGCGCCACGTTACCTAGAGGGTGAGCAGGGGTTATTTTTAAAGAGGTGATCCTTTGCCCTGACTTAGAGGAAAGGGTCCCTGCTTGTCGCAAGTGCATACCTGCGCCAACCAGAGACCCTGGATTCTAACAGGACCCTTCAGTATGTTTTGTTTGGGAATGCTGGGACAAGGGTTTGGTGCTCCTTGCAGCCTCAATCCTTACATTTGCAGCCAATCATAGGAGGTCACAGATTGCGCCCTCTTAGTAACATTTTATCAGGCAGGTTGTTTTATGACCCCCTGTGAATGTTCAATTTACAATGTGACTGATTCTTACATAGGTAGCATTGCACATTTCATTCCTATTTGCAAACAAATTGGTGTTCAAATTTCAAAACTCTTGTTTAGAAATGATAATAGTGTATTAAACACCATGACTGTTACTGCCTGCTGCCCTGCTTCCATGCCATAGGTGAGAAGTCTAGTGAACAGAGTATCCCTTACTTAGACTGCCAAATGAATCTATGAGATCATTTAAATCTAGTGAGTAGAGGTAAGTAGGGCCCAATTCACAGAACTAACTTAAGACAAAATCCTAAACTTACTACCATTTTGGTATTCATAGAAAGAAGGCACTTACTCATTTTGGTATTAACATAAGGCACTTAGTCATTTCGGTATTCACAGACGTTAGGAGTCCTAAATGCCTTCTGTGAATACCGAAAGTTTTAAAGTTAGCATTTTTCTCAGTCTAGGAGTAGTAAAGTCAGGACTCCTAAACTGAGAAAAATCCTAACTTTAAGACTTTCAGTATTCACAGAAGGCATTTAGGAGTTCTAAAGTTAGGAGCCCTAACTTTGCTACTCCTAAACTGAGAAAAATCCTAACTTTAAGACGTTAGGTATTCACAGAAGGCATTCAGGAGTCTTTAAGTTAGGAGTCCTAACTTTACTACTCCTATACTGAGAAAAATCCTAACTTTAAGACTTTCGGTATTCACAGAAGGCATTTAGGAGTCCTAAAGTTAGGACTCCTAACTTCTGTGAATACCAAAATGAGTAAGTGACTTCTGTGAATACCAAAATGAGTAAGTGCCTTCTGTGAATACCAAAAGGGTAGTAAGTTTAGGATTTTGTCTTAAGTTAGTTCTGTGAATCGGGTCCGTAGTAATTTTCTGTTTTCAAGCCAATGATAACATCTTTGGTTAATCCAGCATGACATTCTACCACTGTATAATTAAGAGCATTATTTGCTCATGTGGCATGCAGGTAAGGTAAAATGAGGAGGGCAAACACTGGGAAATAGCCCATTCACAATACATAAATTGTCCTAATGCTTTAATTATTCATGAGCAAACATTCTCTCGGATACAGCAGCAAATATTTAACTGTTATACTTTCTTCAAATGATTTAACACTGTCTTCTGAGGATACCTGGCTACGAATGCACGGCTCCCTTTCAAACTTAGCGCCCATCTCTAATGTATTCATATTGTTAATAAGTGTTTTTCCAATATGATTGGAGATGAGCACAATTCTAGTCGACTCATTCTGAGGGCCTTCATTAGCTAAACAAATCTCAAACTAAAATCACCCAGGCCAATTAAATGTGTAAAACTTAGTAAAGTAACACAGTTGACAACTTCTTGAGCTCCTTCAGAATGATATTATAAACATTAGATTATCATTAATTCATTTCCTATATTTCCCATCTGTTCCTGGGCTTTTATTAGATAACTGCAGTATACACTGATCATCCATAAGGAGACTATTTTGTGGATTTAAAATGCTGAGCCTAATGCTTTTAGTAGTGCATTCTGTTTATCAAGTTGTGCTGGGTCATTTAGTAGATGTTTATTATTAGTAATAGTCTTAAACTATTCTTGGTACCTGCATACACTAAAGCACTTGTCCCTTCACAAGCAGAGTCACCATTTGTTATATGTTGAAGCACTGATTGTACCTATGAATGCCTGTGTCACAGTTATAATAAATGTCAGGGCTACTGCAACATTGACCTCTAATTTTTGCATTTGAATTTAGCTGAGCATGATTGTCAAAATAGCCATTACAATGAATGTCCGCTTGAAAAGACTCACTGCTCGGAGCTCGCTTAATTTAGATGAAGGTTTCCTCATCTGGAATAATCAGGATTTCACGTAGTCATTATTTGTTGGGTTAATTATTAACTACTAATTTGCACATTGTATATATGTCATATATAAAGAGTGACTTTCACTTTGTAATTGATTGTAGTTAGAATGTGTTCAAGGTAAGACAGCCATAGCCAATTTAGGCCGCGGTTTTACCACTCAAGCCAACAGTGAAAATGCACTTTAGCTGCTGTGATTCTGCCTCCCTTTCTGCTCATTTCAGGAGCCAAGCTCCAAGCAGCAGCAGTTTGCACTAATTAATTATTTCAATTGTCTTATTTCTGCAAGAACGCATTATCAGAATGGGTTTCATATAGAGTGAGTACTGATTTTCCACACCTGTGCCTGGAAAAGCTGACTGCGATGTTCCATCCTATTACGAGATATCTCTTGAAGGTCATGCAGCTCAACACTTCCATTGTGCCATGTCTGTAAAGAAGACTGCAAGCACATTATCACTAATGCTGAAGTCTGATGGATACCTTTCTTTTGGCACTGTTTAGAATCTTGTGCTTTAATTGTGCACTGCTAGATGCCCTCTCCACTTGCTTGAGAATATATATTTCTTTCTACGCTTTCAAGACTTTGATTCTGCTTAAATAGTTATACACTTGAGCAAATGCTTTCATTTACTTGATGAAATCTTGATTTGATTTTGTCTCTACAGTGCTTATTTGCTGATACCTTCTGCTACAATTTACCTCATTCACTTTGTCACTTAGCTTAGCATGATGGGGATTTTTTTCTTCAGGGGAAAATAAAACTTACTTGAAATAAGACAAATTTAAATAGTCTGTTTGTGAATTTGCTACATTTGAATCACTTTGAATTAAACTGACATCACTGTTTGTTGATTTATCGATGATTTATTATTTATGACTAATTTGAATGTTTTGAGTTTGCAGCTTGGCAAATCTGTTCAAAAACCTTTTTACTTCTCTCTGTCATCCTTGTGGGGCCAAATGTGTTTCACTGTATTGAAGCATTGCTAATGTGTTAATGTTAAGCCTCAGTTCGAGACAAAGGTCCATCCACTTGAGTGCACCTTGTACACTAAATTTGTACTAATGATCTGAAGGGTGAAAACCCCATCCCACATTCCTACACACTCACTATTGAACTAGAGTGTACCTTACTTTTTAAAGGATATTTACCCTTATTGTTATGTGCCTTTCTTTTTTTATGAGGTTTAAAATCAGGCTGACCAGTCACATGGTAGTCAAGCTCCCTTTCTCCTTCAGCTTTACCACTTGTATACTGTCTTTGTGGCTGGATTGAGGAATGTATACTTCCTTTCTTTAGCAAATGCTTCATCTTATTCACATCTAGTCTACAATATAAAATGGGAGGATTTATAGCAGATGCTTCTGTAGTACTTACAGTATATCCATTAATCAAAAGATGTATTTGTTCTAAAGGTACCCTCTCCATCTCTCGGAGTATTATTGAAGTCCAGATCATCACTAGGTTAACCTGCTGAGTCCATAGCATTCCCCATTTCAGTTGATTCCCTGAATTTATAAATCCTAATGAAAGGTTACCATTGCCAACAACATCCAGTGTAATGTGATTATCCTGCCCTCTGATTACAGCTCCAAGCTTGAACTTCATAGAATGTTCAGCTGAAAAGTTGCCATAGGCTATCTATAGCTTTGCTTAGCAAGCTCATATTTTGTATATTATTTTAACGATCCCAGTCAAATAAGCATTTGCTTTAGCTATTTGAGAAGTGTAAGTTCTTAATAATTTTGGATGTATGCCATCTCAAAACTGTCCCAAAAAGAGTATCACTAAACTGTTGAAAAAATTAATTCTCCATCACTATGGTCATCTATTGTATTATATTCCGAATCATGTGAAATTGTATTTTCTCATCATTACTGCTGGACCACTCAGTCTTAGGGTGGTCTGCATCCAAACATTTTGCCACTCCTCATCCATTTCTGCTGCACTTATTTTTGTTCGCCTTAGTTGTCTGCACTTTACTATTGCTAACCCATGCTAAAGTGCTTGTGCTCAATCCCTAAAACATAGTGACAGTGCCTTATACCCAATTGGCATATTTGATCTACTTATAATTCTGGTATAGAGCGGTATACTATATACCAATGGCCTATAACTTAAATGCTAACTTTGGGCGTGCCACACTTATTGTGCCACCCACTTAAGTATCACCTTAAACTATGTCCCAGATCTGTAATTGAAGCCTGATTGCAGCATAAACTGACATGTCAGCTTTGCATTTAAACCCCTTTTCCAAGCCATAAACTCCCTTTTTATTACATATAACTGAACCCTAAGGTAGACCCTAGGTAGCACTTTGGGCAGGGTGATGTGTAATTAGAAGGTTGGACATGTAGGTCTAAATTTGACATGTTCTGGTGGTAAAAAAACTCCTACATTTGTTAGGATAACATTGGGATTCCTTATTTCATTGAACAAGCTATAATTTCCAACTGGGAGCAAGTAGTTATATCATGCTTGGTGTCTTTGGAATTGTGCTATTGTGCTTAAAAGCACTATTGTATGATAAAGTCATATATTTAATTTTTTTTTTTAATGCCACTATTAGAAAGTTGCAATTTTTATGCCTTTAGTCCTTTTGTGCCTGTAGCCTTGCCTATCCCACATGACTGAGTGTTACTGACAGACTTTGTGAATTACTCCCAGTCATCACACAACAGAGAGACAGCTGTGCCTGATTGGGTCCTCTAATGGTAGGATGGGGGTAGCAGAGCTGAGCACTGTCCCACTTGAAACTGAATAGCCCAAGTTCTGCCTTCTCACAAATGGCCTAACAATCTTACTTTGTCACTGCAGCCATCTTGGAGCCAGGGCAAGGGAGTCAGGAAATTATGTATCCTTCAAAGACACTAACTAGAAGCTTTTCTCATCTTCCAGAACTAAAGCATCAGGGTATAAAAGCCGGCACCAGCTCCTCAGCGCACTTCTGGACCTGTGGATACTCTGACAGGAAGAAAGACTGCTGGGCTGCTGGAAGGACGGTTGGACTGCTGCTCTGAAGGACTGCTGCCCTACTGGATTGTAGCCCTGTTGCCCTGCTGCTCTGCTACCATCTGCCTCGTCACAAGGACTGAATCTTCAACTGCCCCAGGACCTTCAGAGTGACTCATAAGCGCTATTTTGTTTGCCTCCTGTTCAGAGCCACAGGGATGCCAAAGGCTTCCTCCATCTTAAACCCACACTTGGACCCAGCCTGATTGAGTCTTGACCCTACATCTCGTACATCTCCAGTCCTGGTTCTTTGGAAGTGATGCTAAAGGTGCTTAGATAGCCAAAATTAAAAAGCGGTGACTTAAAAATGTTGGTAGAAAAACTGCTCTGAGAACAAGGAGGAGACAGGGACCAATCCGCTTGCATTTCAGCTTTATTGCCGGTCAAATTGACTTTGCGGCTTCTCTCACTACATTCTTCTCCACAGCAGTAAATCCTTTTCAGTGGTCCTTCATCAAAGGGGTATTTGACCTAGTGTGTTCCGCTACAGCCCTCTTCCTTGTCCCGCTTATGATTTTCAACATTTCAGAGATCAAGCCTGAATGTGGAAATTTTCATTGTGACTTTGATCCAAGTCTATCTGATGACGACGATCCCTCTTCGGATACCTCCTTTAGCCTTGCCCAGCTGAACTTCTCCGAAACTTTTTAGCAGAAATATTTCTAAGTCCAAAGTTAAGCACTGGCTAGGCCCAATCCACTTCTTGTATCCAAACTGCTCTCCATCTCAGTCAGCCCTATTTTTTTACTTTGACCAGGACTCGCGCGCCTAGATGTCAGTTTTTGACGCATTTATCTTTTAAGTGCTAGTTTTTAGGGAATAAAAAAGAAATTCATAAATCTGGTTGTACTTATTGGATTTTTGTCATTTCAGTGTCAACACATTTATTCAAATGTACTCTTTAAAAAAAAAAAATTCTTGTGTTGCGTTTTTACTTCAACACTGTTTGTGTGCTGCATAAATACTTTACACATTTCCTCTAAATTAAGCCTGGCTTCTTTTTGTGGCAGGCTATCTAGGTTAATTTGGTGACTTTTGGTGTTTTACCCTGCAAGGGATTGTGGCTGTTGCTTAACCAGGGCTTACACCCCAGTCAACTAACAACCCAGGTTCTAACACTTACGAAGTTTGTCTCATACAAAAAACTAGAGAAATTCAATAGGCAGAAGCTCTGTGCCAGAGCCCGAAGCCTGTCAACACATTAGTGATGCACTTGACGCACTTCACTAGCTTGCACTTCATATCTGCACTAGGGGAAATGAAGGGCGTGTTGGTGTGGAATGGTGAGCAGGTTGTCAATGAAGCTGGTGCATGTGGTGGAACTCAACAGAGATGTCAAACTACTCCCTTGCTCACTCTAACATAAGTGAAAGATAAAGTGACTCAGCAAAGCAAAACACAAAGCGCCAAATGAAAATACAGTGACCGGTGCACTCTCTTGTTATCTCACAGTTACTCTACTCATTTATGAATATTCACACCAGCACTGGGACTAATGAAAGGGTGATGGGCATGAGCAGGTGTTTAAACAGCCAGTCAGACACGTGGGTGTGATTGAAACCTGCAAGGATGCCACACTGTTTCCAATGACTCCATACAGAAAAGTAAAGTTTTTTGATCAACAATATGTAAAGTGTATGTTTCTGTTTTAGTTATTCTACTCACACTTAGTTACGAAAATCTATGTTATCCACAAATAATATATATTTTTTATTGCAGTAGTCTTCTTATTGTTTTTTAAATTATTTTAGCTATATTTACTAAGTACATTCTTTATAAAGTAATATACTAGTCTTACATTTGAAATACAATTGTGTCAACAAATAAATAAACAGGCTAAGCTAATGAATACGTTACGGATGAATTTAAAAGATTCATATAGTTAAAATGAATATATCAATAAAATGGTGATTTAAATTAAATGTAATTATATTGTTTATGTACAGTAAGATTAGTAATTGAGTTAGGTTGATGACAAAATGTAAAATAAAATCGATAAAAGTTATTTAAATATATGAAAAGGTTAGATTTAGGGTTAGGATAAATATAAATATTTAATTAAAGCTGTATTATTTACAAATAAAGAATTGTTAATTTAAATGGTATCATGGATTAGGGCTATGAAATGCACAATTATACTAATTAAATTAAATAACATGAAGTACAATACCAAAAGATAAAAGATGCAATTAAGAAAAACCGAATAACTAACATTAACAATAAAATACATTTGACATGTCAAGATACTTGAAGGCTAGATTTAGTACGTGGAGGTATTGGTAAAAATATAATAAACTCACCTGTATGAAATAGTGGGCTGTTAATGTAGTGGTAGTCAATTTAGTGGTTGCTGATGAGTGACACACAATTGGCACAGCTCAATGTTGAAGCGTTTTTCATGTTCCATAATCAATATTCAATTAATAAAACCACAATTCTCGGGTTGTTTTGGTATATTGTTACAATTCCACCCTAAGACTTCAAGACTGGGGAAAGGAGATGACAACACTGAATAACTTCCATTTTGTTTTTCCATTGTAACTCTCAAGAGGGAAACATAATGTCAGTGATCACATCATCTCTATCAAAATTGTAGAATTTCCACTACCGAATTCACAGTGAGCACACAAAGAAGGCAGATGTCACAGCGCAGACAGGTAGGCAGTGTTCCCTTCAGGCCATGTGGGCTAAGATTTTTTTTAAAGCAAAATAAACTTTGAGTAGAGCCTAACACAAAATAGGAATATATTTGTTAAGTAATTACTAGGGTGTATCATAAATTCATATAAATACATTAACAACATACAATGACAAAATTATCCAGTTTGGGGAGCAACATTTTTAATAGTTTAAAAGTTAAATAGTTAAAATGTTTACGAGTAAACCGTCGAGCAATCCAGAACAGCTTAAAGAGAAAAGACTAGCATTTAGATACATAAGGGTCCATTAGGATGTAGGGCGATGGGACCACAGCGGCGCTGGCGGTGTGGAAAAATGCCTTTTTCCACCCGCCAGCAGCGGACATCATGCCCGCCATATTAGTATGGTCAAACATAGGCCAATTTCCGACCGCCGCGGTGCGACGCGCACTGCCATCAAAGTGCGCCCGCCACCGCGGCGGTGGGAGCCAATGGAGACCCTCCAACATGCGGAATGATGTCCGCCCCGCTCCACAAATTAGGATGACTCAAGCAAGCAGACGCACCGCAGCGGAGACACCGCCCAACCAGAGACGGCGGAAACTCGAAAGTGGAGCGCGAAACCAGAGTACCGGTCACGACCGCCATGGAACCAGCTCTACACGTCTTTCCGGTTATTTACCTGTTACATCACCAGGAATTAATGGACCGCCGTGGACGACGCCGCAGGTACGCAATAACACAACACACAACCCACGGCCTGACACAGGGTCCACATCCACATCAGACACCCTAGGGGGGACAGGGACACATCCACAAGGGCACCCACACATCAAACACCTGCCATAAAGTCACCCCGCTGCATCCTGGACACACAGCTACCGCCATCATGAAGCAATGTCGTGGTCACGTCACTGCAGCGGCAAACACAAGCAAATACATGCGCACAATGCCAGGCATGGGCAGGGCACAAAGACCACAGGGCCACACCCACTCCCACCACACACTAGCACACCCCATGAAGGCACATGCCATGTGCCCCCGCTGTGCACCCCATGCACAGCAACAAGCCAGGGCAATACATACCCTGCACCACACAACAAACAATCATGGAGACACACAATGCAGGAGTGGCTGCACAGGAACACACAACACACAGCACATTAGCACAGGGCCAGGGAAACACACACAACACCACACTCAGGGAAAAAGCAATGAGGACAGGCAACAAATGAACACACACAAGGAATCAACATCCAAATGGACACACAGCCTGCACAGTCACACATACATATCACAGACTGACAAACACACACATACACACCCCACATGCCATCAACAATGGAGCACAACAAATAGGGAAACCAAAGTGGGCTGCAAACACATGGAAGGCCATGGAGACACACAGCAAGCATGTGTACATCACATCAACACAGGAACAGAGCACAACACCCTAACACCATCAAAGCACACATGGCTGGCACAGTCAGTGTAATCAAACCACAGACAGCTCAGTGCAACAACACAGGGAGACAGCAAGGCAAACCATGTATAGGCACAAGGATGAAAGGATGAAAGGAAGGCCCTGAAGTCAAACTGGGAACAGCCACACATCCATACACCTACTTCACAGGAGTACACCAGCAGCACTACACACAGGGACCATCTACACACCTCTGGACTGACAAACACCAGTAAGAATCTACACACATACCCCCCTCAAACCAGCAGCACACAACACCAGTGCCAAACACACTGAAGTCTGGCAATACTGACAGGAAATACACACACAAACAACCATACACCCTGGGCTCAGCCACAAACATCACACACACACACACACACGCACACACACACACACACACACACACACACACACACACACACACACACACACACACACACACACACACACACACACACACACACACACACACACACACACACACACACACACACACACACACACACACACACACACACACACACACACACACACACACACACACACACACCCTCCCCCCCCCCCCCGCTGCCTTTTGGCTAGGTTTGTGCTATACAAAGAAACATTTACTAACACAGACATATAGCACGCACATACACACACACATATATATACACAGAGACATAGACCACAGTAGTCCCCCACCTGAGTAGCAGATGAGGTGTCAGCAAGCAGCACATGTCTTTCAGAATGTTTTTATTACAACCTGGGGGGAATTCATATGGGCTCATTGGGAGTATGCCATGGAGTGCTGAGAACAAAAAATTAGCTAGCATTTGCTCCAAGAATTTTCAGTTCTATTAAGGACACGGAGGCAAGGATTATGCTTTCTCTTTCTATTTATTGCCACTCACAGCAGCCAATGAAAACATTTTTTATTATGTAAACAAACTACATTTCCCATGATGCATATATTAGACATCACATCCTGAAAGACCCTATAAGAGCCGCCATAACCGGAAATCATCCTCTTTCTTTGTTCGAACAGTAGAAGTCCAATAACAATAACTTAAGTCCAAATAACATTCTCCAACGTGGAAGAACTGAACCAACTGGAAAGTAACGTTTTTTTAACCAGAAGTACTCTTAATCCATCTTCTTCTCAGAACCTGAAAGGAATGAAAACACAGGAAGACCCGTAACTTCTGCTTAAACAGAATATAAACACATACGGGTTGGTAAACATTACAATTTCTGTAATATAACCGGGTGGGATAATCCTCGCCTCCGTGTCCTTAATCGAATTGAAAATTCTTGGGGCGAATGCTAGCTAATTTTTAATTCTATTACAGGACCGGAGGTTTCTGATTATGCTAGCTTAACGTTTATCAAAAACAACTGAGGCTATATCATCCACCGGTTTATAATAAAACTGTTTAAAAGTAGAGTCAGAAGACCAGTCAGCAGACCGCATTATATCCCGAACGGTAGACCCCAACATAAAAGTTTTGGAGGCCATAGCTCCATGCACAGAATGCGCTCCATACACTTGGGTATCAATACCCGCCTCTTTCATGATATATTTTAACTATCTGGCTATAGTAGCCGCAGAGACTGGTTTGTAAGGCTTCTGCAGAGCAATTAACAATTGAACCACACCATCAGGTCGTAAAGATCATGGACATGGGGGGGTGTGGCTATGGCGCGTTACGGAATGGCTGCCTGGTGAGGGAGTTCCATAGGCCAGGCTCAAATATCCGGCAGATACCACCGTTCAAGAGCTCCTGCACCAGTAAAACTGGAAATACAGACTGGTGAACGCATCGGGCATATTCAGCGGCATTCTCGTCTCCCTTGGCCAGCGGGAACCTGACGATCTGAGCGGTGACGCAGTGGCGAGGCCCGCGAGGAAATGGCGGCCGTGCTGTGTGCTGAGTTGGAGTGTTGAGCCTTGAAGAGCTGTGTGGACGGGGTGGCGCGTCCTGGTGGCTTGGAGTGCGGCTCCTGTTAATATCGGTCCGGACCGCTGACTTGAACTGTAATGCTGGCAGCGGATCCGGAGGGCGCCGGGAGCTGAGGCGCTGGGTGCTGAATGAGTGCATCGGCGGACTGACATCACCAGCACAGCGGAGCGGCTGTGCCTTGAGGCCTGCAGGGAGACCCCGATACTGGCTGGAGTGGTGCCCACCTCGGAGGCCTGCGGTGGTGAGGTGAGTGAGGCAGGGGTCGCTTGGTGCATCGGGTCTGGGCGGGACTGCGCAACGGGGCCTGGGCGACCTCGGGCAACTGCCCTTGTGGGGCCCGGGCCTGCTGGCGCTCGCTGACTGGGCCTGGCGGGATACAGGGGCGCGTCTACTCTGCCGCCAGAGGGGTAGACAGCCTGATCGCTTTGCCACGGAAGTGGGGGTGCTGGTGGGTGGACCTTAGGGGACGTCTGGTCTGCTTTGTCGAGCTGGAGTTGCCTGAGGTCCTGCTGGTACCTCCGCCCTGGGCAGGGGGTTGGTGCTGGGCCCTGCGAGCTGGGTCTCTTGGGGCTGCTGGGCTGGCGCGCTGCCGGACTTAGTCTCTGGGCTATCGATAGAGGGCTGACACTTTGGCGGCTGAACGTCCCCGTGGCACGCATGCTGTGGCGAGCCACTAGACAATATTGGATCATGCGCTGCGATGTGGGCAGGAGAGCGTTGGGATCTGCAGTGGGAGCGACACAGTATTGCCCTGTGGCGCTGCTCCTGGACTGAATTGGCTCTGAGGTGGGCTGGAAGTGCGGGTTTGCCTCACAACTGAACGATCTGCGCCATGGGAGCTGGCACGTAGATAACCGGCGCATAGTTCACCAGCTTGTTGTCCAGACACTGGGGCTGTGTGCTTGGGGGTCTGGTTGGATCCACTGGGGCGCACAAGAGCACAATCTGCCTGAAGACGGCCCATACGCTGATCACGATCCTGGTCTGATAGTGGGGCTCCACGCTCCTGCGGATTGGGTGAGGAGGCAACAGCGTGCGGTTGGTGATTGTGCGGGCACTAGAAAGCTCTGACTCCATGGGAAAACCTGACCCCAAACAGTCAAAACTTCCTTTTGAAAGCAAGCGCAACACACGCCCAACGGAAACCATGACAGAGCTGCGACACAGGGTGCATCGGAAACCGCGGAGAGTCCGGAGGACGACACAAGAACTATACTCTGGAGTTGCGCTCAGGCTTGAAAACCATTGCCAGTTTAGATGTGGTAAAGAAGAAGGTGGATGCACTTGAAACCAGGCTCGATGTTCTGGAGAATAGATTATCGGATACACAAGATTCTCAGGCTAAATCGCGGACTCAGATACTGCATATGGAAAAAGTGCTTGAAGTCATAAAGGCAAAGAACGAAGATTTAGAAGCGCTTTCCCGCAGGAACAGCCTTCGTATAATTGGCCTGCCGGAATCTACAGCAATATCTAAAATGGAGCCTTTGATTGACAATCTATTGTGCGAACTTTCATAATAGTGGAGAGAGCGCACCGGTCTCTTGGACCCAGGCCCAAACCGGGTGCGCCGCCGCGCCCAATCATTGCACGCCTTCTAAATTATGCGGACAGAGATGCCATACTATGTGAGGCCACAGCCAAGAATCCTATCAATCACAAGGGAAATAACCTGTCCTTTTTTCCAGATTACACTCCGGCTGTACAGGCGGCCCACAGAGAATTTGTGCCAGCGAAAAAGATTCTGCAGTCTGTCTCTGTCCCATATGCCATGCTATAGCCTGCTAAATTAAGAATGATGCATGACGGGCAATCACACTTCTTTACAGACTCTAAGTGAGCCTTGAAGTTCACAAACCACATCTGTTCTAATAGACCTCGCCAGGGTGGCTCAAAAAGTCCGACAGGACCGCTGGATCTAGAGGATGCGGACCACTAATTGATGTTATTACTAAAGTATGGATCTGGTAGCCAATAGGGCTGTTTCTTGAGATATATTTAGTACAGGTTCAGTTAAGATGCCGATATAGTATTATGCGTTATTGTACAATGTTATAATATTGTTGAGTGCCGGGGGTCCCTGATGTAGTTCTTGTTCATGCTGTTTGGTGCAACTGTGCGACCTACTGCTGCAGCCTGGCCACCTCGCCGCAAGGTGGGTGTTTGCTGCCGTTCCTTCCCCCCAGCGGGTGATCCCCTATTAAATAGTCCTTCTCCTGGAGGATTGGGTACATAGTAGGGAGGGAGGGGGAAGTCAGTCTCGACCTAATTGGGAGGTTGGAGTGGGAGGGGGGAGGACAGTTGGGTGGATTTGGTTTTGTGTTGCTTTATTTTTTGATTAATGTGTCATTATTGTCTACATTGGGAGATTGCGGTTACTATAGGACCGGATTATGTACTCTTGCTGCAAAAAACTTTATATGTCGAGTTAATATTCTGTATCACCTGAAGGATGCTAGAAAGGGTCAGGGGTGAAAGCTATAGGTTGTTAACTTGGAACGTTAGAGGGCTGAACTCCCCCCCAAAAAATTTGTCAAGTGTTTGCTTATTTGACCCGCCATGGTACGCACATTGCACTATTACAGGAAACGCATCTGACTAAATATACGGAGCTTAATATTGCACTTAAATGGTCCGGATACAGGTTGGCCTCCTCTTACTCCTCCTACGCTAGAGGGGTACTCCTCCTGGTCAGACGAGGAATTGCGTTTATACCATTTCGTACATATATAGACGAAGAGGGGTGCTGTGCAAAGGTTCAGGGTAAACTGGGGAATTCCATCGTAACCATAATCAACATCTATGGCCCTATTGCAGACGAACCAGAGTGCTTTTTGAGGATGTATACCAAACTAAGAGAATGGCCCGAGACTACCATTGTATGGGGGGGGGAGACCTCAACACATACTTGGAACCTGACTTAGATAAATCTAACCCACTGACAAACCGCACCCCTAGAGTGGCTCAAAGTGTTCATAATGCCATATTGGAATTTGGATTGGTCGATGTCTGAAGAGTGCGTAATGGCTCTGTTAGAGAGGGTACACATGCTACGCCAGCGTACAATAGCTGGTCTAGGCTAGATTACTGGCTGCTGGGGTGGGGGACGCGGTTGACTAGGTGACAGCGGTCGCTAACCTCCCACGCACATTGTCAGGTCATTACCCTGTAAGGCTGGATATCACAATCCTAACGGCAATACATCACCCTTTCGCATGGTTGCTGCGCTCAGAGGCTTTATTAGACCCCCTATATGAAGCTACTGTTCGAATGGCCATAGAACAATATTTCGAACTCAACAGTGCCTCTATATTATGGGAGGCCTTCAAGGTGACAATTAGGGGAGTGTGCATTGGCACGACTGCCGGCATACTGAAGGACCTCAGAGCCCAACTTGCCAAAATAGAGACCACGCTTCAAACTCTAGAACGCAGTTACACCGCTGCCCCATCGGCTGACACCCTATCCTGCATACACGAACATGACGCTCTTGCAGAGTCCGAGATACGATATATCTCGCGCAGACATACGGCACGTAAATACGGAGAAGGGGGAAGACCGGGTCGCAATCTTGCCAATAAAATCAGGAACCGTGCGGACTAACCGCACATAGATAAGATAACAGACTCTCAAGGGGGGGAATACTATAACCCGCTTGAAATAACTGAGCAATTCCGTGAATTCTATGCTAACCTCTACACTTCTAGGGGAGGGGCTGAATCTCCTGAGATGGAGGAATATCTGGAGGATGTAGCTTGAGCTTGGTTGTCAGATGCCCACAGGGAATATTTGAGTCAGCCAATAGATGCTGAGGATATAAAAGATGCGATCAATGCCCTACCAAACCCGATGGCCTCACCATTGAATGTTATAAACGCCTATGCTGACCTACTCACCCCTTATCTGCTGGAGGTGTATGCCGAGGCGCACAAATCTGGAACTTTGCCCCCTTCACTTCGTCAGGCATTGATTATTACGCTGCTTAAAAAGGATAAGCCTCCCGATCAATGTGACTCGTACAGGCCACTATCTTTGATCAATATAGACGTGAAAATTCTTGCGAAAATTCTTGCGATTAAACTACAACCTCTGATGACGCGCCTGGTCCTACCGGACCAGTCGGGTTTTATACCTGAGCATTCTATATCGCACAATCTGCGGACTATATTTGCAATGCCCCATGTACTGGAACCAAGCTTACCTGTGGCAGCGGTATTGCTAGACGTGGCTAAGGCCTATGATTCAATCGAGTGGAAGTATATGTTTTTTATTTTGCAGTGCATGGGGTTCCCGTTAATTTTCACAAAGTGGATTATGCTATTCTATGCTGAACCGTCGGCCCGGGTGCGGATGGGTGGACTGATGTCAGAACCATTCTCCAATGAGCAAGGCACCTGACAGGGATGTCCTCTGTCCCCACTGCTTTTTGCTATTGCGATCGAACCTCTGGTATGTGTGATACGGCAAAGGCATAGGGAAACAGCTTTAAATTTTAATTACCGCCCAGTCGCCATATCACTATATGCGGATGACATGGTGTTATTTGTCCGTGAGCCCTCTCGTTATCTGCCGCAGCTGTTGCGAGAATATGTCAGATTTGGCTTGTTGTCTGGACTCGTTGTAAATTGGGATAAGTCCACCATCATTCCCCTGTCGGAATCCACGACCCAGCCAGATATGGAATATCCACTAGTCTGGTCTGTGGACCCGGTCAAATACCTTGGGGTCTGGATCCACTGCGACCCAGACGTGGTTATACGCGAAAATTACGGACGGGCTTGCAGCACTTTAGACCGGCAAGTCGACAAATGGATAGCCTTGCCACTGTCCCTGGCGGACCGCATTGCGCTTGCAAAAATTGTGGTATTGCCGCGCTCTCTGTATCTGTTTACCAATATACCGCTCACTTTGATGAAGGGATTCTTCGACACCCTCCGCACGTCTCTACTCCGACTGGTCTGTGGGGGGGCAAACAGGCCAGAGTAAGCTGGACTGTTCTTACACAATATTACGACAAGGGGGGATTCGGTGCACCGGACCTGTATGTCTACTATCTGAGTGCTCAGGCACAGTATGCGTATGTTTGGGTTAGACCGCATGCATTCACCCCTCATGTTGCAGTGGAAGAAGGGGATGCCTCCCCTATCCTCTACACAGTATGCTCACTCACACGAAGCGTGGAGTCCCGAAAACAGACATCAACACAATAGATACCACGGTAGGTGCGTGGCAGGCGATGGGGAAACTGGCCAACAAACTACCCATTTATGCCCCAGCGATGCAAATAGAGCACCATGCTGCACTATCAGTGACTCACAAGGCAGGATCGATGCGTCTCTTAAAAGAGGCAGGCATACAGTTGATGCAAGATCTGTACCCAGAGGGTACGTTTCATACCACAGACACCCTGCAATACATAAGCAATCCCACACTGCTGTTCCGATTCGCATTTCACAGACTTAGGCACGCAATTAGATCACACTACGACACTTACCCGCAGGTGCGGGAGGTGCAGACAACCCGAAGCAGACGTCCTGCACCCTGCATGGGAATGCAGAAAGGTGGCCTGTTATTGGAGTGCTGTGGTGCGGGAAATAACAGAAATGTCGGGGTTTGAGGTACAATGCACACCCTTAGTATGCTTATTGTGTTGTGTTCCACAAGTAAAGGGGGTGGTGGGTCGATTTATACGTTTGGCGTTGTTGATGGCTAAACGCAGGGTAGCCATTACATGGGGAGGGAAACGATCACCAAAAACTAAGTATTGGATTAAAGATCTTGTTTATTGTAAAGATAATATTGAACTATATGCAGAGGAATTACCGACAACATCAAGTCCGAAGGACATATGGGAACCATTGCGACAATTCCTACACCAAAGGGCAATGGCGGATGCACAGGGCGAAGTGGGTTAGACATGACATAATTAAACTTCTGGCATAATGAAGACACAGCATATCTGCAGAGACAGTACAGTACCTATATCTCTCAAGTCGACGGTATTATCACGATTGTCAAAGATATTCGTTTTTGTTTGTTTGCTATAATTTGATGTTTTTTTAAAATTTTCGATTGGGTGGGTAATGTCCTAGACCGCCTTGCATGGTGGTATTGTCGAGTATACTTTTTTTTTAAATACAATAAAAAATAAATAAAAAATAAAAAAAGATCTTGTACATTGTTCATAAGCTTTTAGACATTGAACTACGCATAGTTTTGCATTACCAGGGAAAGCATGATAGTCAACACTTCTCGACAAGGTCTTAGTTCGAGTTGTAATATTGAATGAAACTCCTTCCGGAGTAAATACTCTACCTGTAAAGTCCAGAGCTTTCACATCAGAAGACCGCCTACATGCAGAAAGGTATAAGAGCATCGCTAACTTGCACGAAAGTTGTTTCCGAATTAACATCTCATTCTGTGGCCATTTGTCCAATAAGGAAAGAACTAGAGATACGTCCAACAGAGAGGAATATTTAGGTTTAGGTGGATTCGCAACCCAAATGCCTTTTAGTAACTTACACATTACGGGGTGCATACCTACCGGCTTGCCATCAATCTGAGAATGTCCAGCTGAGATGGCTGACCGAAATTTGTTAACCGAACAATACGCCAGACCACCCGCGGCTTTTTCAGACAGAAAGTTTACATATGGGGTAAATCGACCCCCACGGGATCCATGTGTTGTTCCACGCACCAACGAACCCAGCCTTTCCAGGCTTAAGAGTACCTTTTTCTAGTGGAGGGAGCCCCGGCTTGTTTGATGAAAGACGCAGCTGTGTCCGAAAGTCCTGGCAATTCCCATCTTTACCTGAAAGTCTCCAGGCCATCAGAGACAACTGTCCCGATAGCATCATCGGGTGAATTTCTCCATGAGGGCCCTGGAGCGTCGTCGAGGATGACGGAATCATCCTGGGGAAGTCGCAGCTCATCTCCAGTAATATTGGGAACCAGGGTTGCAACTTCCACATGGGGGTTACCAAGATCACTTCAGCCCAATGGCGAGATACCTGGGTAGTCACCCTGGGAATCAATATGAATGGGGGAAAGGCATAATTCAGGCCCTTGGTCCAGTCCTGAGAAAAAGCATCCATTGCCAGAGCTAACGGATCCGGTCTCCAGCTGAAGAACTTCTCCAACTGACGATTCAGTCTGGACGCAAATAGGTCGATCTCGCAATTACCCCATATCGCTTGCAACCATTTGACTATCTGGGGATGGAGTTGCCAATCGCTGTAATCCTTGAGATGTCGGGAGTTCCAGTCCGCTACTACGTTGGACTGTCCCGGAATGTATTCGGCTATCACCGATATCTGATGACTGAGGCAGTAATGCCAAAAGTCCTTCGCTATCTCTGCGAGCAGAGAGGCCTTGTGCCTCCCAATTTGTTGATGTACCTCACCGCCGATATGTTGTCCATCCGAAGTCGGATGCAACAAGATAGGCGTTTGGGTGACAATGTTCTGATCGCGAACAAACCCGCTAGGAGTTCCAGGCAGTTGATGTGAAGGTCGAGTTCGTGCAGGGACCATCGTCCGCCTGTGGAGATATCTCCGCAACGTGCCCCCAGCCCCAACGGCTGGCGTCTGATTCCCGGAAATGGCTCTGCCGTTCCATGCTTCCACATGGGCTAGCCACCACTGTATCTCTTCCCGCGCTTCCTGGGAGAGAGGGACAACGTCCGTGTAGGAAAGACCTTTCTGAAGATGACGGATCTTTAACCTTTGAAGGGCCCGATAATGAAGGGGACCCGGGAAGATTGCTTGTATGGAGGATGCCAGAAGACCCACTATCCTGGCAATCACTCTGAGTGAAACTGTCTGTTTGGATAACAGTGTGTTGAGCTCCTTCCTGATGATTTTCAGTTTGGAGCGGGGAAGGCTCAACTGGGTTGTCCGAGAATCTATGACGAACCCAAGAAAATCCACCTTCTGGGATGGGATGGGATAAGATCTGACTTGGATTCGTTGATGACGAACCCCAGGTTTTGCAAAGTAGTTATGGTCAAGTGATGAGCCACTAACGTCGGAGATTGCGCCATGATGAGTATGTCATCTAGATAAACTATCATGTGAATGCCTTGCTCTCGTGGGTGAGCTATCACCGGCTTCATCACCTTGGTGAAACACCATGATGCTTAGGAGAGCCCAAAAGGAAGGATCAAGTTCTCGAACCACTGGTTCCGCCATTGAAATTGGAGGAAGCGGCGGTAAGGAGGAAAAATAGGTATTGACAGATAGGCGTCCTTTCTTGTCCAGCCGGACCATCGAGTCTCCTTCGTTGAGAAAATCCGCCAAAAGATGGATGCCCTCCATCTTGAAGTATTTGTAAGTCATAAACTGGTTGAACTCCTTCAAATTCAAAACTAACGGTGACCTCCGCCTTTCTTCTGCACTAAGAAATTATTGCTGCAAAAATCGCGAGGGCCCTCGTTGCAACGCGCTATTGTGTGTTTCCGCAGCAATTCGCCTAGTTCAGAATCGATAAAATTGCATTCTAGTTGGGAAAAAGAAAGCTGTCTGGGTCGTTTGATTTGATAAGGTGTCTGGTAGAAATCTAAATGGAACCCCTGAATTGTCTGCAAAATCCATGCATCCTGAGAAATTTGAAACCAATTGTGATAGAAAAATTGAGTGCGACCCCCCCAATGGTATCAGAAAGTTGTCGGGAGCACTCACCTGCAAAGTCTGGGGCTTGGAAGCCTCCTCGGTGTCCACCTCTGTGGAAACGCCTCTGGTTGAAGCGCTGTCTGGTAGGATAGAAGGTTCCACCGCGAGTGAAATCCCCCTTCCATAGTCTCCTCGTTGAGGACCGTGGGAGAAATTGCGGCCTGGCGAGCATCCTCGGCCTCGCCCGGCCCGTCGAAAAAGGCCAGCTTGAAAAACTCGCTTAATACCAGACTGGGCCTTATCCAGCATTGTGAATGTGCCCACTTACTTGGATACATCCTTGACGAGGCATTCTCCAAATAGATTACCTTCCGCTAGGGGCCCTGGTTCCGCTGCCGCCAATTCTGTGAGGTTATAGTCCATACGCATAGGGAGCGATTTGCGACGTTCCGTGGATAGTGCACAGTTTGCCTAAGAGGCAAATGGCTCTCTGGGTCCACCCTGCCAGTACATCCAGATCCACCGTAGTGGACGTCTCCTGCGCCTGCAAGGCCATTTCCAGTATTTTAGCGAGAGGGCCTGCCACATCCAGGAGTTTGGCCTGACAGCCTCGCCAGTCCCGAACGATACCTTTCTTTGGGTTTTTGGCAAACTTCTTAAGGAAGGTAAGTAGGCTAGGGTTGATATCTGGGGTTTCTGCCGCCTTGTCCGTAATGTCCGGTCTGGAACATTCTGAGCGTAACCTATTACTCACCTCCTTATCAAAACTCCGGCGGAGATTATCATGTAGGTATGCCGCAACTTCCGGCGCCGGAGCCCAGTCTGAAGACCTAGGAGGGACTATGTCTGCCGGATTATAAGTGAATGGAGTGGACATAGTTGGGGATAGGTCTTGCTCCACGTGCTTTGACTTCCTAGTCTTCTTGTTCAGGGGAGCTTCGTCAGGGGTGTCAGTCCCCGTGGTATCCGTGTCTGTGTCCGTATCCGTGTCCGGGCGCTAAGCCTTACCAAAGGGAGGAGGCGAGGGAAGAGCGTCAGCATGGGGCCAAGATTTGGCTTGGGGGCCACTGCCCGTGGTATCCTTAGCCAGTTCTGTAGGGTTAGCAAATCCATGACATTTGGCGAAACGCTCCAGTTGCTTAGTTATGGGCTTCAAGGCAGCAGCTAACGTTTACTGCACAGTCCCAGGGACTGCCTTCTCCACGGCCTTATTCACCGGCTCTTCAATAGTAGCGTCCAGATCCTCCAAAATGTTATCTTCCAAGGAAGGGTTAGACACTTCCTCCTCATAAAGGTTATCATCCTCATAGCTGACCCAGTCCTCCATGACAGGGTAGGATCTGACTGCTGGACAAAAGAGGAGTAAAGGGGAAGCCAACCCAGAGCACACCCAACAAATGCCTAGCTCCTCAGCTAAAAGCTGTACAATATTTTTTTCAGCCCACAGGGTGTAGGGAGAGCCAGAGATCAAAGAGTTTTCAGGAGCCTGTGCACTCTCCCAGGCCTGAGAAGTTTTTCATCCACCTCAGGCGTATAAGTGATCTCTCTTTGCAAATACACTCCGAGCAAGTGAGCTCCGGAGCAGGTCAGGGTAGAAAAACTTTGTGCGTAGCCCAATCCTACCAGAAACTAGCCCAATTGGGCTACGCACGAGAGATCGAACAATGAAGGATCCTAGAAACACACCGGCAATGAGGGAAGCCTGCCGCGTCTATTAATAGAATTTCAACGCTGGCCTAAGGCAGCGCGGCATACACAAGGCCAAGCGGGGACCTTCAAACGGCCCGACCGGGCCGCCCGCATGGAGAAAAACTCCTGCTACCCGCGGGGAGTGAGGTGAGCGCTAGCGCGCAAAAAGGACAGCACGATACACGCGCTCGAGTCAAGGGATTAACCCCTTCAGTGCCCGCCCCTTTCCCCGCCCTGTGCCGGCCGTTGCATTAGCGGGCGGGGTCTATGACGAGCTGGACTCGTCATGGGCACAGCGCTACCGCGGCCCATGACGAGTCCAGCTCGTCATGGGCACTGAAGAGGTTAACGCTGCAGCGCGAGACGGGCACATGAAAGGCAGCAATACTCTGACAGTTTAGATACAACAATGCGCTAATTAACTCTGCAGCGCGAGACGCGCACATCAAAGACAAACTGTTAAAGGCATCAGCGCAATCAATCAATCAGAAATCAGTAATAAACTTTTTTGGTACTTAACTTCCTGCGTGAGCAGCAAAGAAAGAGGATGATTTCCGGTTATGGTGGCTCTTATAGGGTCTTTCAGGATGTGATGTCTAATATATGCATCATGGGAAATGTAGTTTGTTTACATAATAAAAAACGTTTTCATTGGCTGCTGTGAGTGTCAATAAATAGAAAGAGAAAGCATAATCAGAAGCCTCCGGTCCTGTAATAGAATACACTTTACTTCACAGCTTATTTTCGATCAGCTTAAAAGCCCCATGTCCCAACCCTAGCAAGTAATTAAAAAATGTAAAAAAATCTGACCAATTATTGCCCCAGCTCCAGCAGCTAATCAAACAAGCATTTGCAATGCAATCGGTCTCGCCCATGGGACCTTATATGTATTTAGCTATGCAGTACATTGGCCTGGCTGCGGAGGGAGGTCACGGCGGGGCCCTCTCTCTCGGGCTGAATGCTAGCAGGGGTTTGCCCGTTTGTCCGGAGCTGGGACGTCTCAGGCCATAGGGCCAGATGAAAGGTGGCTGATGAGGGGTTACTGCGGGCACATTGACTGGGGGGGGTGGGGGTAAAGGGGGCAGTGGGTGGGGGATGTAGGGTGGGAATACAGTGGAACGGATTTCTCCTGATGCGTATTTTGAGGGGGGATTTTTCGTCTGCTGGTCACAAGTGTAATGTTGGTCTGCAGGACCCTGGGTGTGAAAAATTAATAAAAATCTTTTACAAAAAAAAAAAAAAAAAAAAAATGCAGTACATTGGCCTGGGTGCTGAAACATCGAATGTTCTTTAACATGGAGGGAAAGTAAGCACCAAACTGCGTGACACATCAAGTATGGGAACACATGGAGAGAAATATTGCCTTTCAGCGGGAAATGGTATAGTCCAAAGCTCTGTTTTAATATAAAAGCAGGTTATTTCACTGAAAATACAAGATTTGCAAAAATATTGTGTACGGGTGCTTGTGGAAGCCAATTTCTATGGCCTGGAATCTAGAGAATGCTAAAGTGATTCTGGTATTTTACTGACCTCTGCTGGTCATTTTCTATCAAGAGGGTTAAATAGAGGGAGTTGCCAGAAAAATTTAAAAACAGAAAGTCCCTCAGCAGAAAGCAATTCTGGTATTTTACTGACCTCTGCTGGTAGTTTTCTATCAGGACTGGTAAATAGAGGCAGTTGAACAGAAAAAAAGTCCCTAAGCGAAAGGAGACAAGTCCTAGGGCTGATCTCCAGAGCCCACAAAGTACATACACATATAAGTATATACCAAAGTATATACAAGAGGTCTTGAATGCTCGACCTAAAAATGTATAAAACCCACCCAGCCCATCTGAACTGCCATCCGTGTGCAGCTGAGCTCTGCGCTTCACCTCTAGTTCTGTGAAGGCACTTAGGGAGTTTGGAGTGTGAGGGAGTTTCTTTATTTTTCTAGCGCCGGTGATTGCTGTTATTGAAGTGTTTAACCTCTCATAATGTCAGTATAAAGGTGTCAGTGATAACAAAATGAACGAAATACCTTGACTTCCCTTAAGTTAGTACTTTTTGCTCCAACTTGACTTAATAATGGAATGTGTTTTTATTTATTTAACACTGTGCTAATTTAGTTCCCGAAAGAAACACACAACATTGCCATTTTGTGTTAAATGGGAGAGAGAAGAGGATACCCATCCTGAGGCTGGATATCAGAATGTGTATATAGCATGGAAACTTGATTTCAAATCCTGTTTTCCTCACATGACCAAATTGTTTGATCCTAAGCAAATCACTTTACTTTTTCACTTTGCCTCATTATAACCAAGCATCAAATCTGAGACCACCTTCAAGAATTTATCTGCCCCATTTGTAAGGGGTAATAAGCAATATTGTTGCTCCACATACAATATCGGCCATGCACATGACAAACTAACATCTCTTGTGTTACCCACAACAGTGTTGTCAGGGTACTATAGGTGGGAAAAAGTTAACACTTTAAAACCACTGACGGATAATGCAGCGATATATTCTGATGTACTATAGTGAAACACAAACATTCAAGAAATAACCTGTTTCCAATTTGAAAGAGGCTTATCACATGTTTTCTTGACATTTCCTGTATCATTTACATGGCAAACCTTTTAATGGCTCAGGAAAATTTGAAGTGTAGCTCTCCACTGCTCTTTGAAGCGTATGCTTGCATTATGCGAAATAACAAAAAAAATCTAAACTTAAATTATGAATAAGAGCTTCAGCATATTACCCCGACACCAGCTCTCAACCTTTCTAGGTCTGACCGCAGCCTGATTTTGCTGTCTGCCAGAGCTCTAAATCTGCACCACATTTTCCGTCCGTACTGAGTGATATTCAACGACTTATTATTGCTGCTGGCCCTCGCTGAACCTTCTTCTGAGAAACAAAAGCCTACTCATTTTTCATGTGATCTTATTATGGCCATCGAACATAAAAGAAAGAGAGTGCTTTCCAGAGGCTTACTACTATTTTTACTCCCTTAGCTTGTGGTGCAGGTGCCATGTATCACCAAAAACGTGGGGAATGAAAATATGGCACTGCACTGTACGCCACTTTACTCTGCAGCATTCCACTCTATACCACTGCACTCTACTCTACGACACTGCACTCTACGACACTGAACTCTACCCTGCACCACTCTAAGCCACTGCACTCTATGCCACTCCACTCTGCACCACTGCACTCTACGCCACTGCACTCTACACCACTGTACTCTACACCACTGTACTCTATGGCACCCTGCTCTACGCCACTGCGCTTTACGCCACTGCATTCTATCCCACTCTACACCACTGCACTTTACGCCATGCTAGTCTACTCTGCACTACTCTATTCTATGGCACAGCATTCTACAATGTTGTGACACTCCACTCTACAACACTCCACTCTTCTGAAGAGCACCCATGCTGGTGTACAACATGGCTACCACTAGTTCTTGCATAGGCGCGGGGTATTGGCTTTGCCAATACTTGCTTTTTATCTGAAATTGTTGGGCACTAGTCTCATATGGTATCCTGCTCAGTGCTTTAAATGGAAATATAAGATGTTTCTTCAAAATAAATATTTGACTACCAGTACTAAATATAGAGTGCATGCACTCACTATTTAGAGTACGTGTTTGCTCCTATTCAGAGTATGTGGTTGCTCCCATTAAATGTATTGCACAAGTGTTGAGAAGTGCAGGTACTCTCCCACTCAAATTGAAGAAGTGCAGATACTCAGTACTGGACAGTGCCTGCCCATATATAGCACCGAACCCACCTGCTTAGTGAACTTTTGAAAGTTTTGTCTTGTGCTCAGCTACCAAAGATGTACCAATGGTGGACTGAGTCAGTCAGTGAGTCTAGCCAGTGCCCGGCACCAAAATAAAAGTGGCCCACATTTACGAACTTGACAGTAAATAAAAGTGGCCCATATTTTTAAATCAAGCTACTCTCTACTTTTTAAGACATGTCTGGGCGGTCCTTTAGGGGTGGGAAACCATATGTGTTTGTGCATACTGCTTTCAGTCTGTGTGGTAATATTTGAGAAATGCAACAGTGAAACTACCTTCCTGCCCGATCAAAAACTTAAAAACATTGACACATCCCTGCTCTTCTGCCCACAAAGTGTGATGGTGTATCCACGCTGCATGCAATAAGGTAGCAGAATCCACAGCCTTCACAGTGCTGCTCGCTACTGTCGCCTACTCTTTATTTAAAGATGTTTACAACACAAGCCCACACACAGCTATGAAACCTGCCCACACACTGGCCTGTTAGACTGGGCCATCTGACACTGCCAGATTGCCCTATAGGCTACCCGAACCTGCAGCATACAAGACCAGGCTCTCCTCTACCAAGCAATGGGTCCCTCCAGCAGAGAGGCCAAGGATTACACGGCTTCAGAGGTGACCGTCCCTCAGTCCAATGTGGGGTGACCCTCCATCCCCTGGTAAAGAGGCAAAGAATGGCATTGTATCAAGAGAAAAATACAGCCCTCTCCCTAATACGAAGTAATGCTTCAATCAGAGAGGCCAATGATTGGATGGGCTCAGGGGCAAATCGTTCCTCTGTCTCAAATGAAATGTGATGCTTTCAGCAAAGCGGTCTAGGATTGGATAGTAAGAACAGACTCACTCATCTTTCTTTAAGGCAAGATGATATCTCGATCGGAGACAGGGCTGGCTTTAGGGGAGTGCGACAGGTGCGGTCGCACTGGGCGCTAAACTGGGAAGGGGATATTTATATAGACTTAACACAAGACCAATAAAAGTAAAAATCCACAATACTAAGACCATAGGGTTACTTTAAAAAAATGCTGCAAAAATAGTTCAAGGTGCACAAAATGATGTTCAGTTCAATGCAGTGGTCTCTGCGACCCTTTTACTCACAAAGTATCTGGATTCTGTAGCAAAGCAACAAAAATGTCGCTAAGGAGTTGTAGCGATAAATTTCCTCATGCTAACCAGCGATGCATTGAATCCTTACCGCAAGGGAGGATGATGCGCTGGGTTGCGGGCAGGACAAAGCGACAAACTTCTGCACGCTAAGCCGGCGAT
This sequence comes from Triturus cristatus, assembly GCF_964204655.1. Classification (NCBI taxonomy): domain Eukaryota; kingdom Metazoa; phylum Chordata; class Amphibia; order Caudata; family Salamandridae; genus Triturus; species Triturus cristatus. The sequence continues at coordinate 234,816,746 of NC_140586.1, forward strand.
GCGATAAAATCATTGCCGCTAAGGGAGGATGATGCGCCAAGCCTGTTGCGTGTGCGATCTTGCTGCGATAAAACAAAATGGCGCTCCGCGAGGGAGCAACGATCCTGATGCAATGCGGGGAAAATGGCGAACGCACGGCGTCCGCGCTGCGATGAACTTGGTGCAATGATTTTTGGTTAGCGAGCGTTTTGGGGCACGCTAACAAACAATGCGACAATCTTCGGGTTAGCGAGCGTTTTCAGGCCCGCAGTCCGGCGAAACAATAACTTGGGTTAGCGAGCGTTTTGGAACCCGCTGACAGGCTCTGCGATGATCTTTGGGATAGGGGGCGTTTTCAGGCCCACAGACAGGTGATGCGACGTACTTGGGTTAGCGGGCGTTATGGGGCCCGCTGACAGGCAATGGATTAATCTTCGGGATAGCGAGCACTCTTAGGCCCGCAGACAGATGATGCGATGCACTTGGGTTAGCGGGCGTTTTGGGGCCCGCTGGCAGGTAATGCGATAATCTTCGGGGTTAGCCAGCGTTTTCAGGCCTGCCAACGGGTGATGCGATGATCTCCGGTAGCGAGCGCTCGGCGGCAGCAGAGCGACGATTTTCCTCACGCTTTCTAGCTGCAGCGGCTCGCTAACGGGGGTTAGCGACGATTTTCAGCACTCTTTTCTCAACAGTAGAACTAGAGGCCCTAGAACTCACAGGAGCCTCACCTGCAGATAAAAATCCTCGCTGGGAGGAAACAGGAGGCTGGTGGTGGAGTCTGATGTGCTTGAGACTCCTCCAGGGGGCTAGCTCTCTTCTAGCCCTTGGGTGATTGCTGTAGCCAAAAATAAAAGTTCCCTCAAAGTCCTTTTCCTCTTCTTCCAAGTCCAGTAGTAACCACTGCAGGCCAGTCCAAGAAACAGCACACAAGCACAAGGACAGTCCTTTCTCCTGCAGATTCCTGTAGTTACACGGACAGAGGTTTGTCTTGTTGTCCAGGAGCAATACAAATTGTAGGGGTTTGGGCACAAATATTTATACCCCCAAAGTCTTTGTTCTTAGGAGTCACAAGTCTCTGAACCCAGCCAGAACCAGTTCTGCCCAGCCCTGGAGCACTTTGTTTACCAGGCTGTATCCTTCCTTTCAGAAAGAGGGGGTCTGCCTTCAGACGCACAGTGGGAGGTGGAGCCAGCATTCACCTTGCCAGGCACAGCCCTATTCAAGTGCAGGAGCTACCCCTCCCCTCACTCCAAGGCAGATCTCTCTGTTCAACCTAGGTCTGACTCAGCCTGCCCTGTCCCTCCAAAACCAGACAGCCAATACACATAATAGCCGAGCACACTGGAAGGCTTAGGCAAGAAAGTACCTATACTCTAACAGTGGTAGTTTCAAACACAGAATATAAAAATAGCCTTCACAAAAAGATGTATTTTAATATTCTGAGCTCGGGCATACTAAATTCGTTTTTCTACCATGTTCTGTGGGTCAGTTAGGACTATAGAATGTAATAGCCAAAACCTCCCATTCTGGCCTATGGAGAACGGGTAGCCTAACAGTAGTGAAAAACGAAATTGGGTGTAATTCACTACTAGGACATGCTACACACATTAGAGCATGTCCTACCTTACACATACAATGCACCCTATCATAAGGGTGGCTTACAGGATGCCAAGGGTAGGTTCAGGGGCTGGGAAGTGGGTGCACTTCACAGCCAAGATGGCAGTTCTGGACTGCACGCAGACACTGCAGTGGCAGGTCTGAGACACACTTTACAAGCTGCTTCTGTGGGTGGCACAAACCAGTGCTGCAGGCCCACCAGCAGCATTCGGTTTACCGGCCCTGGGCACACACAGGCCATGCTACTAGGGACTAACAGGTAAACCAAATAAGCCAATCATGGATGTACCAATTCACATGTCATCTTTACAAATGGAGCATTCGCGCTGTGGCACTGAATGGCAGTGGCATAGCGCCCAGAGCATCTATAACCAGCAAAAACAGAGGAGACACAGCGAAAAATGGAAGGGAGACTCACGCCAACGGTGCCAAGTCTAACACGCATCCACTCCAGCTGGAATGTGGGGAGAACTACCCATACCCTTGGAAGTTCCCATCACTAAGGGGGGAAAATCTGGACAGACCATCAGCATTGGCGTGTTCTGTACCAGGGCGATCTTCCACCGTGAAGTCCATACCCTGTAGGGAAATGGACCACCTTAACAACTTGGGATTCTCACCCCTCATCTGCATCTACCATCTGAGGGGCCTGTGGTCTGTCTGAACCCGGAAGTGAGTCTCAAACCAGTAGGGTCTCAGCTTCTTCAGTGCCCAGACCACAGCAAATGCCTCACGCTCAATTGCACTCCACCTGTTCCCGTGGAAGTAATCTCCTGATGAAGGCTATAGGTTGGTCTAGTCCCTCCTCATTCATCTGTGACAGAACAGCCCCCACTCCATCCTCTGAAGCGTCTGTCTGGACAATAAATTCCTTACCAAAGTTGGGCGCCTGGAGTACGGGTGCCGTACACATGGCAGTCTTGAGGGCATCAAAAGCTTTCTGACAGGTGTCAGTCCAGTTCATAATCTTTGGCCGCTTATTGGAAGTCAGCTCAGTCAAGGGGGCAACAATGTTGCCATACCCCTTGACAAACCTCCTGTAATAACCCGTGAGTCCTAAGAAGGCCCTCACCTGGGTCTGGGTCCTTGGGGGGCTCCCAAGCCAGGATGGTTTCAATCTTGGGCTCTAGGGATGCCACCTGGCCACTCCCTACCTGGTGTCCTAAGTACACCACAGAACCCTGCCCAATCTGGCACTTACTGGCCTTGATTGTGAGGCCTGCTCTGCGCAGCGCCATCAACACTTCCCAGAGGTGGTGCAAGTGGTCCTCCCATGAGGAACTAAACACTGCAATGTCATCCAGGTAGGCGGCACTGAAATCCTCCAGGCCAGCCAACACCTGGTTGACCAACCTCTGAAAGCTGGCAGGGGCATTCTTCATTCCAAAGGGCATCACACGGAACTGGTAGTGCCCATCTGGTGTGGAGAATGCTGACCTCTCCTTTGCCCCATCAGTTAAGGCAATCTGCAAGTGCCCAGACGTTAGATCAAATGTGCTGAGGTACCGGGCAGCCCCTAACCGATCTATGAGCTCATCAGCTCTGGGGATGGGGTGCGCGTCGGTCCTCGTGACCGAATTGAGACCTCGGTAGTCCACACAGAACCTAAGTTCTGGAGTGTCACCAGGCGCTGCAGCTTTTGGTACCAAGACCACGGGGCTGGACCAAGGGCTGCTACAGGACTCAATCACCCCCTAGGGCAAACAGTTTGGAGACCTCCTCCTTAATGCAGGCCCTGTCAGTCACTCTGTAAGCCTTGTGCTTGACAGGAGGATTGTCCCCGGTGTCTACCTCATCGATGCACCAATCAGTGACACCAGGGAAAATAAATCAGAGAATTGCCCCAACAGCTGGTGGCAATCTCTCTGCTGCTCAGGGGTCAGTGTGGTGGAGAGGACCTCACCCTCCACTGACCCATCCTACTCTCCTGCACACAGGAGGTCAGGAAGAGGCTCACTCTCCTCCTCCATCCCTGCATCTGTGGCAAGAAGCATGCCCACTTCAGACCTATGAAAGTGGGGCTTTAAGCGATTCACATGTAGGACCCGCAGGGGGTTCCTGGGAGATTTAAAGTCCACCAAATAGGTAACTGGACTTTTGCGCTCCACCACCTCAAAGGGACCGGTCCACTTATCTTGGAGCGCACAAGGCTCCACTGGGGCCATTCTGGTCGTGCCAACGTTTCATCTCCTCCTGGCTGGCTTCCAGATTTGCCTCAGCAATTTTTCTGAAACTCCGAGTCTGGTTCCTGAAGGCCAAGATGTAGATAAATACATCCTGGGGAGGTTTCCTGGGAGATTGCTCCCAGCCTTCCTTGACCAGACTCAGAGCCCTCTTACCGGATGGCCATAGAGCAGCTCAAAGGGACTGAGTCCTAAGGACTTCTGTGGCACCTCACGGTATGCAAACAACAGGCATGGCAAGAGGACGTCCCACTTACACCTCAGGGGCTGTTCTAGGCCCATGATCATGCCTTTCAAGGTCCGGTTGAACCTTTCAACCAGACCGTTACCTTGCGGGTGGTAAGGAGTGGTGAACTTGTAAGTTACCCCACACTCCTTCCACAGAGACTTCATATACTGGGAGATGAAGTTGGTCCCCCTGTCGCTCACCACCCCTCTGGGGAACCCCACACGGGAGAAGATCCCCATCAGTGCACGTCCCACCACGGGGGCCGTCACTGTCCTGAGCGGAATGGCTTCAGGGTACCGGGTGGCATGGTCCACCAAGACCAGGATGTACCTGTTGCCCATGGCTGTCTTGGGGTCCAGAGGCCCCATAATGTCAATGCCCACTCGCTCAAATGGGGTACTAACAACTGGAAAGGGCTGGAGTGGGGCTTTGATCTTCCCCCCACTCTTCCCACTTGCCTGGCAAGTCTCACAGGTCCTACAGTATGTATCTGAGCTCTTGCGCATCTGGGGCCAATAAAAGTGGGTGACCAGCCTCTCAAAGGTCTTGGTCTGCCCCAGATGTCCTGCCAATGGAATGTAATGAGCCAACCCCAGTAGGAAGGCTCTGAAGCACTCGGGTACCACCAGCACACAGGCTGACCCCGGCTCAGCAGCCTTAGGCTCGCTATACAGGAGACTGTTCTCCCAAAAAATCAGATGTGAACCAGACATATCACCTGCTGCCTGGGCTGCAGCCTGTTGCCGCATACCCTCAAGAGACGGGCAAATTCTCTGCTGCTCACAAAACTCCTCCCTGGTGGGCCCTCCTTCCTGCTGCCACTGGGTCAGCTCAGGCAGGTCCCCCAGCTCGGCACTCTGCTCCCCGATAGGCTCCAGGGCATCCCCCTCAGGGTCTGCTCCCTCCTGGGCCGTCGGAACCAAGGGGGCCGGCTTCCCGCGCCCCCTGCCCCTTCTCTCTGAGGCAGGGACCTGGGCCATACTTTCAGGCAGACCCAACATCTCCAAGTGAGATTTCCTCTCCACCGTAGCCCACGGTGAGTTCTCTAAATCATTGCCCAACAGACAGTCTACAGGCATGGCGGGCCTCACAGCCACCTGAAGAGTTCCTGAGACCCCCCCCCCCCACTCAAAGGGAACCTGAGCCACCTCACATTGGCTCTCTGTGTTGTCGGCAGACACTACTGGGTAGAATGCATGAGGAACAACCTGCTCTTTGGACACCAACCGGGAGCTGACAGCAGTTACACTGGCTCCTGTGTCCCTCAGAGCCCCCACTCTATGGCCATTGATGGTTACCCACTGCCTGTTCTTTTTAGTGTTATCAGGCAGTGCAGGCTTAGGAACCATCTCAAAGTCTCCTAGTGAGACAAGGGTCAATTCTACGGGGTCCCACCCACCCTGGGCATCCATCTCCTCCTCCCCCAGGGCTACACTAGCAAGCTGGCGGGGTGGTGCACGGGGTGGTGCAGTAGTATCCCTTTGGGGACACTGGGGATCAAAGTACCTGTGGCCCACCTGGCCACACTTAAAACAAGTAGGGGGCCCCCTCTGAACAGGCCTACCTGTTGGGGGATTGGCTTCTTATCTTGGGGAGGCTGGGACACCACTGCCTGGTTTCCTTGGAAATTATTTTGGGGCCCTCTGTGGAACTCCCTTGGTTTACCCCTGTCCCCCCCACCTCTCTGCTGGGGACCCTGCCCACCTTTGGCGAAGTCTCCCACTGGACCCTTGCGAACCCGGGTGCTCACCCAGCGGTCCGCCTCCTCAGCAAGCTTCCTAGGGTTAGTTAGCTTGCAATCTATCAGATGCTGGCGTAGCTCAGGAAAACAATTACTAGAGAAATGCTCCCATGCAATCAAATCATACAGTTGCTCAAAAGTTGCTACTTTACTACCTTTTACCCAGCGCTCCATTGCTCTGCAAAAAAAAGACACATATTCAACCCACGTGGTACCCTCTAACTTCTTGCAGGTTCTAAATCTCTGCCTGTACATTTCAGGGGTCAAACCATAGCGGGTAATCAAAGCTTCCTTCTTGTGGGCATAAACCATCCTACTTTCTGGGGGCAGGTCCAACAAGGTATCCCTCCCCTCACTCACAAAGCGTCCCCACAACCCAGCTCCCCAATCCTTCTCAGGGACCCGGTGGGACACCACAGCTAATTCATAAGCGGCAAACCATTGCCCAATATCTTCACTTTTATAGAAATCCTTAATAACCTCTTTAGGTATATGTACTCTAATCTCAGTATGCACTACTGCTATGCTGCCACCAGAGGGGGAGATCTCTATACTCTTTGCTTTAATCTCCAACTCCCTCAAAATTCTCTCATGTTCAAGTTTCACTTTCATCATCTCAATTTCTAACTTCTTATTCTCTAGGTCTCTCTGACCATCCAATTTAAGCTTAGCCATCTCCATATTATGCCGCCTATCTCTCTCCCTGTCCTCCATCTCTTCTGGAGTCAGGCCCCTTGAGGACACACTAGTGCCCGGGCTGGAAACTGCTTTATCTCTGACCAAATCTACCACTTCATCCTGCTGCTCTCCTGCATTCTCTCCCCCCTCCACAGGCTCTTCTATATTCCTAGGGGCATCCCTGGCTTCTAACCAGGCCTTCAGCGCCTTGTAATATTCTTCCCTCTCAGTGAGCCCTGTGATAGAGACTGTGAATTGTTTGCAAAACAATCTGAGCTGCTTAGAAGTGTAGGTGTCTATTTTCTCTTCTTCCCAGGAGAGATCCTCAGAGGCATTTGATCTGGGCTTGGCCATTGTATCAATAACTGGTAATAACAATCAAAAATAGAATCAAAAATCTCAAAAACGTACGTGGTTATGTTATGGTCTGCACTCACTAGTAGTGTACACTGTAATTACTGTATGCAATCATAAATGCAAGTCCAGATCCTCACCGCTGACCACCAATGTTAGAAATGGGGGTCTCTAGTTGGCAATGGCTGTCCACTGTCCAAGTAGGGACCCTTCTTCCTAAGTCAGAGTAAGCAGCCTACACCCTTTCCTAACCCCTGCTCAACCCTGTGGTAACGTAGCATGAGCAGCTAGGCTTATCTCAGAGGCAGTGTATGAAGCATTAATGACCATACACAGTAACACAATGAGCAACACTACAAATGGATACCACTCAAGGAATTATAAAAAAATAAGTATATTTATATAGACTTAACACAAGACCAATAAAAGTAAAAATCCACAATACTAAGACCATAGGGTTACTTTAAAAAAATGCTGCAAAAATAGTTCAAGGTGCACAAAATGATGTTCAGTTCAATGCAGTGGTCTCTGCGACCCTTTTACTCACAAGATATTTGGATTCTGTAGCAAAGCAACAAAAATGTTGCTAAGGAGTTGTAGCGATAAATTTCCTCACGCTAACCAGCGATGCGTTGAATCCTTACCGCAAGGGAGGATGATGCGCTGGGTTGCGGGCAGGACAAAGCGACAAACTTCTGCACGCTAAGCCGGCGATGCAATAAAATCCTTGCCGCTAAGGGAGGATGATGCACCGAGCCTGTTGCGTGTGCGATCTTGCTGCGATAAAAGAACATGGCGCTCCGCGAGGGAGCAACGATCCTGATGCGATGCGGGGAAAATGGCGAACGCACGGTGTCCGCGCTGTGATGAACTTGGTGCGATGATTTTTGGTTAGCGAGCGTTTTGGGGCACGCTAACAAACAATGCGACAATATTTGGGTTAGCGAGCGTTTTCAGGCCCGCAGTCCGGCGATACAATAACTTGGGTTAGCGAGCGCTTTGGAACCCGCTGACAGGCTCTGCGATGATCTTTGGGATAGCGGGCGTTTTCAGGCCCACAGAGAGGTGATGCGACGTACTTGGGTTAGCGGGCGTTTTGGGGCCCGCTGACAGGCAATGCGGTAATCTTCGGGATAGCGAGCACTCTTAGGCCTGCAGACAGATGATGCGATGCACTTGGGTTAGCGGGCATTTTGGGGCCCGCTGGCAGGTAATGCAATAATCTTCGGGGTTAGCGAGTGTTTTCAGGCCCGCCGACGGGTGATGCGATGATCTCCGGTAGCGAGCGCTCGGCGGCAGCAGAGCGACGATTTTCCTCACGCTTTCTAGCTGCAGCGGCTCGCTAACGGGGGTTAGTGACGATTTTCAGCACTCTTTTCTCAACAGTAGAACTAGAGGCCCTGGAACTCACAGGAGCCTCACCTGCAGATAGAAATCCTCGCTGGGAGGAAACAGGAGGCTGGTGGTGGAGTCTGATGTGCCTGAGACTCCTGCAGGGGGCTAGCTCTCTTCTAGCCCTTGGGTGATTGCTGTAGCCAAAAATAAAAGTTCCTTCAAAGTCCTTTTCCTCTTCTTCCAAGTCCAGTAGTAACCACTGCAGGCCAGTCCAAGAAACAGCACACAAGCACATGGACAGTCCTTTCTCCTACAGATTCCTGTAGTTACACGGACAGAGGTTCGTCTTGTTGTCCAGGAGCAATACAAATTGTAGGGGTTTGGGCACAAATATTTATACCCCCAAAGTCTTTGTTCTTAGGAGTCACAAGTCTCTGAACCCAGCCAGAACCAGTTCTGCCCAGCCCTGGAGCACTTTGTTTACCAGGCGGCATCCTTCCTTTCAGAAAGAGGGGGTCTGCCTTCAGACGCACAGTGAGAGGTGGAACCAGCATTCACCTTGCCAGGCACAGCCCTATTCAGGTGCAGGAGCTACCCCTCCCCTCACTCCAAGGCAGATCTCTCTGTTCAACCTAGGTATGACTCAGCTTGCCCTGTCCCTCCAAAACCAGACAGCCAATACACATAATAGCAGAGCACACTGGAAGGCTTAGGCAAGAAAGTACCTATACTCTAAAAGTGGTAGTTTCAAACACAGAATATAAAAATAACCTTCACTAAAAGATGTATTTTAATATTCTGAGCTCAGGCATACTAAATTCGTTTTTCTACCATGTTCTGTGGGTCAGTTAGGACTATAGAATGTAATAGCCAAAACCTCCCATTCTGGCCTATGGAGAAATTGGGTGTAATTCACTACTAGGACATGCTACACACATTAGAGCATGTCCTACCTTACGCATGCAATGCACCCTATCATAAGGGTGGCTTACAGGATGCCAAGGGAAGGTTCAGGGGCTGGGAAGTGGGTGCACTTCACAGCCAAGATGGCAGTTCTGGACTGCACGCAGACACTGCAGTGGCAGGTCTGAGACACACTTTACAAGCTGCTTCTGTGGGTGGCACAAACCAGTGCTGCAGGCCCACCAGCAGCATTCTGTTTACCAGCCCTGGGCACACACAGGCCACGCTACTAGGGACTAACAGGTAAACCAAATAAGGCATTCATGGATGTACCAATTCACATGTCATCTTTACAAAGGGAGCATTCGTGCTGTGGCACTGAATGGCAGTGGCACAGCGCCCAGAGCATCTATAACCAGCAAAAACAGAGGAGACACAGCGAAAAATGGAAGGGAGACTCACGCCAATGGTGCCATGTCTAACAGGGGCGCTTACCTCGGTGGGGAGGAGTGCTGTGCTTAGCAATAACTCACGATTTCAAAGCACCTTCTGTAGAGTTTCTTGTGCATCCAGCTTTCAGGCAGCAATAAAAATGTCAAGAAGACTCTGGTGATTATTGTTCCTGTTAGAGAGAGAGATCAGAATTTTTCATAAAGTAGAGCAGAGGGTTAATACGCCTGCTGCAAAAAGCACATACCATGCACATCACAAATCTGTATTTTGTATGGCTAGCTGAGTGGATTACTGTTTTTGTCAAAGAGATCCATATGTTACGACAGTGCGCAAGCTATATCCCTAATATAGAACAGTGACTGTTACAAACTGTCATCAAAGAGCTCCATGCAAACTGCATTAAATAGGTTAGGATGTTCTGTTAGTTTCCCCAGTCTTTCTGCATCTATTCCTAATGTTGCTAAAAAAGGGTTAGTTTGGGTAGATATACATTCTTATTAGTAAAGCCAGACTTTAACAGCGCTTTAAAACAAATGAAGTGCATGTGAAAGAGGGGCTATTCAGGGATGAGATTCAAATTGGAATGGCATGGTGTGTAAAAAACGATGGAATTAGGCCCAGATCTCTGTACTGGGATGAATGTATGACATTGTTCTGCATTCCGTCCATCAATTGTTCTTTTTGCATTTGTCACCCCGAGTGGAACGGGTATGACCAGACGTGGGTCCCGTGCTCTCCATGCCACTGGAGTCAAGCTATCCTGGCTGATGAGGGGTGAAACCCCAAAACCAGTCCTAGGATGCTTGTTTCCAGTCAAGGAAGGACCTGGCCGATCAGGCTGGACTGTTCCCATGAGGCACAGGGTCAAGACTGATTTGCATATGGCTGGGTTCAAACTGGAATGGCATGGTGAGCAAAAAAAACATGTATTTAGGCCGATATCTCTGTACTGGGGTAAATGTATGATATTGTTCTGCATTCCGTCCATCAATTGTTCTTTTTGCATTTGTCACCCCGAATGGAAAGGGTATGTCCAGACGTGGGTCCCGTGCTCTCCATGCTACTGGAGTCAACCTATCCTGGCTGATGAGAGGTGAAACCCTGAAACCGGTCTTAGGATGCTTGTTTCAAGTCTAGGGAGGACTTGGCCTGGCAGTTCGGGCTGGACTGTTCCCATGAGGCACAGGGTCAAGACTGATTTGCATATGGCCAGGTCTAAACTGGGGTGGCATGGTGAGCAAAATAATGATGGATTTAACCCAGATCTCTTGACTTGGGGTGAATGTTTTGATTCGTTTTACATTTCGTCCATCAATTGTGTGTCTTTTGCTTTCTCGCCCTAAGTGCACCAGGAATGCCCAGACGTAAGTCCTGGGCTCACTGTGCCACTGGAATCAAGCTATCCTTGCTGAAGAGGGGAGAAACCCAGAAACCAATCCTAGGATGCTTGTTTCTGGTCCAGGGAGGACCTGGCTTGGCAGTTCAGGCTGGACTGTTTCCATGAGGCACAGGCTCAAGATTGATTTGCATATGGCCAGGTCTAAACTGGGGTGGCATGGTGAGCAAAAGAATGATGGATTTAACCCAGATCTCTTGACTGGGGGTGAATGTTTTGATTCGTTCTCCATTCCGTCCATGAATTGTGTGTCTTTTGCTTTCTCGCCTTAAGTGCACCAGGTATGCCCAGACGTGGGTTCTTGGCTCACTGTGCCACTGGAATCAAGCTATCCTGGCTGAAGAGGGGTGAAACCCCAAAACCGGTCCTAGGATTCTTGTTTCCAGTCCAGGGAGGACCTGACTTTGCAGTTCAGGCTGGACTGTTTCCATGAGGCACAGGCTCAAGATTGATTTGCATATGGTCAGGTCTAAACTGGGGTGGCATGGTGAGCAAAAGAATGATGGATTTAACCCAGATCTCTTGACTGGGGGCGAATGTTTTGATTAGTTCTGCATTTCGTCCATCAATTGTGTGTCTTTTGCTTTCTCGCCCTAAGTGCACCAGGTATGCCCAGACGTGGGTCCTGGGCTCACTGTGCCACTGGAATCAAGTTATCCTGGCTGAAGAGGGGTGAATCCCCGAAACCGGTCCTAGGATGCTTGTTTCCGGTCCAGGGAGGACCTGGCTTGGCAGTTCGGGCTGGACTGTTCCCATGAGGCGCAGGGTCAAGACTGATTTGCATATGGGCAGGTCTAAACTGGGGTGGCATGGTGAGCAAAAGAATGATGGATTTAACCCAGATTCCTTGACTGGGGTTGAATGTTTTGATTTGTTCTGCATTCCGTCCATCAATTGTGTGTCTTTTGCTTTCTCGCCCTAAGTGCACCAGGTATGCCCAGACATGGGTCCTGGGCTCACTGTGCCACTGGAATCAAACTATCCTGGCTGAGGAGGGGTGAAACCCTGAAACCGGTCCTAGGTTGCTTGTTTCCGGTCCAGGGAGGACCTGGCTTGGCAGTTCAGGCTGGACTGTTCTCATGAGGCACAGGGTCAAGACTGATTTGCATATGGCCAGGTCTAAACTGTGGTGGCAAGGTGAGCAAAAGCATGATGGATTTAACCCAGATCTCTTGACTGGGGGTGAATGTTTTGATTCGTTCTGCATTCCGTCCATCATGTGTGTGTCTTTTGCTTTCTCACCCTAAGTGCACCAGGTATGCCCAGACGTGGGTCCTTGGCTCACTGTGCCACTGGAATCAAGCTATCCTGGCTGAAGAAGGGTGAAACCCCGAAACCGGTCCTAGGATTCTTGTTTCCGGTCCAGGGAGGATCTGGCTTGCCAGTTCGGGCTGGACTGTTCCCATGAGGCACAGGGTCAAGACTGATTTGCATATGGCCAGGTCTAAACTGGGGTGGCATGGTGAGCAAAAGAATGATAGATTTAACCCAGATTTCTTGACTGGGGGTGAATGTTTTGATTCGTTCTGCATTCCGTTCATCAATTGTGTGTCTTTTGCTTTCTCGCCCTAAGTACACCAGGTATGCTCTGACGTGGGTCCTGGGCTCACTGTGCCACTGGAATCAAGCTATCCTGGCTGAGGAGGGGTGAAACCCTGAAACCGGTCCTAGGTTGCTTGTTTCCGGTCCAGGGAGGACCTGGCTTGGCAGTTCAGGCTGGACTGTTCCCATGAGGCACAGGGTCAAGACTGATTTGCATATGGCCAGGTCTAAACTGGGGTGGCATGGTGAGCAAAAGAATGATGGATTTAACCCAGATCTCTTGACTGGGGGTGAATGTTTTGATTTGTTCTGCATTCCGTCCATCAATTGTGTGTCTTTTGCTTTCTCGCCCTAAGTGCACCAGGTATGCCCAGACGTGGGTCCTGGGCTCACTGTGCTACTGGAATCAAGCTATCCTGGCTGAGGAGGGGTGAAACCCCAAAACCGGTCCTAGGATGCTTGTTTCCGGTCTAGGGAGGACCTGGCTTGGCAGTTCGGGCTGGACTGTTCCCATGAGGCACAGGGTCAAGATTGATTTGCATATGGCCATGTCTAAACTGGGGTGGCATGGTGAGCAAAAGAATGATGGATTTAACCCAGAACTCTTGACTGGGGGTGAATGTTTTGATTCGTTCCATCCATCAATTGTGTGTCTTTTGCCCTCAGAAGACAGAGCATGACATTTGACCTCTGTCTTTTAACACAGCAAATGTGACCGGATAAGAACAAGATTTAAAAGTCTGTTTACAGAGTACTCAAAAGAATGCAGTAAACAAGGAATGGTCTTGGTAGGGTCAAACTCAAGCTGGGCAGCCTAAAACAAATAAAGCCAGCAAATAGAAATCAAGCAATTGAGAGCTACAAACCACAGAGCCAATAGTAAGCAATGGATGAAATGCATTACCAGGGAAGCTCTCCAAATGCCCACAAGAAGTCGTAAGCAAACCAGACAGCTGCGATGTCTGGTAACTCCGACCTAAAAAATGATTAAAAGCAATTTAATCTGAATAATTGGAGCCGAGGGACGCTGCTGCCTGCAGGATTTTTTTTATGTAGACATCTCCATCAGCCCCTCTGAAGATTGGTGCCCTGGGCCCAACTCGTAAATGTCAAAAGCTGACCCCAGTGTCAGTAAAATTAAGGAACCAATTTGCACCCGCTGGCTCAGGGCCATCACAACTTGGGGGGGGGGGGGGGTGTTGTGCATTACTCTTTTGATGCAACATTGCAGAGAATTACGCCCTTTTTCATAATTATGAGTATTTGTCTAAAAAGTCTAACCGCAGTGCTGCTGGCTTCTGCTGTTTGTGTTCTGCTGCATTTAGCACTATTTTGTTTACTGCAAAATGCATCCTCAGGTCCATTTTGGACTCAAGGGTGCATTTAGCGCTAAGAATATAGTGCTAAATACTAGGTTATATTCCTCATGTAATTCTGCGTAATCTCATATAATTTTGCTGTAATTTCACGTAATTGGGTTTGTTGGCATGGAAACATCCCTCACATGGTGATGGACGGGCTCCACTGCCCTGAGTGCCTCAGCAGTAATGATGTCTGGATCCCTAATACTGATTTTTGTTGTCATGGATGAACATGAATAATGCATGCGCACCATGACATAGGCCTGTCTCACAGACTTTGGTCTTTTTGGACCAGGAGGGGTAACCAAAGTCTATCCTCATACTGTTGAAAGGCTACTGCTTTTGCCAGGCATTATGCAGCATGAGCGGTTGGTGGCAGCCTACCATATAGTGATCAGGAGTGAACAGGTACTTTTTACCTGTGTCCCTGGAGTGAAGCCTGCAGGCTCACTCATTTAAAGTTCTGCTGCTGTATGCTCAACTCACCCCTGTCCTACATCAGCTTGGTGTGGAGTGCTGTGCAGTGTGTGTACGGTGCGCATAAGTATATGTGCCTGTGAAAAGCACAATAAAGGTATAATGCAATGCGTGTATATTACATGCATGTGAAGGGTGAATGCGTGTCTGTTAATAGTACAATGCATAAAGGATGTAGTGTTGCACAGCGCGTGTATGCTATAAGTATGTTCTGGGTATACATGTGCCTGTGAAAGGTAAAATACATGGAAGACCCTGGGTTCCATTTTGGGAGACTCAGGGCTGATTGGAGGAACATGGGGGGAGGAGGTAGAGGATTCCCCCAGAAAGATTTGTGGATTGCTGCATTCCTTGTGCTGGGTGGGAGACATTAGAAAAAGGGAGAGCCAGGCTCTTAAGTACACTTCATATGGTGCTCTTTGATTCAGAGAGAGGTCACTGTGAAGGGGCCTGGGCACATCTCAGGAAGGAGCTGGGGCTGGTAAGAAAATCATAAAGAGTAGGGCTGAGGCCCTGGTGTAATCTTTTGATACACATATAACCGTGGCTGACATCCGGGTGTGAACCTCTAGTCACTCCCATGGTCTGTGTTGAGGGGCTATCAGATTTTGAGTTGTTCCTACTGTGACAGACTGCTTTCTGGAGCAAGGGCAGGGCAAAGGAGAGTGGACTTCAAAAGGAAGTGGATGACCAACATACACTTCAAAGACTCAGAGGCTTATTTACAAGCCCAGTGCGCTGCTGAAATGTCACTTTTAATGCCATTACAGTGGCACACACTGCAGAACCATATCTACAAGGCCATGTGCGTGGCTTTTCATGGCCTCGTAGATATAATGTGAGACAACACAGCGCAAGTCACTGCGTTCCCTCACACCTCGACAGGGAAGCATGTCATTCCCATATTTACAACATGCTGTAAACCTGGGAAAGCGTCAAAAGCCTACGCCTCCCGAGGGGTGGTGTGACAGTTGTTTTTGTGAAGGAAGGGGTTCCTTCCTGCACAAAAACAACCTGATTTCAATGCAGGCACCCTTGCACCATGGTGCATGGGTGCCTGCATTGGTGCTAGGCCGCCATTTGTGCACCAGCGTAATAAAAGACAACAGGAATGTGCCATATCTCATAGATACGGCGCATTCCTGCTCTTTTCTTTAGATGTAGGGTAGCGCAGCAGCAAGACTTGCGGCAATGCCCTTTGCCAAAAATAAGTTCATGAGGCCCCGGGACTCTAAATCAAAGTTGGTGTCTGGAAATGGAGTATAAGAAGGGGAGCTTGAGGCCCCCAAAATTATAAACTGTCAGTTAGGCTGTGCGAGGAGGATAAGATCTGCAACACTTCTGCCTTGTGACCAGCTCTGGAGGCCACTCTCCAGGCAGGGTGAGGGCACATCACCCAGGGACTTCAAGACCACCAGCCCATGGAGCCTGGAGCACCAGCACCTGCCTGCATGCCAAGACCAGTATGCCCTGTGAGGAAGATGAGAGCGTTGGAGGGAGAGAGGTCCAGGTGGGGTTCCGGGTGATTGGGTCCCTGTAGTTGAGCGTGAAGAGATGGCTGATGCACTGATCGGGTAGTTGCCTGTGTGCAGGGAAAAGTCGGCGACCTCCCCATATGCCAGAAGAGGGCCACCATGAAGTTAGTTGTAAATGTTGCTGCGTGATCGGATCATCACAACCCCATATGCGAGTTGGGGCCTATGTGAATATGACTGCTGTGCTGATCAGGCCATAGCCTCTGCACAGAGGGAGAACAGTGAACCTGCATACCAGGGGTAGCCATTGGGAGATGGCTCCTTGTGTGCTTTGGTTGGGAGCATCAGAGGTGGAAGGAGGCCACCATTGTGACCCAAGTGGGCTCAAGTCGCAACTTAGGACCAGCGCCAGGAGCATCGCAGCCCCCTCCCTAAATGTGGAGAGGATCCCAAGAAACTTACCTGCATCAGCGGCGCATCAAGAACCTCCCTGGCCACTCTAGAACTATGTGGGTGGAACACCTCGGCACCTGCCAGCAGCCCTCCTGGGCTGCTTGTCAAGATTTACTAGAGGCAGCTGCTGCAACTTAAGTGCATGCAAAGAGAGCACGTTCAGAGATTCTGGTCGCTCAGATCCTGCTGGGGCAGGTAAGACTGATTTATAGGCCAGACGTCCCCGGGGGAACTTGCCTGCCAGTTAGCGCTTTGTTGCTGGAACGTTTTTGCCTTTAATAAAGAGTCGGATTGGGACTCCTGGGATTTGGACTACTAGTGGGGCTTAACCTGAATGTTGCCTGTAGTGAATGTGGAATAATTACTACTGCTAGAGAGAGGGTAGTGGGACTCAGGGACCCACATATAAAACATTAGAGCCCTAACCTCATGGGACTGCGTGTATTGTTTGTGAATGTCATATTTTACTTTATGTTCATATATAAATGCTCCTTTTTTCATAAAAGCAAGTATTTGATTGGACAATCGTTTATTGCTCCTGCTGAATATATTTTGAGTTATGAGCCTGTGTTCACCTCCTGTGTCTACCTCCCCCTAAAAGCCTTGGACTGCGCGACCCGCGCTACCACTGAGAATCAAATGCTGAAGGGGTATTTTGCCCAGGTGCTCAGGGTCCATAGTAGGTCAGACCCTGGGCCATCAGGAGTAAAATGCCTCAACTCCCACGGTTGAACTCAGTCGCTCCTGCTCGTCCAGTGTCCCACTAAATGGGTGCAGCATGCGGCTACAAGACAATCAGATGTGATTCAACTCCAGAAAATGTAGAAGTGTTATTTCATTCTACAGATGAGGGGCCCACAAGCAGATACCTCCTTGTAGTCCAAGAGATCATTAATAACTGCTGTCCTTAGAACAAACACTCTATAACACCCCAAACATTCTAACACTAGAACCCACAATACCTTTACCCCATAACCAAGCATGTATTGATAAACGCATTGGTCAATTACCACAAAGCATATTACATTATTCCTCCAGCTCCGATTTTTTTCTTTTTTTTTTTAACACAGAAAAATAACTTTTCCTTTTACAACTTTCTTTAAAAATAACACAAAGTCTTGCATTTTGGCTTTCAGTCTTATCATTCGAGATGACCTTGCGACAACATCACTCTTATAACCTTCATCAAAAAAATATTCATCATCCTTTCTCATGGAGGATTCATCTTCTAAATCAGTACTGTGTCTCTTGTTAGTACAAACAGAATTATCCTCAAACACATCAAAATTCTCGACAGCACAGTGTCTGACAAAATGCACTGTGGACATAACCAAATCACTCACATTAAGGACCAAGATGGCTCACAAAAATTCCATCCCAAAGAGATTCTTGAGGTTTTTAAAGAATTTTATGGGAAGCTATATACTAAAATTCCTGGAACTCCTTAACTCCCTCCTTACGACTTCAGTTTCCGGAGAAGACAGGGCTCGCCTGAATGAACCAATAGAAATGGAGATGGTTGTGAAAAGCTATTCGTTCAGGGAAGACACCAGGACCCAACGGCTTCATCATTGCCTTTTATAAAACCTTTACATTCTTAGTCGTTAAGCACCTCAAAAATACCCTTGATCTTTTTGCTCTTCATGTCAAGGTCTCTGGCAGTCGATATGCTGTGTTGTCCCACCCCCTGGTGAACCAGTTATTGATCGAGAACAGATGCACCGCCAAGTTATATAAATAGTTATCTGAGAGGCCCTGTCCTCCGTCAAACGGCGATTTACGCAATGAGTGAAACTCTAATCTATGTCGGCACCCGCCCACACAAATCTGGCAATTTTTCAGTGAGGGAGCGAACCATTTGCGGGCTATGAGCTATGGATAATTGCTCAGCATGTACAGGTAGTGTGGCAAGCACACCATTTTAAAGAAGGCCGCGCACCCCATGGGGTTCAGGGGGAGTTTGGCCCACCCATTGAAGTCGTGATCAAGCCACAAATCCACATGCTGGAAGTTAAGGGCCCAGGCAAGGTCCGGCATGGGAGACATGTGAACCCCAGATATTTAAACGAGTTATGCAGAGAGGGAATGTTTGGACACCAAACCCGCCCTAGAGCATCACCCCTGATCTCTACAAGGCAGGATTTGCCCTTGTTAACTCAGAGCCCTAACGCCTTACCATAGAGCTGGAGATCTTTAAGGCACAAGGGCCGGAACACTGTGGGTTACTCAGGAACAGGAGTAGTCGTCCGCTTATAACAATACGCGATCCTCGAGACCAACTCCCCATTGCCAGCCCCTCACCTGAGTGTTGCATCGTATGATCTGCGCCATTGGCTCCATCACTAGGGCAAAAAGCATTGGAGACAGGGGGCACCCATGGCGCATGTCACGTTCAGTGGGGAACACTGGGGATAGAACCCCATTCACTCTAACCTGAGTGGTCGGGCGTGGTAGAGGAGCAGAACCATGTGGTGAAACCCCTCCCCCAAACCAGCCCAAGGAAGAACCCCATCCAGGAAGCCCCATGACAATGTGTTGAACATCTTGGTGAAGTCTATCAACTGGAGAGCCAGATTACCCTCAAGGTCAGTCACACGGGGGAGTGTCACCTGAACCATCCTGGCACGTGCTGTGGCCCAGCATAAATCCGCACTAGTCTGGGTGGATTAGATAGGGCAAGGTTTTACCCAGCTGCATGGCCAGCACCTTGGCATAAATCTTGATGTCAGCATTGATCAATGAAATCAGCGGGTAAGAGGAACACTGATCTCTAGGGAGCCCCTCCTTGGGCAGAACCACAATGGCAGCTTTATCCAGTTCCGGCAGAAAAAACCCATGGTGCTGAGCTACCACATAGAGGTTCAGAAGATGGGGACATAGGGTCTCCCAAAAGCATTTATAATATTCAATGGGGAACCCGTCGGGCCTGGACATCTTGCCAGACTGCAGTCCTTTCACCGCAGCACATACCTCCTGAAGCTAAGTCCTGGTCCAATTCTTGGGCCACAGTTGGTAACGGTATACTATTTAGAAGAGGATTGGCTATTACCTTGGGCAGCGTAGGACAGCTTGAGTGCAACTGCCGGTAGAACTCCGCGAAGGTCGAGGCAATCACCAGGGACTCCTCCCGGTGACAACCTGAGGAGTACTGAATCACAGGGACCACTTGGTCAGATACTCTACGGGTCGCCAGCCAATAAAGTAGTTTACCTGACTTGTCGCCTGAGACATATACTCTCTGCGTGGAGGCCTTCCAGCACTGCCTGTCCTCCTCTAGGGAAACCTGCCGCAGTTTCATACAGGCCACAGCCTAAAGACGACTGGACTGCTCGTTGTCTCAATGCCGAAGAGCGGCCTCCTCTTGGAGGATCTGAGCTTCCAAATCGGTCAGGCGCACTGCTCAGCGTGCCTCGCCCTGGCGAACATAGCCTTTGATTCAGCCTCTCAGGGACGGTTTACTAGCAGCCCAAAGTGTCGCTATTGACTCCACCAATTTGGCATTAAGCCCAAAATATTGACGTACTTTCTCTTTAACAAAGGCCTCGCATCATAAATCCTGCAAGTACCAGGCGCTAAACTTCCAGGTTGGGCGCCACATAGCATATTAAGTTCCCCACAACAGTAACGGGGGGCATGATCAGAGATCCCACGCGCAAGTATATGTATTGACTGAATCGAGAGCAAATCAGTTGCTGGAAGCCACATCAGGACTATATGGCAATCCCCCGCATGTGCGGTGGATTGATGGGTATAAGCCCGCAGACCGGTATGCCAGGCGTCACAAAGGCCCAGTGAGTCGGCCAAGGAGGATAGACAAGCTGATCGGGAGTGCCTGGTTGGATATGGAGCAGAGTAGGCATCAAGGACAGGGTTAGGAAGCTCATTGAAGTCTCCCCCAATTATCGTGACTGGTTGAGAGTCAGAATAAAGAATCTCAAGGTATGCAAGTAAGGCTGCAGCAGGGGGGACGGAGTATAGCAAGATATGATGTTGTAATGTCACACCTCCAGGCGGCCCTCAACACCAACATAACAACCCTGCGGGTCCGTGTGGTGTGCAGTAACCGCAATGGGAAGAGACTTGTGGAGCAGTTTGACAACCTGTCTGGAACCGCACGCAAACCCCGAGTGGTACACACTAACGTAGCCGAAGCGAACTAGGAAGGGACACCTCATACCCAACAGATGAGTCTCCTGCAAAAAGACGACCGCTGGTTTGTAACGCTTAATGGGCCTGATTCACAGAACTAACTTAAGACAAAATCCTAAACTTGCTACCATTTTGGTATTCACAGAAGGCACTTACTCATTTTGGTATTCACAGAAGGCACTTACTCATTTCGGTATTCACAGAAGTTAGGAGTCCTAACTTTAGGACTCCTAAATGCCTTCTGTGAATACCGAAAGTCTTAAAATTAGGATTTTTCCCAGTTTAGTAGTAGTATAGTTAGGACTCCTAACTTTAGGACTCCTAAATGCCTTCTGTGAATACCGAAAGTCTTAAAATTAGGATTTTTCTCAATTTAGTAGTAGTAAAGTTAGGACTCCTACCTTTAGGACTCCTAAATGCCTTCTGTGAATACCGAAAGCCTTAAAATTAGGATTTTTCTCAGTTTAGTAGTAGTATAGTTAGGAGTCCTAACTTTAGGACTCCTAAATGCCTTCTGTGAATACCGAAAGTCTTAAAATTAGGATTTTTCTCAATTTAGTAGTAGTAAAGTTAGGACTCCTAACTTTAGGACTCCTAAATGCCTTCTGTGAATACCGAAAGTCTTAAAATTAGGATTTTTCTCAATTTAGTAGTAGTAAAGTTAGGAGTCCTAACTTTAGGACTCCTAAACTGAGAAAAATCCTAATTTTAAGACTTTCGGTATTCACAGAAGGCATTTAGGAGTCCTAAAGTTAGGACTCCTAACTTCTGTGAATACCGAAGTGAGTAAGTGTCTTCTGTGAATACCAAAATTAGTAAGTGCCTTCTGTGAATACGAAAATGGTAGTAAGTTTAGGATTTTGTCTTAAGTTCGTTCTGTGAATCGGGCCCAATGTATCTCAGCACTTCCGACCGTTTAATCGGGTCCAGAGGCCATTTATGTTTAAAGAGAGCAGACCGCACCCGTACGAGAGGGGAAGCGCAATTCCAGGAGCCCACCATGCCCTGCCACTGTATTCTAATCACTGAAGCCTTAGTGGTAGCAGTTACTAAGCTAAGGGAAAAAAATAATGTAAAAGCAAAACATGTCATAACAGGGCTCGAAAAATGTACTCGACCGCTCGCAAATGCGAGTGATTTTTGTGAAGAGCGAGCCAGTTTTCAGGCCTACTTGACCGGCCTGGCGAGTGCTATCTGCCACTGCAGTAGCAGGTGAAAGGCTCTAGGGGGCAGAACGCACCACCTAGCATAGTGGTGGTGGTGCGGTGTGCGGTGAAGGCTCTAGGGGGCAGCAGGGTACAACGCCAATCAAGTGGTGGTGCGGTGTGCAGTGAAGGCTCTAGGCGGCAGCAGGGTGCACGCACCACCTAACATAGTGGTGGTGGTGTGGTGCGCTGCCTATCGTTTTGTGGGTCCCAGGGCCGTCAATCGTGTAGCGCGCGAAAAGCGCTACCAATGACGGCCCTAGACATCATTTTGGCCTGCACCCGCGCTGTGCTGCTTAAAGTGCAGCAGTGACGCAGCACGCCACCACGCGCTCTCTTCAGTGGAGTCGGGAGTGCAGGGCGATTTGGCTTGCCGTCTAGGAGAGGTGAGTCGCAGTTTTTTGCATTAATGTATGATTATGGTGATGTTGGGGGATGTAACGCAGATAGCATAGGAATTGAATGTTCATGAAATTAGATAGAGGTCTGAAACCAGCATCTTAGAGTCTACCCTAAAACAAATACCAGCTATGTGAAGGGCACAGTGGAAACTGATTTTTCTAAAGTTTGGATACCTACGAAGCCCAAAGGCTTCTACATGTGTAGAATATGCATTATGTAAGGATCATCATTGTCTATGGTAAAGACGATGGATACATTGCTGTTGCTCAAATATTACAAAAAGTTAAACAAGTTAAACAATCACATGCTGCACATGCTTAGATGTAATTGTATAATTATTGATCTATTATTAGTGTCCCAGGCTTCAAGGGTTTATTTTCCGCACAAATCCTTTGTGCCCTTTCCAAACCGCCTTGTAAAAGCATTCTATCTCGGGACACAAACCGATACTGTAAATGTGGGGGCACAAATACATTTTAAATCCCTTAATACATTGCTGGTTTAGTGCCATTTAGACACATTTCTAAAATACAGCGTCGTTGTGTGGTGTCTTTTAAGCTGTAAAACAAATAATTCAAAAACCTTGTTTTTAAAGTAGATTTCGGTGGCTAAAGCTTACATATGCTTAATTGCATCGGGGTTGGAATAACAATATTTTAGTGCTTATCTTTTACACTTTGTAGAATTTTAAAAATAGTTTTATTTCCAAAGATAGCTGGGCTAAAAACCTGGTATTCGTACATCGGAGCTATAAAGTTATTCACTATTACTTGTTACCATGCTCAATTTGAGTGTTTGTCTTTCATTTAAGCCCACTCGACAACTGCAAGTAAATATTGTCACTTAATGGCTGGAGTAAGGTCCAGCACGATTCTTCTCACCATTTTGCATTATTTCTTTATGGTTCTCTGCTCTGCATTTTTAACTACATAGGGTACTATGGAAGTACAGACACCACAATTTATTTTTCTCTTTCTCGCTGCTGAAGTACTTTTAATGAGGGGCCTAGAATTCCTCCCTTACTCAAAGTAAACTCTTTAGCGTTACAGTCATTCTTTAAACACCGGATCTCACTGAATGTGCGCAACATCCTGTGATTCTGGGCAAATCATTTGATCTCCATCATGTGCCTATCAAAAATGAATGCATTCTCATGTAACGCAACTGGTGCTCGTGTAAAGCGCTCTGATACCTTCGGGACAAGTTCGCGCTATATAATACTCCGAAAAAGTTTGTAGGCAGACAATGGTAGGAAGAGGGGCTGTAATCTGCCCTTCCTTCTAAACAAGCATTTGCAATGTAGTAGTTCTCGAATAACTGAAAGTTTGAGCTATTGGCGTTGCAAAAAATAATGCTACGGCGCGCCAATAGCTCAAACTCAGTAATGCGAGATCTATTGAATTGCAAATCTTGTATCTCTTGTTAATGACGCTGCCTCATTTTTCCAAATCGATAGCCATTAACTGGGGCAGATTTGAATGTTGTCATTTATGTAGCTTAGACCCAGCTCACTAAGGCAAATTAAATGTGGGGTGGAAAGAGGGGCAGATAAAAGCTTTAAAAAAAAAGCAACTTTCCTGTGTTTGAATTACTGAAAAGTCCCTGATGCCCCAATCTACCGCCTCGTATGTAGCGACCGGTACATATTGCATGGAATAGATTTGAAGCATGGGAGCAAATGCTTGGTCCCAGGGGGGCAGGGGCCTAATTGCTGGAGGCGTACGATTCATATGCGATCAATTTGTGGGTCGAGTGTATTGATGTTAGGTCGAGTACAAAAGTCTACTCACTCGACCTGCAGGTCAAGTAAGATTTTTTAGATTTGTCGAGCCCTGCATAAACAAGAGCAGGTTCAAGAACCTGACAAAACAACCCACCCCCCAACGCCCTCCCTCCCCACACTTCACACAGGCAAGCATCTGTCACCCTAACTAAGGAACCCAGAACCTCTAACTAAGAGAAAACTTACTGTGAACCATAGACACCCGTGTAACAGGATCTGGTACCTGACAACGATCTACTTATTCATGCAAAGGAGATGCAATCTCTTGGGCCTCCACAGAGACATTGGCCAATGTCAGAAGCTTAGTACACATAACTGACATTCGTCTGGATTAAAAGAGGCAAGTCACCCCACTCCCAGCAACTCTTGGTAAGACAGAGTAGGAGCATCCTGATCATGGTGCGTCCGATAGCTGGGATGAGGGGCTCCAACTCTCCCCTGCAGACCTGAAAACCAGAGGAGACGCCAACAAGTTCTCTGTCTCCACCTGCATGGTCAGGACCAATACCGAATCTTCTAGGGCACGGCCAGGGGCCTCTGCAATGGCCCCAGGCCCCCAGGACTGGGAGCGCCCCCCCCCCCGCCAGTGGTGGAAAAGCGATCCTGCTCGTACTTTGGTGCTAGGTGATCGGCGTTGTTAAGTGCAGGGGCACTGCAGCAACCGGTCTTAAGTGGCCTGGTCCGGCATATCAAAGAAGAGGGTGCAGGATTGGAAGAAGACTTTAACGTGAGCGGAAACAGGAGCATGTAGCTCAGGTCCAGAGCGCACAGCTTCTGTTTCACCTCAATGAAGGAGCGCCTCTGCTGTTGCACTAGAAACACCAGTGTCTTCGAGTTATCAAACCACAGGTCAGGGTGGGCCCGGGCCTCCTGCAGTATCTCATCCTGGTCTTTAAAGTTGAGCAGCTGAAGGATCATCGGCCGGGGAGGAGCCCCAGGTGGAGGCCTCGGAATCAGGGAACGGTGTGCCCTCTCAATAACAAAATAGGGGGGCAGTTTGTGTTGGTGTACCAATCCCTTGAACCAGTCTTCCAACACTCCAGCCAGAGCCTACTGCTCCAAGGATTTAGTCAGGCTGATAATCCTAAGATTGTTCCGCCATGCCCTCTTTTCTACATCCTCCGCCCTCTCGGTCAGAGTGGACACCGAGGCGGACAACTTGGACTTCTGGTTCGTAAGGGAGGAGAGTTTGTCCTCAGTGGCGGAGACCTGGTTTTCAACCTCCGAGGTCCTGTTCACCACGTTGCGGAGGCCCTACAGCAATAAGGACAAATCTACATGGGGAACTTGAGGAACAGCGTTAAATTTGCGGCTCCCTGCTGTGCTGCACCAGACCACAGGTCCAGTGAGCTCTCTCCTGTATCGCGAGGTGCAGTCGGGGGGACGGTAAACTGATCCATCTTAGTTTGAGCCGATGGCTACGGTGGGACCTTCTCATGCCCCATCCCCCAAATGCCCAGGGCTTGGGGGCCAGGTCAGCCTTTTTGGAATCCTTCTCCAGACAATGTCTAAGGCACCCGAAAGGAATTGGTCGGCGGTGCCTCCCACTAATGAGTTCACCGAGAACGAGGTCCCAGCCAAGCAGAGCCGGGTCAGAGAGGCAAAGGGTATGCAGGAGCTGCAGGTGACCCGCCAGATAGGAGATCTAAGAAAGAGGCAAGAGTATCCATCCACGCCTGGGCACACAGCCAGGTAATGGTCAAGAAAGCAGGAGAGATCAAGTAGATGCCAAAATCTGCTTCAGGCGGGCCTCCACATTCTAGAAAACCCGGGTCACGTCAAATCTGGCCTGGCAGGATCCGGCCTCATTGTTGGTCATCCCTGGAGTGCAGTGGACAGGCACTCTGCAGCCCACCCTCATCAGACACAGGGATGCGACTCAGACCAGGAGAGCCCACGTGCCACAGCACAGGGTCCAGCAGAAGTCACAGGAACAGATACAAGAAGCCAGGGAGGGCCCCACGCCAGGGCGTGCCACTGCCACCAAGCCATCTTCAACCGGTCTGGCTCCCTCTAGGCCCCCCACCACATGCGTGGCCTAGGTCAACGCAAATCGGGAGGGGGGGAGAAGAAGGGCCGACCCCTACCGTCCAGAAATCCTCACCTGCACTGCAAAGCAGTCTCCCCCACACCGCCGCGGACCCACAGCAAGGCCCAGTAGGACTCCTCCTCAAACAGATGCCCGAATGTCGATGCCACAGCGATTTCCCTGTCTCAGGCAGTCTCTTCGTTATACGGCCTCAGTCTCAGCTGCCAAGAGTCCAGCGGGTAGACATTCAGCAGGCCCTCAGCAGGCTGCCTGCACTGGACACTGAGGCTGCAGCTCGTCACCAAAACACAGGTCACAGCGGCAGTCCCAGGGCCAGGTGCGGGACCAGGGCGGCCCCACGTCCGGTCATCACTGCCACCTATGTCGTTTCAGCTGGTCCAACTTCCTCCCAGGCCCTGCCACGGGCCTACAGGCGCACCCCTGACCAAAGCATAGAAAGAGGAGGGGGGAGAACCCACCTCCTCCATCAGGCCCCCCCCCGCACCGTCACAGCTTCATCAGGGCTCAGCAATAGTCCTCTTCGGGCGGCCGCACAGGTCCTGCTGCCGTTTCCCCACCAGCGATCTGCAGAAAGCACACCACTGAGCCGGGCAGCAATGCTGGATAGCCACTTGCCGCGTGGTTGGTGCAGGCCGCCACAGATCACCGTACGGGACAACCGTCCTGGTCCGCAGCAGAATGCAGGTGAGGGAGGGCCTCTGTCCTACGGTTTGGGCCCTTCTCACCGATCGGCTACGCCACTGCAAATACTCCACCTCCCCAGGCCCATCTGGCATACCACTCCTCAGCCGATCTACATCCTTCCGGGGTGAGCAGCGTCTCGGTCTCAGGCCAAGGGGGTGCACAGTCGACATCCTGGCCCCCACAGGAGAAGTCCAGCCCTCCCAGCCTCTGTTGTCTGGTAGGAAGTTTATGGATCGTTCAAGGCAGCAGGAGCTCAACTAGAACTCAACCACCATATTGGCCGCCCTGGCCACGCTTCCTTCTAAATTGTTTTAAAATAACTGAAGGGCCTTGGTTAAGTCCCTTTAGTAAAACTGCTTTAGTTTAACTATAGTTAGGACAAAGTACTAGTGAGGTTCGATTACCTCTCTAAAAAAGTCCCTGCCTTAGTAAAAAATAATGAGCAATACAGAGGACCTGGTTCAGGAGCTCGACCAGAACCCTTACCTGCAGCTGACCTAGAGACAGCTCAGGGGCCTCTGTAAAACTTATGGCATGAAAACTGGCTCACACCCTACCAAAGCACAGCTCCAGGAGTATGAGCAAGAACATCCAGAGGATGCCTCTGGCTCCCAGGAGGATCCAAATGGAGACGATGGGAGTTAGGAGTCAGTTAGCCCTCCACCATCAAACTTCGGGGGCAGGTTTCCAACACTCCCTGCCCTTCCTCTTTCTGGCAGGCACCTGGGCCACTCTTTCAGGAACCAGGTCCTCTTGATCACCCCTCCCGGCTGCCATTGACTGAGTGCAGCAACTACAGGGTGAAGTACATTGGGGATGACCTGCTCTTCAGACACCCACTGACACCTGACAGATGTCACACTGGCTCCTGTGTCTCTCAGAGCCTCCACCCTCCCCTCCCATTGATGGTCACCCACTGCAGGTACTTATTAGGGTTATCCGGCAGGCAGGTTTCCTGGACCATATCTCTATCTCCTAATGAGATAAGGGTCATCACAGCTGGCTCCCCACCCTCACTAGGAACCAACTCCTCCCAGCACTACACTAACTAACCCCGGTGACGGTGCACCAGTAGGTGCTGGTGGTGCCTTGGGGCACTTGGGATCATTCTGCATGTGACCCTCCTGACCACATGCATAACACTTACGGGACCTCGGTTGTCTCGCCTACCCTTAGGGGGCCATGGCTTCTTAGAACTGGGGGGGGGGGCTGAGGATCTTTACCCTGGGAACTTTTTGGGGGTACTTCAGAGAACTGCTTTTGGTTACCCTTGTCTCCTCCACTCTTCTGCTGGGGACCCTGCCCACCCTTAGCTGGGTTTCCTACATACCCCTTGTGGACCCTGGTACTTGCTCAGCTGTACGCCTCCGGAGCAAGCTTCCTGGGGTAAGTTAGC
Source organism: Triturus cristatus (assembly GCF_964204655.1). Classification (NCBI taxonomy): domain Eukaryota; kingdom Metazoa; phylum Chordata; class Amphibia; order Caudata; family Salamandridae; genus Triturus; species Triturus cristatus. Next base: position 234,844,591 of record NC_140586.1, read on the forward strand.
TTACTATCCATCAGATCCTGGCGTAGCTCTGGAACACAAAGACTACTCAAGTGCTCCCAACCAATCTGATTGTAGAACCCCAGGGAATCAGTTACCTTGCTGCCCTTTATCCAACCATTCAGTGCTCTATAATACATGTTCACACACTCAACCCAAGTATTGGACTAAAGTTTCTTGAAGGACCTAAACTTTTCCCTGTACTGCTCAGGTGTGAGCCCATACCTGAGGCATAAAACCTCCTTCATATTGGGATTGGTCAGGGCACCAACCTCCTCCAAAGTTGTCAGGGTGTTCCTCCCATTGGCCTTAAAGTGTTTCCACAGGCCTGCCCCTCAATTCTTCTCAGGGACCTCATTCGTATGCATGGCTGCCTCATAAGATGCAAACCATGCATAAATATCCTCACCCTTCTGGAAATTATGTAGTAGGTCCTTGGGAATGTAAACCTTACCCCCTCGCAATGGCTGTGCGCTGCCACCATTTGAACTGGATTTCACCTGTTTGGCTTAAATGTCCAGTTCTCTCATGCTCAACTCATGTGCCAAAAGCAATTTTTTTCCTCTAAGGCACGAACGTTCTTGCTCTGATCTGCCATCTTTTCCTTCTCTATGGCAGCTTTTTGGTTCTCCATTTCCAATTGCTTCATCTGGAGCCTCATAACCTCCAATTGACGACCTCTGTCCCTTTGCCTGTCATCCAATTCCTCTGGAAAGGGATTCCTAGAAGAATGACTGCTGCCAGCCACAGAGACTGCTCTCCCAACAGGCACATCCTGGGATCTGAAACCATTTTCTGCCACACGCCCATCCACATCTGCATCCCCTGCCTCCTCAGCTTGGCTGGCCTCCCACCAGGCCCCGAAGGCCTTCTGCAGCTTCTCTTTCCCAGAGTGGCTCTTCATGGTACATCCAAAGCTCTTGCAGAATTGCTTGAGTCGCTCTACTTTGTAACTACTTAACATTTCAATGTCAAATTCCAATTCTGCAGCCTCACTTGCTGATTTACCATTTAGAGACATGATGCATGGATAGCTCAAGGGTCCGATCAAAAATAGAACCAAAAATAAAACCCAGTATGTGGTTGTGTAGTGGTCTGCACTAAACTAGTAATGTACACTAATCACTGTGGGTCAAGTACAAATACAAGTTCAAATCCTCACCGCTGACCACCAATGTTAGAAATGGGGGTCTCTAGTTGGCAGAGGTAGGTACCTTTGTCCAAATAGGGATCCTTGCTTCTAGTCAGGGTAAGGGGGATACATACTTAAGATAACCCTTTGCTCACCCCCTGGGTAGCTTGGCATGAGCAGACAGTGTAAAGTATTTGTACTCTGACACACATTAATACAGTGATAACACCACAAAAGGACACCACACCAGTTTAGAAAAATAAAGTATCTTTATCTAAACTCAACAAGACCAAAACAACAAAAATCCAACATACAAGTATTAAGACAATGGCTTCAAAAAGGTTTTAAATTCACAACGCCAAGCAGCCGCGGAGATGGGAAGTGTTGAGAACACAAAGAGATGCATCCGTTCCTGAGACCATGGGGAGGCGATGCAACAGTTCTGCTGCACATAGGAGAAGTGATGCGTCGTGTCTAGTCTAAAGGGGGAAGTGATGCGTCGTCTCCAAGACGATTTTGGTCCACAGGTGATGCGTTGGGAAAACTTGCTGCACAGGTACGATGCGTGAAAATCCAGGATGCATCGGCAATTGATGAGGAGGCACGGGCAGCACTGCATCAGTTTTTTCAGCCGCGATCCCTCGATGCGTCGGTTCTTGCAGCGGCGACAGGCACTGCTTCAGTTTTGGCAGCGGCGCAGCGATGCGTGGAGATTCTTCTCGCACAGGAGTGCTGCGTTGGAAAAACACTTGCAAGAAGAATGATGCATCAATTTTCTTGTAGTTGCGTTGCTTTTCCAGCTCCCAACACCAGGAACAACCTCCAGAGGCCCAACACAGCCAAAGGCACCTCCTGGCAGGTCAGACCTCCCAGCAAGGAAGTTCAGGGGAGCTGGGGGATGCAGTCTTTGTGTCCCTGAAACTTCAGAACAGGAGGCAAGCTCTACTCAAGCCCTTGGAGATCTTCCTCAAGCAGGGGGGACACAGCACACAGCAAAGTCCTTGTCCTTTTCTTGGCAGAAACAGCTACTGCAGGCCAACCCCAGACAGCACACAGCAAAGGGGCAGTACTCCACCTCCAGTTTCTCCAGCTCTTCTCCTTGGCAAAGGTTCCTCATGATTCCAGAAGTAGTCTAAAGTTCTGGGGTTTTAGGTCTAATACTTATACCCCAAAATGTCTTTGTTCTCTTTGAGCAAGGGTCTCCGTGCCCAGCCCAAACCAGTTCTGTCCTCACTGGTGTAGTACGACCGCAGGGGGTGGAGGCAACATTGTGCAAGGGAGACAGGCCCTATTCAGGTGCAAGGAAATCTCCTCCCACTACTCAGCCAGGGTCTATTCAGCCCAGCCCTGAGTCATCCAGGAAGAGCTAGGCACATATAAACCCCCCCCATGGGCTGTCTACAGTGAATGCATATTCCCAGCTACTGTCAATCAGTTCACAAACAGGCAGAGCAGGAATGGTTGAACAAGAAAATGTGGCATTTTCAAACACAATTTAAAAACCATTTTTACTAAAAGATGTGTTATTAAATTCTGAGTTCAGAGAGCCTAAACTGTATTTCTTTATCTTGCCCCAATGGGAAGTTATATTTATAAGATGTTATAAATTAACTCCCATTCAATCCTATGGGTAAAGATAGCCTTTCGATAGTGAAAAACGAAATCGGCAGTATTTCACTACCAGGACATGTCACACACTCCAGTACATGTCCTACATTTCACATACACTGCATCCTTGGGCCTACTATAGGGGTGCCTTACATGTAGAAAAAGGGAAGGTTAAGGTCTGGCAAGTGGGTGCACTTGTCAAGTCGACACAGCAGTTAAAAACTGCACACAGACACTGCAGTGGCAAGTCTGAGCTACCTTTTCAGAGCTACTTATGTTGGTGGCACAATCAGTGCTGCAGGCCCACTAGTAGCATTTGATTTACAGGCCCTGGCACACTTCGGTGCAATTTACTAGGGGCTTACCAGTAAATCAAATATGCCCATCATGGAGAACCAATTGTAACAGCAATTTACACAGGGAGCACTTGCACTTTGACACTTATCAGCAGTGGCAAAGTGCCCAAAGTATGTAAGCCAGCAAAAACGAAACCCAGCACAGCATCAAAAATACAGGAGGAAGAGGCAAAAAGTCAGTGGAAACCACGCCAAACATGCAAAGTCTAACATCTCCGTAGAAGAGTAGCCACGAAGTATTGGGGCTCTCTCTTATGGGAACTGTTCTCTGGAAAGTGCAGGGATAGACTCCTGACACTGACTGAGACAGAAGCTGAGTCTTGTGACCTCATGAAGGGTACCCCATTCGCCCATGCACTCCCCACTGAAGAATAAAGAATCAAATTCAGGGAGACTGAAAAATCCCCCAGTCAGTCCTGGGTTGATTTGTGTTACTTTTCAGTGAAAACACTAGGTGGTTGGTTAAAAGGTAACAATGTGAATGCTTATGATGGGCTTTTACAATTTAATTATGAAGGAACATCTATTAAGTAATTGTGTGCAGGAAAAGTTGCATCAGAAGGTAAGAACCCAGGTTCCTCCATATTAAAACCTGACTCTGACCCAAACACAATGATGTGTCCCAATTGTAAGCTGTCTCTCACAGATACACCAGTTAGTAGTAATAAAAGAAGGGACTGCAAGACAGATGAAGGTGTGCAAAAAGGCAGGGTTTTAAATGTTCATTAATAAACACCAGGTCTTTAGTTAAACACAAATTGGAATTTGCGCTCTTCATTGATACCCATAAAATAGACATAATATTTATCACAGAAACCTGGGAGAATGAAACCTCAGGCCCGGATCTAATCCAAGCTATATCATTAGGATACAAAATGGCGCAGGTTGATAGAAAGCTGAAGAGAGGAAGTGGGCTAGCTATCGTCACCTGGGACCAAATGGACATAAAACACACACCAGGCACAAATGACACAATTTGCAAAAACTTTTCCTTCTAAATCGACTTAACCATAAATTACTCTTTGCGAGGAACATTACTGTATCGCCCTACGGGGCCAAGGGAATCTTTTCTATCAAAGATAAGTACACTGATAGAGCACAGCATCACTATGTCAGATTACTTAGTGTTGGGCGATTCCAGTTTTCATCTAAACAATCTGGAGGACAGTGATACCATCCAACTGGCAGAGATCATGGAAGCCCTAGCGCTGCACCAGAGTTGAGGGTCCCACTCACTCAGCAGGACATACATTGGATGGGATTTGTTCGAATGACTAGCATCTGAAACTAACAGAATTGACACCGCAGACCTCGCTCGGACCCTGCAAAATACGTTGCCTTCAATTAGTGAAGTTCCTAACCAAGATGTTGAGACAGCCACACAGAGGTACACAATATGTGTAAAAAAAGCTATGGACACTCTAGCACCCGGAATAGTGTGCAAAAATCGTCTCAGTACTCCCTCTGAACCCTGGTTTTCTGTGTGCTTTGGGAATCAGAAACAGTTATTGTTAGAACCGGAATTCCCTAGTTGGCTGAGGTAGGTACCTTAGGCCAAGTAGGGACCCTCGCTTCTACGTCAGGGAAAGGAAGGACACCTTCTCAGATAGCCCCTACTCACCACCTTGGTAGCTTGGCACGAGCAGCCAGGCTTATCTTCAAGACAAATGTGTAAAGTATTTGCAACCATGCTCTCAGTGACCCAATGGTGACACCACAAAAGTACTCCACATGAGTTTCATATTAAAAACAAGTATAAGTTGATATAAAAAGATATACGATGAGACCACACAATAAAGATCCAACATATGCGTATCTGTAATATTTCTCCTGGCCAGTTATTAGGCCAGCCAGCCCTTTTAGGTTCTGTTGGTATTAATGAGCAATTTTAAATGATCCCCTGCAGTCCTAATACAATGCTATGCAGTTCGTAATGCAAGAATCAAGCACTTAGCAATGTAAAAATAATGCAGTTCGTTATGCAACAATCAAGCAATTTGTAATGCCAAAATAATGTAATACGTAAGGCAACAATCAGGTAGTTTGTTATGCAAACTAATGCAATGCGCAATGCAACAAGCAGGCAGTTCGTTATGTAAACTAATGCAATGCGCAATGCAGCAATCCGGCAGTTCGTTATGCAGAAATAATGCAATGCGTAATGCAACAATCAGGTAGTTCGTTCTGCAAACTAATGCAATGCGTAATGCAACAATAAGGCAGTTTGTTATGCAGAAATAATGCAATGCGTAATGCAACAATCAGGTAGTTCGTTCTGCAAACTAATGCTATGCGTAATGCAACAATCAGGTAGTTCCTAATGCAGAATTAATGCAATGCGTAATATCAATCAATCAATCAATCAGAACATTTATAGAGCGCGCTACTCACCCGTGAGGATCTCAAGGCGCTAAAGGGAGGGGGGGGAGTTGCTACTGCTCGAATAGCCAGGTCTTGAGGTGTTTCCTGAATGTTAGATAGTCCTGGGTCGTTCGTAGGTGTGCGGGGAGGGAGTTCTATGTTTTGGCTGCCAGGTGGGAGAACGATCTTCCTCCGGCGGTGGTTCTGTGAATCCGTGGGACAGTGGCGAGGGCGAGGCTGGCGGAGCGGAGTTGGCGGGTGGGGGTGTAGAACGCGAGGCAGCTGTTGAGGTATTCGGGGCCCATGTTGTGGAGCGCTTTGTGTGCGTGGGTGAGGAGCCTGAACGTGATCCTCTAGCTGACGGGGAGCCAGTGCAGGTCTCTCAGGTGGGCGGATATGTGGCTGTGGCGAGGGATGTCGAGGATGAGTCGTGCGGAGGCGTTCTGTATGCGTTGTAGTTGTTTCTGAAGTTTAGCAGTGGTTCCTGCGTATAGGGCGTTTCCGTAGTCCAGTCGGCTAGGGACGAGGGCCTGGGTGACGGTCTTTCTGGTTGCGGTGGAATCCACCTGAAGATTTTGTCGGAGCATGCGCAGGGTGTTGAAGCAGGAGGACGAGACGGCGTTGACTTGCTTTGTCATCGTGAGGGAGGAGTCCAGGATGAATCCCAGGTTGCGTGCATGGTCCGAGGGTGTCGGCGCGGAGCCCAGTGCTGAGGGCCACAAGGAGTCGTCCCAGGCGGATGGGGATTGTCCGAGGATGAGGACCTCCGTCTTGTCTGAGTTCAGCTTCAGGCGACTGAGCTTCATCCATTCTGCGACGTCTTTCATTCCTTCCTGGAGGTTGGTTTTGGCGGTGGCTGGGTCTTTGGTGAGAGAGAGTATCAGCTGGGTGTCGTTGGCGTAGGTGATGATGTTGATGTTGTGTTTGCGTGCGATGGCAGCAAGGGGGCTCATGTAGATATTGAAGAGGGTTGGGCTGAGCGAGGAGCCTTGGTGTACGCCGCAGATGATCTCGGTGGCCGCTGAGCGTAAGGGAGGAAGGCGGACTCTCTGGGTTCTGCCGGAGAGGAACGAGGTGATCCAATCCAGGGCCTTTCCTTGGATCCCAGTGTTGAAGAGGCGGGTTGTTAGGGTGCGATGGCATACGGTATCAAAGGCTGCCGAGAGGTCCAGGAGGATGACAGCGGTTGATTCTCCGTTGTCCATCAGGGTCCTGATGTCGTCGGTGGCTGCGATGAGGGCGGTCTCGGTGCTGTAGTTGGCACGAAATCCGGACTGGGATGGGTCAAGCGAGTTGTTTGCCTCGAGGAATGCGGTCAGCTGTTTATTGACGGTCTTCTCAATGACTTTAGCCGGGAAGGGAAGAAGGGAGATGGGGCGGAAGTTTTTGAGGTCTTTGGGGTCCGCTGTAGGTTCCTTCAGAAGGGCGTTGATTTCTGCGTGCTTCCAGCTCTCAGGGAAGGTGGCTGACGTGAAGGAGTTGTTTATGACGTTCCGGAGGTGGGGTGCAATGATGATGTCGGCTTTGTTGAAGATATGATGGGGGCAAGGGTCCGAGGGGGACCCAGAGTGGATGGTGTTCATGACGTGGGTGGTGTCTTCAGTGCTGGTGGGGGTCCAGGCGCTGAGGGTGATGGGGGTCGTTGGGTCGGTGACTGGAGGCGGAGTCTGGGGTCCGAAGCTGTCGTGTAAGTCTGCGATCTTGCGGTGGAAGTACGTGGCGAGGGAGTTGCAGAGGTCTTGCGACGGTGTAATGTCGTTGTTGCTGGCGTTGGGGTTGGAGAGCTCTTTGACGATGTTGAAGAGTTCCTTGCTGTTGTGGGTGTTGCTGTCTAGCCGCTCTTTGAACGATGACCTTTTGGTGGTGCGGATTAGCTGGTGGTGTTCGCGAGTAGCGTTCTTGAGAGCTGTCAAGTTTTCTGTTGTCCGTTCGTGGCGCCAGGTTTTTTCGAGGGTATGGCAGGATTTCTTTGATTCTTTGAGGGCGTCTGTGAAACATGAGGTTTTCCTGTTGCCGGTCTTGCCTGGGGGGTTCTTCAGTGGGGCGAGGTCATCGGCGCAGTTGGTGATCCACTGTGTGAGGTTGTGGGCTGCGTCGTTGGTGTCAGCGGTGTCGGCTGGTGGGTTCTGGCTCAGTGATGAGAGGAGCTGGTCTGTGGTGATTTTGCTCCAGCATCTGCGGGGGGTTTGTTGCGTGCGGTGGTGAGATGTATTCTTTTTGAAGGTAAAGTGGATGCATCTGTGGTCGGTCCAGTGTAGTCCGGTGGAGTGGCTGAAGTAGACGTGGTTGCTGGCGGAGAAGATGGGATCGAGCGTGTGGCCAGCGAGGTGGGTGGGGGTGCTCACCAGTTGTTTGAGTCCGAGGTTGGCGAGGTTGTTGAGCAGGGTGGTGGTGTTGTTGTCGTTTTTCTCTAGGTGGAAGTTCCGGTCCCCTAGGAGGATGTATTCTGGTGAGGCTAGGGCGTGCAGACTGATGAAGTCGGCGATGGTTTCGCTGAATTGTGTGCGCGGGCCCGGGGGTCTGTAGATGAGCGTTCCTCTAAGGGTGGTCTTAGGGTCGGTGTGGATCTGGAAGTGTAGGTGTTCGGCGGCGGAGAGTGTGTCTTCGGCGTTGGTCGTGATGCTGATGGTGATCTTGTAGATGATGGCGATTCCTCCTCCGGTTTGGTTGACGCGGTCCTTCCGGGTGATTTTGTAGCCGTCCGGGATGGCTATGGCGAAGTCGGGGGCCGAGGAAGCGTTCATCCAGGTTTCCGTGAGGAAGGCGACGTCTGGTGCTGTTGTGTCGAGGAGGTCCCAGAGTTCGACGGCGTACTTGTGGACGGAGCGGGTGTTGAGGAGGATGCAATTGAGGTGGTTGTTGTTGTTGCTTGGTCCGGCGGGCGGGGGGCAGGTTCGGAGGCAGGTGAATTTGCAGGCTTGACAGGTGAAGGTGCGCTTCGGAGTGGCTCGGTGGCAGGCGGGTGGTCGTCCGGTGTTGAGTGCGTTGAGGGCGGCAGTGTCGCTGGGGCCAGGGGTTCTGGCGCTGGGCGTGGTCCAGGCGTGGATGGGCGCAGATGGGCTTGCCTTTGGCGCGCCAGCGGCGCGCCAGCGGCGCGGCCTCCATATGAGGGGCAGAGGGAGGGAGGAGCAGCTGGGAGGTGGGAGCGGGGCGGCCAATGGGACACAAGGGGGTGGGGCCGCAGGGAGGCAGCGTCTGGAAAACGCAAGGGGACAGGGAGAGGGGGGAGCGGACACGGGGTACAGAATGCAAAAAATGGACAGAAATGGGCAAAAATGGACACAAGTGCAGAGGCAAAGTCGGGGGGCACAAGGGGGGAGAGCGGACACGGGGCACAGAAGGCAGAAATGGACACAAGGGACACGAGTATAGAGGCACAACAAAACAAGCAGAACTTAACAGGGATGCAAGGCGGGCTATCACGGGCGGCAGTGGCAGCAATCAAAGGTCACACAGGGGCTGCTTGGCGGTGAGGGGAGCGACCTGCCTGGTGACACTCCAGCACTGATCACGGTGCTTTAGACGGTCTCTCCACCCCTCGTACTGACTCGCAGTCAGTTTCCGTCAACATATGCCCCCAACACGGGTTTGGTGTAAACCACAGTGCGGCTCCACACTCCGGCCCTGGTACTTCCACTCCTTGGCACGTACAGGCCGCGATACAAGCTGGAACAGAGGCTTGCGCTGCAAGAATGGGAGAGGCCAAGAGCGTCTCTCTCTGAGCCCGCACCCCGCCCCAGGTGGCGACACACGTTACCTGGGGGGTGTGACCTCGCTCTCCTCCCCGCTTCTCGTGACTTGGGCCTCCGATGTGACTTGGTTGCTTCCGGGCCGATGGCGATAACGAAGATCTCAGGCTGCAACAGGGCACAACAAAAGCACCAGTACTGGTCGCAAATACATTAGTTGAATACCGCCAAGTGGTATTGTCTTCACCTTTATGTTTGAAGACGTGTTGCTATACACTAAATGTGCGATACCTTACTGTGATCTGTGAATTCTCTGACTCAACGATTATGGAATGAGCTTATTTTCATGTAACCAACTCCATGCCCTGAAGAAGTTCCTGTGTTATAGGAACGAAACGCGTTGGCTGTCCATTTTCTTTAATAAATAAGAAGACCCAGAAAAACTTTGTTGGGAACATATATCGATCTGGACTTTGTTATTTGAGTGCACCTTCCGTTGTGTAAAAATTATGGTATTGTTTCGCATCTAACAACGACGGATGTTGGAAGTTGTTGCACTACGTACACAAACATAGTGTACACTACTAAGAAGAAAAACAGTTGGAATTCAAGTGCTTAACCGTGGTCTGTCGTTGGGGCTGATTTGTTTATGTATGGCAAATCAGGATCCATATTAGATCCTTACCCTCCAAACATTGTACACATAGCGCCGAGGATTTTTGGAGCTCAGTTGAAACAAATCATAAATAAACTTATTAGCACAGGACATATCCCCTTTGAATGGTAGTTAGCATCAAACCTTCCTCTGTTGAAAAAAAGCGATCCCGACTCTCAAGAACCTAGTAGATCTAGGCCTACATCCAGACTCGCCTTTCTGGATAAACTGCTGGAAAAAGCTCTGAATAATGAACTCATGTCAGACAGCAGTAATGTACTGGATCCCTCCCAATATGGATTTAGGAAGGCACACAGCACAGAAACGTCTCTGCTCACCGCTTCAGAAGAACTAAGATGGGTCTTGGATAATGGAGGCCAGGCCGTATTGATACTGCTTGATCTCTCTGCGGCCTTTGACACGGTCACCCTTACAATCCTGATTGACCAATTGACAGAGCTGGGAAAAAGAGGTGCAGCTCTGAAGCTACTAAAAGCCTTCCTAGCAAACAGAACAAACCATGTAGCAATGGGTGAATTTACCTCAAAGCAATTTTGCTTTCCTTGTGGGGTACCTCAAGGCTCTTCACTGAACCCCACCCTTTTCAACCTGTATGTTGCCCCTCTGGTTTAACTGATAAATACCTTGGGTTTCTTGGCGGTGTCCTATGCCAATGATACCCAAATTGTGGTATCAATCTTTAACACCTTGACCGCGGTGCGAATTCCGCCGCGGTGTTGGAGAATTAATGAGTGGTTGGGGTTGGGACGTCCCCCGACCATCCTCCCTGCATGCCCACTGTGACGTCGGACTCCCCCTGACCGCCCGACGCATGGAACGGGTTAAAGATCATGTGGAAGTTGCACATAGTTCAACTTCTGCATAAACCAAATAGATCAACGGATGCGTGCAAACTGCTTAAAGCTAAATGCGAGTAAAACAGAGGTACTATTGTTCAGGCAAGATAAATCCCTCTGGTCACCAATTTGGAGGCCCCAGAATATGGGACCTTTACTAACACAAGTACAGAAAGGAAGGAATTTAGGAATCATCTTTGATAAACTCAACTTGAATCTCAAGTAAATGCATTCACATCTTCTGTGTTTTATACACTGAAAAAAAGAAGGAAGATCTGTCCTTATATCCCCCATGATCTTCAAAAAACAGGAGTCAACACTCTAGTTCTTACCAAGATTGACTAAGGAAACGCCCTTTTTATCGGCATCCGAAAAAAGTCTCTGCAAAAACTTCAAATGCTGCAAAACACTGCGGCTTGACTCCCAACAGGAATCTCCAAACATAAGTCAGAGGCCCAGGCTTTACTTAAATAGTATTGACTCCCTATAGCCAGATTTGTGGATTTTAAAACTCTTTGCATTACTTTTAAAGCACTGCACAACATTGGATCAAGCTATTTTCGCAAAAAATGTGTCTGGTACTCTCCAAAGAGAAAGCTCAGACCTACAGATGCAATGCTTCCAACACCTCCAAGAACAAAGCGTGCACCTTGGGGTGGCAGAAGTGTTTTGCTAAGAGCCACCAAGCTATGGAATGGCCTGCAAATTAATATAAGAACAGGTTCAGATTTCTTGGCTTTTCGGAAATTAATAAAGATATGGCTATTCACACAATAGGTACTTTAGTCTATCTCCCCCCCTGTCCGGTTCTGAACAATTAGGCAGCAGCAGCACCAAGACACTTCTGGGCATTCAAGCGCTTTACAAAATTAAATCAAATCAAATCAATATCTGGTGGATCTGTGGCCAGTCTCTCTTCGACAATTGGGGAAGAAGGCTGATCATTGGGTGAGAACCAGAGTGTCCAAAACGAGACCAAAAGAACGAGGCCAAAAGCCCCCCTCAAAAAAAGAAAGGGGAGCATTCTGGAGAAAAAGATAAAAGTAAGGAGTCCTCTGTAGTCTCCCAAAAACCTGACCAGGAGGGTGGGCCACAAGACACCTCACAAAACAAAACTGGGTACTAAGGTAAGAACTGGCACCCTAATAAGACTTGGTGCCCAAACTGTAACAAGACAGGGCACCTAGCCAATGAACCTTACTGTCCTAAAAACAAAACCCCTAGTGTAACTCCAGGGGTTGCCAATATAGCCTCTGAGGGTGTGTCCTCAGTTGAGGAGGTCCTCTTAGCCTTTAACTGGGAAGTGGGCCCAAAAGGTGAGCTGAAAATTCCAGAAGGGAGTAAATACTTACACCACCTACTGGTGAATAGAATCCCAGCCACTGCCCTGAGAGACACATGTGCCAGTCACACTGTTGTGCATGACAGGCTGCTTCTCTCAAACCAGTATCTCCCAGGTGAGACAATAGGAATAAGGGTTAACCCAGGGGAGGTGACTGTTAGGCCGGTGGCTGTAGTTCCCCTAGCAGTTGTGGGTCCCTTAGATGGAGAAAGGTGGTAGTCAGTAAAGACCTTCCCCTTGACTGTCTCCTTAAAAATGACCACCAGAGGTTGGTCTGAGCCAAAGTGAAGTACTGACCCAGTGCCAATCCTCACCCAAAGCTGCTGGGAGCTGACCTGCCACTCGTGCAGCTGAGCCACAAAAGAAAAAGAAGACGAGAAAGTGTGGGAAGGGTTGGCAACTTTTGGCCAAAGTTCCAGTGAGCCAAGGAGATTCTACACCAGTAGGGAAGAACTCCAAAGTTGGCACAGGTGAAGTTCTACCCGACCCACAAGAAATCCTTACTAGTCAGGTAGCTGGTTAGCGTGAGGTGGTGGCTCCTCAGTTCACAGAAAATAGGGTGGAAGAAGGGTGTTTACTACAGAAAGTAGTAACACCCCACTCTGAAACAGCAGACAGGCCGCCTGAACCACTAGAAGCCCTTGAGCCTGTCAGGGAAGAGCTAAAGGTGTGGTGCTGGGCAATGACAGCTGTCAGTGGTCTCGGCTGGGTGTTAGCCTTTATGGCTGCTCTGTCCTTGGCATGGTGGTCTGACCCCATGTCAAATAGCAAGCTAGGCCCCCTGACCTGGTCATGGTAGGGTTGCTCATGTTGTGGGTAACCTCTCTGGGTAAGCAGGGTGTTGCCCTGGCTCAGTTGGGGTTAGCAGAGGTGGACACCCTGATCCCAAACTAAAAAGATTGGGTGGACACTGAAAAAATAAACAAAGGGCATTTTACATTGAGTACTGAAACTGTGGCGTTAGGTCAGCTCCTCATAAGTGATGACCTAGACCGAAGGATGTAAGGCTGAGTAGGCCCTGCAGCAATCTTGCCAGTTTCCTTACTCTTCCTCGCCTGACAACCTAGGAACTCTCTCCCAGGTTTGGCTGAGTCTCCTGGATACATGTTGCCACCCCTCCCCCCCACACACACACACTTTTTGCCTGGTTTTGTAATGCAACTTTGCCAGAAGTGTACTGGGTCCCTGCTAACCAGGTTCTCAGTACCAATGTTCTTTCCCTAAAACTGTACCACAGTTGGCACAACGTCAGCAACCCTTGTAAGTCCCTAGTAAATGGTACCCCTGGTACACAGGGCATTGGGATTGAATATGGTCCACTGGGGCTGCAGCACAAATTGTACACCCTAGAGACCCCTCACCAAGATCATGCACACTTCCATTTCAGGCTGCGTGCCTTGATGCAGAGAAAACTGAAAAGTCAACGTGGCACACATACCTGTGTGCCATGCCTGAAGACACTGCATGTAGTATAGGGAAGACACCCCTACTGTAGGCCTTACAGTCCTAAGGCAGGGTGCACCATACTCCATATGAGGGCCTAACTGCATAAGCAGATATGCCCCTGTACTGGGCATTTTGATTACTGCCAGTTCAAGTGAACAGGCTTCACTGAAAATAGGTATGTTTGCTATCAAACATCTCGTATTGATTAACCCACACTGATTTCAGCAGTGTTTGATTTATCAATACATGTACCCAGAGGGCACCTCAGAGGTGCCCCCTAAAACCGTACCAACTTCTGGTGAGCTAACTGACTGGTTTTAGCCAGCCTAACACCAGAGACGAATGCCAGGCCAGAAACCAGGCCTGCTCTGGTAGGGATGTCCCCCAACCCCTCCCACAAGATGACCTGCAGATTATCCTGTCAAATCAAAGGAGCTTCAAAGCAGCCCCTCCACCTTTCGTATGTGACTCTGGTTTCTCTCATAGGAGATTATGCCAGCCCCCCTGTCCTGCTCTACTTCTGGCAGGAGGACAGGTGGGAAAATTAGTTAGATTAGGAGAGGTGCCCACATCCAGATTCAGTCGGCACCACACCTAGGGTGGGGCAGGTGATGTGGACACCTCTCGTCATATTCCTCCATATTTTCTTGGAGAGAATTAACCAACCAGGGTCAGGGTTATGCCACTTCCCAATGTAAGTGGCCATATGAGGGTGTAGTCACCCTAAAGGTGAGTAGCCCATTGGCTAAAACATTGCACTGCCTCTAGCACCTCTAATTTAATTATTCAGGGGAGGCCCTGGCACCAGAGATGCAGATTCCTGCTGACCTAAGAAGAAGGACTGTAGAGGTGTGAAATCTGAGAAGAGTAGAAGAAACTGACTCGGCCACAGGCCCACTAGCCAGTCTGCATCCCTTATCGAGAACTACACCAAAGTCGACTCGTCCTGCAACTGTGACTCCAAAAGCCTGGGAGGACTGCCTGCCTTTGAAAAAGAGCCAAGAGTCTCCCGTGGAGTAGTGGAGCTGCTCCCCTGAATCATGCAGGCACCGAAGAACGTTGCTAAGGCCTCCAGACTGTTAAAACCCCAAACCTGGATGCACCACTGTACCTGTCGCTCCAAGCCCGAGTTGAAGTGGGCCAACAGTGCCAGTGTGTTCCCCTCGCCCATAAGAGACAAAGCACACCTTAGACTTGCCCACTGTGGGCTTGCCAACGTGACCTGCAGCCTCTTTGTGCAGGCCCCCTCAACCACGACCGCTCCTGATTACAAAAACCCGACACTGAAGGGCACCTCTATAGCAGTTGCCCTTGGGCCCTGGAGAAGAGAACCGAAGGTGCCCCCACATCTCTGGACATTGTAAGAGTTGAGCCCCCTTGCTTGTTCAGCTTGACTCGTCCCCCACTCGAAGCCTGGAGCCTATTTGTGACCGGACCGATCCTCCTTTGAAGTGAATGGGGACCCCAATGCTGTAATGCACCTCTGCACCTGGACACCCCAGAGTCTCCTGAAGTGAGCTGTTGGTGCTGCCTTGGACCTTGCTCCAACCTCACCTTATGACCAGAAGATTGGTCCCATAATTCACAGCTAAGTATATGGAAGCTGGGTGTGTTTTTCCTGCGTAGCTTAACACTACACAAAAGACTTGCAATTCTGATTTAAAGTATTGAAAATCAGTCAAAATCTCCAAATGCTGAAGAACACATCTCTGCACCTGGATGCCCCAGTGCGTCCCAAGGTGGCCCGTTGGTGTTGCCTTGGACTTTGCCCCATACTCACCTCAAGTCTTGGGATAGGGCCCCGTAAGTCGTTGTTAAGTAACCGTATGTGGTGTATGTTTTCTCCATAGCTTAACATTGCTGCAAAGTTCTTGAATCAGGATTGAAAGTATCCAACAGCTGTTTACTTCAAACCTGCTATTTTAAACAGTACTTACCTGAACGTTTTTCCTGTGGTACATAAACATATATAAAGATATTGGCTATTTTAGTTTACATCTCCTTCTTGAGGCATGCTGTCATTTATTAATCATTTTGTGTATTTGCAAATGTTTTACACTTCTCTGTGTTAAGCCTAAGGCTGCTCGACCAAACTATTCCTAACAGAGCACTTTGGGATTGCATAGCAAGGCCCTGTCCACTTTTGAGGAAACCCTTGGACTTTTTGCACGGTATATCAAGTTATTGATATAACACATAAAGAGCCAGTTTCCTACAGTAACTTATTAACCTGGTCCCTGCATCCAGCCCGCTTCTTTGTGGTCAGCCTGAATGTGTGACTTTGTCTACAGTCTAGTGTGACCAGATACCTACAGTAAGCGATTTCTGCTTCTTGGATCTATTTTTACTTAAACATTTAAAATTGCATATCTCCAGTTCTACTGATTGTATTTTTGTTGTTTTCATCTCACTTTATTTATTACATTTTACTCAATTTTTCTAATTTGTTGTGTGATACCGCCTGTGTTGTGTTTCCACTTTATTATCTTTGTATGCTGTATGATTACGTAACACAGTGCCTCTAAGTTAAGCCTGACTGTTTTTGTGCCAAGGGTCAAGAAGGTTAAGCACAGGTTGATTTGGTGACTTTTGTAGTTCAACCTGACAAGGATTGTGGTTGTTGCTTGAGAAGGGTTTTCACCAGTCTCAATCAGAAACCCGACTTTTCACAAGAGCTTTTCTTCAGAAGTTGGTTAGAGCAGTAAAGTTTTCCGGTTGGGTCCGAATTGCAACTCCCGCTTGTGTAGTAAGATATTTTGTTCATTGTGTTCCTGTAGTTGCATTGATATGTCTTTTCCAAACATTTTGCCGGGAAAGGAAACATTTAAAAATGGGCTATAGTTTGACATGACTACCATCCTCAGTTTTTTTAAGAGTGGTGTGATGACTAGATAATTTGATAGGCTTGGAACAAACGTTCCTGACAGAGACTTCTACCCGCAGAATATTCGCCTTTTGAATATTCCCCAGGTGTCAGACTGGATCCAGAAACTTTTTCGTAGTACCTCTGCGTGCCGGAAGGTTGCGCACACATAATGTAGTACAAGGTTCTATCATTAGGTTGAATGATTTGGTTTTTCGAGCCATGCTAAGAACATCCTCCAATTCTATTGATGAGAAGGAAGTTTAATTGTTCATTGATGGGGAACTGTGGGCTTAGATAAACTCTGGTTCGATCAGGCCAGATACAGGTAAGTATGCGGGCTGATCGAACCAGTAATTCTTTTGTGAGTTTTGAATTGAATTTGCGCATCCGCATGTTGAAATTTCCTAGTAGCAAGATTTTCTGAGAAAGTGATTATAGGTACAAAGGCATTTCGACCACATGAGTCAAGAATATGGTAATAAGCTGAGAACTGGTAAATTGCTGCATTAATGAACGAGCTGCCTGTAGGTGACTAGACAGTGGGCAGCTATGCATTCAAAGGCGTTCAGGTATTTCTGTACAGGAAAGTTCTTGTAAGAACCTCATTGCTGTTCTTCAAACTCTGTGTTTATTTCTACAGATGATTTTTGGTCCAGGCAAATGAAGGTTGCTGAATTGTCATAAATATCTGTTTTTGAACTGATAACCAGGCTCACCTTCAGGTGTGGGCCAGCATTTGTTTTGTATTTGATAGTGGTTGTGATTTCAGGATATGGTGGGAATTTTTTTAGGTGTCCCATTGTGGACAGGGGTCACTGGGCTCAGACTGTAACAATTAGAGCCTTTTACCACTGTCGTCCTGGGCCTTTGTACTGCCTTGAGCCCAAAACTGAACACGAACTGCACCCCTTTAGCACTTGGCCACCACAGGGTAGCGAAGATGAGCAGTCCAAGGCTGACAAAGGAAGGTGGTGTGGGGTTAGAAACTCAGAACTTAATGAAACATTTAAGGTACAGCCAGTGTATTTACTTAAAAAAGAAAAAATACTTTGCTTAAGCACACACCATAATACTGTACATAATCACGATAGGGCACTCCAGTTGGTACACAGTTATCAAATAACAATTACTGTTGTTTTGGTGCTGCCTACGCAGTCCCACTAGGGCAGGTATGGTTTGCCTGCACGATGCAAGTTAGAGTTTACCCTCCTGGGGAAACTAGTCCTCCCAACCCTTTTCCAGAGTTGAGGTTAACTCAATTCAAATGTATTAATGCAATGTTTCCACTCCTCTTGCCACTATTTTCTGTTGTTGCCTCCATTGTCCATCTTCTACGACCTGCGACGGCAGAGCAACCACAGAGCCCCACTGTGAGTCTCATCCAGTGTCAGAGGGAACCCCTCAGCATACCTTCATGAATGTTGAAAATCAAAAGACAAGAGACACTCGCTATAAGGAATTCAAGACAAGGTCGCAGGCTCGCCATGCAGTGGACCATTCCCAACCCACAGGCCGACTTCCGCTTTTAATGATAAAGTTACCGTAGTAACTTCTGAAGGACATGTCAGCACAAGGCGATGGTACAGACGTATATATAGCCCGAGCAGTGTATTAAGGCTAGGTATCCTGGTTTTCCCCATAAATATATACAATATAATAAAGCACATTTGAAGGTTGGTCGCGTGAACCAATGTATAGTACTTCAATCCCAAATTGCGTTGACTGTAATTAAACCACCACGTGGGAGAGGGGAGGGGGCTCTTAATGTCCCACCCACCCTATTTTATTAGTTAATCAAATGAGTGTTCGTCCCGCATCGCCGAGAGGGGCATTGAACCAATGAGAGTCGCTGCCTTACCTGGAGGAACTGCGGGAGTAACCGGGTGTTGCTGCTGGGGAAGACAGGCTGGTGCACGGGACGCCACTGACCAGGAGTCCGTGCGTGGCCTCAGCTGCGCTGCGGCCCGCCCACCCGCCCACATCCTTGTGAAATAAGCTCGCGGAACCCGCTGGCGCGGGTCCCGCATCGCCGAGAGGGGCATTGAACCGCTGAGAGTCGCTGACTTACCTGGAGGAACTGCGGGAGTAACCGGGTGTTGCTGCTGGGGAAGACAGGCTGGTGCACGGGACTCCACTGACCAGGAGTCCGTGCGTGGCCTCAGCTGCGCTGCGGCCCGCCCACCCGCCCACATCCTTGTGAAATAAGCTCGCGGAACCCGCTGGCGCGGGTCCCGGATCGCCGAGAGGGGCATTGAACCGCTGAGAGTCGCTGCCTTACCTGGAGGAACTGCGGGAGTAACCGGGTGTTGCTGCTGGGGAAGGCAGCTGGTGCACAGGACTCCACTGACCAGGAGTCCGTGCGTGGCCTCAGCTGCGCTGCGGCCCGCCTACCCGCCTATTGAGCCACGCCTACATATTCCCCTTTGTCTGCCGCTGAGCGGGACGCCCTGGACGAAGCCCGGACAAAGGGCGGACAGTCTGTGACAGTCTGGGACAGGAGGGGGCTGGAGGGGGCTGCGGTCATTTCGAACTGCACGGAGTGTTTGGTCACACTGGTTGCCATAGCAGGTATTTTGTATAGTGCTGCCCTAGTGTGTGGTGTATATAGTGTCCCATCGTGGGACTATTAGTTCCAAGTGGGTAGCAAGCAAGGGTTTGCAACTGCCTGTTAATCTAGACCTAAAGCTTTAGAGCTGTATCAGTGATTAATCCATGTTGAAAGTAAAACCTATCCCGGTGAAGGCAACCATGGATAACTATCTTGTTAAAATGGTAGATAAGATGAATCAGGAGCGGAGAAAGTCCCTGGGGCGATCAGGAATTACTGACCTCATTTCCCCAAATATTAACCCCCCTATCTCCCTGCCCGTTTCCAATCAAGACGTAAGCAACAAGCCTAATCTTATGGATGGTTCTATAGTGGTGGTCCCTCTAGTAGAAAATAGTCCTGTTGGTTCTATTTCTGGGGTTTGTAATGATGATTTAATATTTACTCCGGGTCCTTCGACCCCTACCATGACAGCCACCACATCAAAGAGAGTACTACGTTCTAGTAGGAACAATAATAAGAATGCTTACTCTAAACGGGGGGGGGGGGGGGTCGATCACTTAAGAGAGCTGACCCTGTCCATGATCTTAGTGTAGTACAGGATAGTAATCCTGTCTCCATGGATAGTAAGCTGTTTGACCTCTTAATTAGCATGATAGATGCTAAGTTTGATCTATTAGTTAAACCTTTATTGACTAAACTCGATGTGGCAGCTAATGAGGTGGTCAGATTGGGAGGCCTGCTGGAATCACACCTTAAAGCTAGTATTTGAACTAAAACTACAGTTAGGGATCAAGGAAGCACTTATGATCCTCTGCAGGTTTCTAGGGAAGTTACACCCACGCCTATGACCAACCCTCCCAAGACCTCACTTGTAGGACTTCGTGAGGAGAGAATTAATGCTCCAGATTCCCTGCAAATTCCAGGGCAAATCAGTACTTTAAGTAACCCAGCCCCAGAGGATCAGTTAGGATTTAGTGTTAAAAACTCTGGTACCCCTAGGATTGATTTGCCCCCGGCTTGTGCCCCATTTGTGGCAGTTCTCACTAATGTTCCCCCAATAAGTGAGACTGGTCGTAGTTATGGTGAATCTCATGCTTCCTTGAAGAACAAGACTGTGGATTGGTTGCACCGGGAATGTGGTTTCCCAGTTGTCCTATCTAAGGACATACTAAGCACAAGAAGAATTAAATGGATCGGTAGTTCGCACAAGACTTGTGGGGGTGATTGTATTGTGATTAATTTTAGAAACCCCCACCTTGCTTCAACTGTCCTGTTAAGAGCACCACCATCCTCCTCTCGGGATCAAGGGATATCTCTTCACCCCCTAGGGTATTTTTACAGGCATTTTAATCATCGTCCTAATGTCGAACATACTGGGGCTAAAGAAGGAGACATGAACTTATACCCTGGTCCTAAAATTACCACGTCAAATCGATTCCAAGCCCTGAGTGGACTGGACTGTAACGATTGACTGGTGCCAGCCCTGACTAATACAGGCATGGGAGGGGACGTCATTTTGAGGGTTTTAGATACAGTAGACCCTAGTGGTAACGATAACCCCCCGGACAATATCAATAGGAAGGCTAGTTGTTGTGATAGTGAGAATCGGGTTCTTTTGGATGGTGAGAATGGGGTTTCACTATCTAATTATGTACCCCCTGACCTCACTAGCCCTATACCCTTATCCAACTCTTGTAGAAAGAGTGTTTGCTCGATTGTCAGTTGGAACATTGCGGGACTTTCATCAAAGGACGTCTGTTTGGGATGGACAGAGTTCATTAATGCTTTTAACATTATATGTTTTCAGGAAACCTGGTGTGTGGACCCAATCAATTATAATGGTTTTGTTTCTTTTCACCTACCTGCTGTAGCCTCACAGTCGGGTAGGGCAAAGGGTGGGTTATTGGTTTTGGTCTCTGTAGAAACACCCATCAGAGTCAAGAAACATGTTTTGGTTGGGGCACACTCCCAGATTTTATGGCTTCAACAGGAGCTGGGTAGAAATATCCTTTTAATTAATTTTTATAATAATATTTTTGATTGTACGAGATATCAGGTTGTACTTGCTTTGGAGTCTGCTTTGGAAGACATCATAACCAAATTTGATATTGATTTCGATATCATTTGGGTAGGGGATTTTAACACAGTGGTGTGCCCCCTTGTCGCCCAAAGGGTATGTGGTTTTACTAACCACTTTGGGGATGGTGTCTCCCACTTTCCTCACAATTCCTTGAATAAAATTTTAACTACTTATGATATGGAAATATTGGTTAATCAGGTCAAACCCTCTGGTGTAATTGTCCCTACTTTCACGGGAAGAAATGCTAATACAGTAATTGATTTTATCTGTATGTCTTCTGGTATTTGCCCACGGTGTTCGGTCCCTGTGGTTGTAGACAATTATATCAGTGACCATAATTGTATTACCGTTGAGGTTACACTTTGGAAGGAGCAACAGGTTTCTAATACTTGTACCATTACCAATATTGAGCCACATCGACCTAATGGAATCCGTATCAAATGGAAAGGTAATAAAGCGGACATCACGTCTAATTCCATTGTTTCAAAATGTCTCATGGAAATCACTACAATTTTAGAAAGTGAGGAAGTAACTGTTGAAACTGTGCGTAATTTTAATAATATTAATTTAATCATAGACAGCAATTTCACCATACTCTCCAAGGGTAGGAAACTCCAACAAAGGGGGTGGTTTGACCATGCATGTTCTATTGCGCTCAAGGGGCTCAAAACAGCTTTGGCAGCCCAGAATAGAGATATTAGTATGATTAGGGAACTGCGAGGTATTTACCAGGCCGCAGTTAAATCTAGGAAAATAGAACTAAGACAAGAGGCATGGGACAAACTAGACCAGGCAGCCTCAACCGCGGATTCCTCTTTATTTTGGGCGATAGTTAATAGCCCATTTTTAAAGGATGATAAAATGCCCGAATTAACGGCAAATGTTAGTGCGGAGAGTTGGGTTACCCATTTCTCTCTGATCTTTGATTCGGACAGATCTAGGGGACCCTATGATGATGGGTGGCCGGTCATCCCCCTGGACATCACCACTGCTGAAGTGTGGGATAGCATTAAATCTAGTAGGGGTGGGAAGGCCCAGGGACCTGACGGGGTACCTATCGATGTATATAAAACAGCACCAGAGATTTGGGGTCCGTTGCTAACAAAGGTATTTAATGCTGCCGTAAATATTGGGGTCCCCCACACTTGGGAGGAATCCATAATTATACCAATATTCAAGAAGGGTGACAGGGGGGATGTGCAGAATTATCGCCCTATCTCCCTCCTGGACTCCTCGGTGAAAATTATGAGTCGGGTGCTTATGGTTAGGCTGGAAGAATGGGTTGAAACTAATAATATTCTAGCTAACTCTCAATATGGTTTTAGGAAGGGTAGAGGGACAATAGAACAATGTCTTAATCTCGAATTGTTAATCGGGAAGTACACGAAGGCTAAAAAAGGATCCCTCTACCTTTGTTTTGCAGACTTGAGTAGCGCCTTCGACATGGTGGACCACAATATTTTATGGCCCAAATTACTAGAAATAGGGGCACCGGAGGCCATCGTCTATTTTCTAGCAAGACTTTATGCTAAATTAAGCACCAGTGTCCGTTATGGCCAGGAAGGGGAGCGCACCCCAAAGTTTAGGGTCAGGCGAGGTATTAGACAAGGGTGTGTGCTTGCCCCTTTACTTTTTATCCTTTTTATTAATGAAGTGGATTCAGCTTTAAAGACGGTTGCGGCTGATGCACCCAAAGTAAACGATTTCTACGTCCCTGTTCTTCTTTATGCGGACGACGCCGTAATCTTGTCTAGGACTCCTATTGGCCTACATCGTCTGATGGACAGGTTTTCGCAGTTCATCAAGGACAGGAAGCTGTTGATCAATAAATCCAAAACCTTCATTATGGAATGTGGTGCGGGACGTAAAAAGCCCCATGCCTTTTTTATTGATGGGCACAAGGTGCAAACAGTGGAGTCTTTTAATTACCTTGGCATTACTTTTTCAAAATCGGGCAGCTGGTCCAGTGAGATGAATCACGTCCGGGCCAAGATGGCGAAAAGCTCTCACGGAGTATTTAAGTTTGCCACCAAAATTGGAGACAAAAGGATCAAAGACATGCTAAAAAAATTTCAAATGAGATGTCTTTCTGTGGCTCTTTATGGTGCCGGGGTGTGGGGACATACCATGGCAGGGAATTTGCAAGTGGAGGAAAATCTCTTCCTTAAGAGGCTCCTGTGTTTGCCCAAATCAGTTTCTAACGACCTGGCGCACAGAGAGCTTGGCATTTCACATCTTTCTGACTTGCTGGCCATAAGACCACTAATGTTGTGGCGTTCCATCTGGTCAAAGAAGGAGACCTCCTTAAATAGAGCTATTATTGGAGACTGTCTCTCCACTGATGACCACTTAAAGATTCCCTGGATTAAATTTGTCCTCAATTGTTTTTTTAGAGATCTATGGTTTCAAACTTAAAGATGATTGTCATGCCCCCTCCAGCCTGTCTAAGGAAGTGTTGAAGTCAGTTTTTATGAACTATAAATCAGTGAGGCGGGAAAGGACCTGCAGTATTTTAACCACGTGTACGTTTTATGGAAAATATTGTGATACTGTGGGTTTCCAGCCGTATCTGAGTTTAGTCACACGTTCTTCTCACCGGTTTGTCCTTACTAGACTAAGGTTCGGGATAGCGCACCACCTGGTGGCTTTCCCCTGTATTAAAAAACACCCGGTGGGCCCATGTCCATGTGACAATGTATCAGCACAAAGCACCATGCACCTTCTTCTACTGTGTAATTTATATGGTAATTTTCGTCAAGCCTATTTAAAGCCTATCCTGTTAAAATATGGAGTTAGGAGTGTACAAGATGCTATGAAGTTGCTTTTTAAACCCTATCCTGATGTTTGTTTTTTCACTGCTACTTTCCTCCTACAAGTTACCAAAGCAAGGCCCAGAATGCTCTTTTAACCATTTTTATCTGTTTTAACCATGTGATTTGTACTGTAGTATTATTATCATGGTTTTATGACTGATGTATTTGATGTGTATCTGTTTCTGCTTTTATGGACTTTGTATTTTAAGCTCCGAATAAAGCCTTATGAAAATGAAAATGAAAGGAGTGTTCGTTTCTTGTAGCTCCCTGTGCGTGAGCATGTCCTTTCCACGACGATGGCGGAAATTCAGTGGTCTAGCGCCTTGAACTCAAGAATTTAGAAAACATCTCATTAGGGCAGAATAGTGCGGCACTTACACCGTCATCCAGACACGGCAAGGTTAGGGGAAATATGTTGCTCATGAAGACACTGGAGGGCAGGGCTAGGGGAAGTGACGTCCTAATGTCGACACCACATACATAGAGG